>NW_028270191.1:19291500-19594750 GCF_037043375.1 Chiloscyllium plagiosum | reverse complement strand
AAGAAAGCTATTCAAAGACAATCTCAAAGCCTTCATGAAGGTCTCCTTGATTAACATGAACACACAGGAAGGAGATGTCCAAATGCAACCAAAATGGGCATTCATCATTGAAAATGGTGTTGAAATCCACCCACTGAAAAAGAACACGGAGAGAGACAAAAAGAGAGGAAAACTGCTCAAGACATAATCTGCCACTACCTCTATCAGCTAACAATCATGTCCTCACTATGGGAAAGTTTGTAAAGCTATGATATCACCCAAGGTTAATACTAATATCTCACTCCCATCCAGCCATCTATTGGGAAGAAGGATTGCTGATAAAGATAGATAAAGGTGCAATTTAGATTTTCTAGTGTAGTGATTGTAACAAGGTCAGGCAGATGGACATCACTGAATATGAATTCCCTGATTCGGGCTGTTAATTTGGTCCAATCAGAGAGCGCTAGCAGACAGATATAAGCAGGAGGGTTCCCTCCAACTCTATTTTGATTTAGTCCCTACCCTCCCCTTCACTGTTTTGATCACACAGCACTGCCCTTTGTTGTGAAGGGCAGTGTTTGTCACTGGCCACCAGGGTGTTTTCCTATCTTCCTGGTGGTGGAAATTGAATAAAGATTCGTGCACTTTGTGTCTCTCACTGTGTCTCACACCTGCACACACACACCATGGGTGCTGGGGGAAAAAATAAGCACTACCGCACTTAGGTGGTAGTGTGGGGGTTAAAATTAAAAAAAAAAAAAAAATGGTGTCTCTACTGCAGTTAAGCAGTAGTGTGGGAGGAAAAAAGAAGAAAAAAAATAAACAGAAGTGTTAGAGACTCTGGGAAAAAAAAAACAGGAAATTTCGTATAAAAAAAAAAGAAGAAAAAAAAAATAAGCAGGAGGGTTCCCTCCAACTCTATTTTGATTTAGTCCCTACCCTCCCCTTCACTGTTTTGATCACACAGCACTGCCCTTTGTTGTGAAGGGCAGTGTTTGTCACTGGCCACCAGGGTGTTTTCCTATCTTCCTGGTGGTGGAAATTGAATAAAGATTCGTGCACTTTGTGTCTCTCACTGTGTCTCACACCTGCACACACACACCATGGGTGCTGGGGATAAAATAAGCACTACCGCACTTAGGTGGTAGAGTGGGGGTTAAAATATTACAAACAGAAGATAAAAGAAAAAAAAATAAATAAAAAGCTTCACACCATGGGTGCTGGGGAAAAAAAATAATAAGCACTACCGCACTTAGGTGGTAGTGTGGGGTTAAAATAAAAAAAAAAGAAAAAAAATAATAAAAAAAAATAAAATAAAATCATGTCCTCAAGGGCAGTGCTTGTCACTGGAAAAAATAAATAAAAAATACACAGGAGGGAGGTGGAGTGCATAAAAAAAAAGATAAGCAGGAGGGTTCCCTCCAACTCTATTTTGATTTAGTCCCTACCCTCCCCTTCACTGTTTTGATCACACAGCACTGCCCTTTGATGTGAAGGGCAGTGTTTGTCACTGGCCACCCGGGTGTTTTCCTATCTTCCTGGTGGTGGAATTTGAATAAAGATTTGTGCACTTTGTGTCTTTCACTGTGTCTCACACCTGCACACACACACCATGGGTGCTGGGAAAAAAGAAGAAAAGAAAAAAAAACAAAAAAAAAAACAGGAGTGTCCCAAAAATTAAAAAAAATAAGCAGGAAGGTTCCCTCCAACTCTATTTTGATTTAGTCCCTACCCTCCCCTTCACTGTTTTGATCACACAGCACTGCCCTTTGATGTGAAGGGCAGTGTTTGTCACTGGCCACCCGGGTGTTTTCCTACCTTCCTGGTGGTGGAAATTGAATAAAGATTCGTGCACTTTGTGTCTTTCACTGTGTCTCACACCTGCGCACACACACCATGGGTGCTGGGGATAAAATAAGCACTACCGCACTTAGGTGGTAGTGTGGGGGTTAATATTAAAAAAAGAAAGAAAAAAAAAGAAGAAAAAAAAATGAAAAAAAAGGGAAGTAAAAAATAAAAAAAAAGAAAAAAAATATAAACAGGAGTGGGAATTGGAATAAAGATTGGTGCACTTGAAAGAAAAAGAATAAGCAGGAGGGTTCCCTCCAACTCTATTTTGATTTAGTCCCTACCCTCCCCTTCACTGTTTTGATCACACAACACTGCCCTTTGATGTGAAGGGCAGTGTTTGTCACTGGCCACCCGGGTGTTTTCCTATCTTCCTGGTGGTGGAATTTGAATAAAGATTTGTGCACTTTGTGTCTTTCACTGTGTCTCACACCTGCACACACACACCATGGGTGCTGGGGACAAAATAAGCACTACCGCACTTAGGTGGTAGTGTGGGGGTTAAAAAGAAAAAAAAAAAAATAAGCAGGAGGGTTCCCTCCAACTCTATTTTGATTTAGTCCCTTCCCTCCCCTTCACTGTTTTGATCACACAGCACTGCCCTTTGATGTGAAGGGCAGTGTTTGTCACTGGCCACCCGGGTGTTTTCCTATCTTCCTGGTGGTGGAATTTGAATAAAGATTTGTGCACTTTGTGTCTTTCACTGTGTCTCACACCTGCACACACACACCATGGGTGCTGGGAAAAAAGAAGAAAAGAAAAAAAAAGAAAAGAAAAATAAACAGGAGTGTCCCAAAAATTAAAAAAATAAGCAGGAGGGTTCCCTCCAACTCTATTTTGATTTAGTCCCTACCCTCCCCTTCACTGTTTTGATCACACAGCACTGCCCTTTGATGTGAAGGGCAGTGTTTGTCACTGGCCACCCGGGTGTTTTCCTATCTTCCTGGTGGTGGAATTTGAATAAAGATTCGTGCACTTTGTGTCTTTCACTGTGTCTCACCCCTGCACACACACACCATGGGTGCTGGGGATAAAATAAGCACTACCGCATTTAGGTGGTAGTGTCGGGGTTAAAAAAGAAAGGGAAAAAAAAAACAGGTGTGCTAAAAAAAAAATAAACAGGAGATTAAAGAAAAAAAAACAGGAGTGTTCACTGGCCACCCGGGTGTTTTCCTAAGAAAAAAAAATAAGCAGGAGGGTTCCCTCCAACTCTATTTTGATTTAGTCCCTACCCTCCCCTTCACTGTTTTGATCACACAGCACTGCCCTTTGATGTGAAGGGCAGTGTTTGTCACTGGCCACCCGGGTGTTTTCCTATCTTCCTGGTGGTGGAAATTGAATAAAGATTGGTGCACTTTGTGTCTTTCACTGTGTCTCACACCTGCACACACACACACCATGGGTGCTGGGGATAAAATAAGCACTACCGCACTTAGGTGATAGTGTGGGGGTTAAAAATTTTTTTTAGAGAAAAAAAAATTAACAGGGAATTTAAAAAAAAATTAAGCAGGAGGGTTCCCTCCAACTCTATTTTGATTTAGTCCCTACCCTCCCCCTCACTGTTTTGATCACACAACACTGCCCTTTGATGTGAAGGGCAGTGTTTGTCACTGGCCACCCGGGTGTTTTCCTATCTTCCTGGTGGTGGAATTTGAATAAAGATTGGTGCACTTTGTGTCTTTCACTGTGTCTCCCACCTGCACACACACACCATGGGTGCTGGGGAAAAAATAAGCACTACCGCACTTAGGTGGTAGTGTGGGGGTTAAATTATAAAAAAAAACAAACAGGACTGTACGTTAGAGCCCGGGTGTCCTTGGAGAAGGAGCACGCGGTGTCGACCAACACCAAAAAAAAAGCAGGAGGGTTCCCTCCAACTCTGTTTTGATTTAGTCCCTACCCTCCCCCTCACTGTTTTGATCACACAGCACTGCCCTTTGATGTGAAGGGCAGTGTTTGTCACTGGCCACCCGGGTGTTTTCCTATCTTCCTGGTGGTGGAATTTGAATAAAGATTCATGCACTTTGTGTCTTTCACTGTGTCTCACACCTGCACACACACACCATGGGTGCTGGGGATAAAATAAGCACTACCGCATTTAGGTGGTAGTGTGGGGGTTAAATTATAAGAAAAAAATATATAAAAAAAAAAGAAACAGGAATCTTGGCCACCCGGGTGTTTTCCTATCTTCCTGGTGGTGGAATTTCAATAAAGATTCGTGCACTTTGTGTCTTTCACTGTGTCTCACACCTGCACACACACACACCATAAAATCATAAGCAGGAGGGTTCCCTCCAACTCTATTTTGATTTAGTCCCTACCCTCCCCTTCACTGTTTTGATCACACAGCACTGCCCTTTGATGTGAAGGGCAGTGTTTGTCACTGGCCACCCGGGTGTTTTCCTGTCTTCCTGGTGGTGGAATTTGAATAAAGATTCATGCACTTTGTGTCTTTCACTGTGTCTCACACCTGCACACACACACCATGGGTGCTGGGGAAAAAATAAGCACTACCGCACTTAGGTGGTTGTGTGGGGGTTAAAAAATAGAACAGGAATGTAACAGAGAAAAAAAATAAGCAGGAGGGCATATGTTAGAGCCCGGGTGTCCTTGGAGAAGAAGCACGCGGTGTCGACCAACACCCTGGAGTTGTTCAGGGAGAGGTGGGCGCCGCAGGGAGTGGAGTGCATCATTTCTCCCTCCAACTCTATTTTGATTTAGTCCCTACCCTCCCCTTCACTGTTTTGATCACACAGCACTGCCCTTTGATGTGAAGGGCAGTGTTTGTCACTGGCCACCCGGGTGTTTTCCTGTCTTCCTGGTGGTGGAATTTGAATAAAGATTCGTGCACTTTGTGTCTTTCACTGTGTCTCACACCTGCACACACACACCATGGGTGCTGGGGAAAAAAATAAGCACTACCGCACTTAGGTGGTAGTGTGGAGGAAGAAAAAAAAAATAAGCAGGAGGGTCAGTGTAAAGGACTTTCCAGAAGAAGAAGAAAAAAAGAAAAAAAAAATAAGCAGGAGGGTAGCCAGAAGGTGGGTAGCCGTCCTCAGCACTGTCACCCTGGGCAGGTACCGGGGCGGGCTGCCCCAGAGGTGGTCGAAAGGTGCTGAGGGTGGTTACTGAAGCTGGAAGGTGGGTAGGCCGTCCTGACCGCTGTCACCCCGGGCGGGTACCGGGGCGGGCTGTCCTAGAGGTGGTCGAAAGGTGTGTCAGGGCGGACCGAGAACTGGAAGGGGCATGGGGTGGACCGAGAGCCGGAAGGTGGGTAGGGGCGGGCTGCCTTAGAGTGGTCGGAAGGTGGGAGGGACGGGGGCTTGCTGAGTCTGTATTGTTTGCACTCTTTTATGTAACTGGATTGTCTTATGTACAAATGTCATTGTTGATGTCTCTTTATATTTTTATGTGAAACTGGGATTTGAGGTTTGCCCTCATCTCCCTGTAAACTGTTTGAACGGGGCCTGGCTTTGCTGCTCCTCTCCCTTGCAAAATTGCTGTCTCTTGTATGCAGCTGTAAATATAACTGTTTGTTGTAAACTGTTTTTGTAATTTGTTTACTAAAATAAATAAAAATAAGCAGGAGGGTCCCTCCAACTCTATTTTGATTTAATCCCTGCCCTCCCCTTCACTGTTTGATCACACAGCATTGCCTTTTTGTGAAGGGCACTGCTTGTCACTGGCCACTCGATTGTTTCCTTTCTTCCTGGTGGTGGAAACTGATTAAAGATTCGTGCACCTTGTGTCTCTCACTGTGTCTCACACCTGCACACACAACATGGGTGCTGGGGAAAAAATAAGCACTACCGCAGTTAGGCAGTAGTGTGGGGGTTAATAGAAGAAAGAAAAAAAAATAAGCAGGAGGGTCAGATGCTCTGTTCGCTCTGAGGGCTGCCTCTGAGGGAACAAGATCAGTGTCAAGGATTCTCCAAAGGTAGATAAAGGGGAACTTGATGATGGGATACTGGCCTCTGTGGAGTTATTTCATCGAGTCTGGTAAACTCAACTGTCTTTCCAGTTGTTATGAAAATCAATCTCTTTGAATTACAAATATTCCTCTAAGGTGTCCATTCAAATATAAATCCTCAACTAGTTTTACTGTCTCATGTCCAGATGTACTTTCCAGTATAACACTGAGCCATAAAAATTTAGACGATGTTACATTCAATTCCTCATTCAGTTGTTCTCAGCTAATGGAACAGGAGGGATGTTATGATCAGCTTTAGTGTCCCTATGCTGGGAATGGGGAAAACAACCAGTTTTAGATTTTTTTAAAGGTTTTTCTCCTGAATCATAGAGTCACAGAGATGCACAGCAGGGAAACAGACCTTTTGGTCCAACTCGTCCAGGGATTAAATCAATCTAGTCCCACCTGCCAGTACCTGGACTATATCCCTCCAAACCCTTCCTATTCATATACCCATCTAGTCCCACCTGCCAGTACCTGGACTATATCTCTCCAAACCCTTCCTATTCATATACCCATCCAGATGCCTTTTAAATGTTGCAATTGTACCAGCCTCCACCACTTCCTCTGGCAGGTAAAAACAATGACTGCAGATGCTGGAAACCAGATTCAGGATTAGTGGTGCTGGAAGAGCACAGCAGTTCAGGCAGCATCCAAGGACAGGCAAAATCCGAGGACAGGCAAAATCGACGTTTCGGGCAAAAGCCCTTCATCAGGACTTTTGCCCGAAACGTCGATTTTGCCTGTCCTTGGATTTTGCCTGTCCTCGGATGCTGCCTGAACTGCTGTGCTCTTCCAGCACCACTAATCCACTTCCTCTGGCAGCCCATTCCACACATGCACCATCCTCTGAGTAAAAACATTGCCCCTTAGATCTCTTTTATGTCTTTTTCCTCTCATCCTAAACCTATTCCCTCTAGTTCTGGACTCCCCCATCCCAGGGACAAGACTTTGTCTATTTATCCTATCCATGTCCCTCATGATTTTATAAACCTTTATAGGGTCACCCCTCAGCCTCAGATGCTCCAGGGAAAACAGCCCCGGCCTAATCAGCCTCTCCCTATAGCTCAAATTCTCCAACCCTGGCAACATCTTTGTAAATCTTTTCTGAACCCTTTCAAGTTTCACAACATCTTTCCGATAGGAAGGAGACCAGAATTGCATGCAATATTCCAACAGCGGCCTAACCAATGTCCTGTACAGCCGTAACATGACTTCCCAACTCCTGTACTCAATACTCTGACCAATAAAGGAAAGCATACCAAATACCTTCTTCACTATCCTATAGAACATAGAATAATACAGCACAGAACAGGCCCTTCGGCCCACGATGTTGTGCCGAACATTTGTCCTAGCTTAAGCACCTATCCATGTACCTATCCAATTGCCGCTTAAAGGTCACCAATGATTCTGACTCTGCCACTCCCACAGGCAGCGCATTCCATGCCCCCACCACTCTCTGGGTAAAGAACCTACCCCTGACATCCCCCCTATACCTTCCACTCTTCACCTTAAATTTATGTCCCCTTGTAACACTCTGTTGTACCCGGGGAAAAAGTCTCTGACTGTCTACTCTATCTATTCCCCTGATCATCTTATAAACCTCTATCAAGTCACCCCTCATCCTTCGCCGTTCCAATGAGAAAAGGCCTAGCACTCTCAACCTATCCTCGTACGACCTATTCTCCATTCCAGGCAACATCCTGGTAAATCTCCTCTGCACCCTCTCCAAAGCTTCCACATCTTTCCTAAAGCGAGGCGACCAGAACTGCACACAGTACTCCAAATGTGGCCTTACCAAGGTCCTGTACAGCTGCAACATCACCTCACGATTCTTGAATTCAATCCCTCTACTAATGAACGCTAATACACCATAGGCCTTCTGACAAGTTCTATCCACCTGAGTGGCAACTTTAAAAGAGCTATGAACATAGACCCCAAGATCCCTCTGCTCCTCCACCTTACTAAGAACCCTACCGTTAACCCTGTATTCCGCATTCTTATTTGCCCTTCCAAAATGGACAACCTCACGCTTGACAGGGTTGAACTCCATCTGCCACTCCTCAGCCCAGCTCTGCATCATATCTAAGTCCCTTTGCAGCCGACAACAGCCCTCCTCACTATCCACAACTCCACCAATCTTCGTATCGTCTGCAAATTTACTGACCCACCCTTCGACTCCCTCTTCCAAGTCATTAATAAAAATTACAAACAGCAGAGGACCCAGAACTGATCCCTGCGGAACTCCACTTGTAACTGGGCTCCAGGCTGAATATTTACCATCTACCACCACTCTCTGACTTCGACCGGTTAGCCAGTTCTCTATCCAACTGGCCAAACTTCCCACTATCCCATGCCTCCTGACTTTCTGCATAAGCCTACCATGGGGTACCTTATCAAATGCCGTACTAAACTCCATGTACACTACATCCACTGCTCTACCCTCATCCACATGCTTGGTCACCTCCTCAAAGAATTCAATAAGACTTGTAAGGCAAGACCTACCCTTCACAAATCCGTGCTGGCTGTCCCTAATCAAGCAGTGTCTTTCCAGATACTCATAAATCCTATCCCTCAGTACCCTTTCCATTACTTTGCCTATCACCGAAGTAAGACTAACTGGCCTGTAATTCCCGGGGTTATCCCTATTCCCTTTTTTGAATAGGGGCACAACATTCGCCACTCTCCAGTCCCCTGGTACCACCCCCGTTGACAGTGAAGACAAAAAGATCATTGCCAACCGCTCTGCAATTTCCTCTCTTGCTTTCCACATAATCTAGGATATATCCCGTCTGGCCCGGGGGACTTGTCTATCCTCAAGTTTTTCATAATGCCCAACACATCTTCCTTCCTAACAAGTATCTCCTCTAGCTTACCAGTCTGTTTCATACTCTCCTCTTCAACAATACGGTCCCTCTCATTTGTAAATACTGAAGAAAAGTACTCATTCAAGAACTCTCCTATCTCTTCCGACTCAATACACAGTCTCCCACTACTGTCCTTGATCGGACCTACCCTCATTCTCGTCATTCTCACGTTTCTCACATACGCATAAAAG
Organism: Chiloscyllium plagiosum; assembly: GCF_037043375.1. NCBI lineage: Eukaryota > Metazoa > Chordata > Chondrichthyes > Orectolobiformes > Hemiscylliidae > Chiloscyllium > Chiloscyllium plagiosum. The sequence goes on along the minus strand of NW_028270191.1, from coordinate 19,585,895 downwards.
GCCAAAGATTTTTCATGCCCTCTCTTAGCTCTCCTAATCCCTTTCTTCAGCTCCCTCCTGGCTATCCTGTATCCCTCCACTGCTCTGTCTGAACCTTGTTTCCTCAGCCTTATGTAATCCTCCTTCTTCCTCTTTACTAGACATTCAACCTCCCTCGTCAACCAAGGTTTCCTCACACGACCATCTCTTTCCTGCCTGACAGGTACATACATATCAAGGATACGTCGTATCTGTTCCTTGGAAAAATTCCACATTTCAATGACATCCTTCCCTGACAGCCTATGCTCCCAACGTATGCTCCTCAGATCCTGTCTTGCAGCATCGTATTTACCCTTCCCCCAATTGTAAAACCTACCCTGTTGCACGGACCTATCTCTCTCCATAACCAAGGTGAAAGTCACAGAATTGTGATCACCATCACCAAAATGCTCACCCACTAACAAGCCCATTACTTGTCCTGGTTCGTTACCGAGTACCAAATCCAATATGGCCTCCCCTCTGGTCGGACAATCGGACAATCTACATACTGAGTTAGAAAAGCTTCCTGGACACACTGCACAAACACCGCCCCGTCCAATCTACTTGATCTAAAGAGCTTCCAATCAATATCTTTCTGCGACTCCACTTTCATGGAGCCATGAACCTGGACTCCAAGGCCTCTTTGTTCAGCAACACTCCCTAGGACCTTACCATTAAGTGTATAAGTCCTGCTAAGATTTGCTTTCACAAAATGCAACACCTCACATTTATCTAAATTAAACTCCATCTGCCACTTCTCAGCCCATTGGCCCATCTGATCAAGATCCCATTGTAATCCAAGGTAATCTTCTTCGCTGTCCACTACATCTCCAATTTTGGTGTCATCAGCAAACTTACTAACTATACCTCTTATGCTCACATCCAAATCATTTATATAAATTATGAAAAGTAGTAGACTCAGCACCGATCCTTGTGGCACTCCACTGTTCACAGGCCTCCAGTCTGAAAAACAGCCCTCCACCACCACCCTCTGTCTTCTACCTTTGAGCCAGTTCTGTATCCAAATGGCGAGTTCTCCCTGTATTCCACGAGATCTAACCTTGCGCACCAGTCTCCTGTGGGAAACCTTGTCGAACGCCTTACTGAAGTCCATATAGATCACATCTACCACTCTGCCCTCATTAATCCTCTTTGTTACTTCTTCAAAAAACTCAAACAAGTTTGTGAGACATGATTTCCCACGCATAAAGCCATGTTGACTATCCCTAATCAATCCTTGCCTTTCCAAATACATGTACATCCTGTCTATCAGGATTCCCTCCAACAACCTGCCCATCACTGACGTCAGGCTCAATGGACTATAGTTCCCTGGCTTGTACTTACCACCTTTCTTAAACAGTGGCACCACGTTTGCCAATCTCCAGTCTTCCGGCACCTCACCTGTGACTATCGATGTTACAAATATCTCAGTAAGATGCCCAGCAATCACTACCCTAGCTTCCCACAGCGTTCTATGGTACACCTGATCAGATCCTGGGGATTTATCCACTTATGCGTTTCAAGACATCCAGCACTTCCTCCTCTGTAATATGGACATTTTTCAAGATGTCACCATCTATTTCCCTACACTCTATATCTTCCATGTTCTTTTCCACAGTAAATACTGATGCAAAATACTTGTTTAGTATCTGCTTCATCTCCTGCGGCTCCACACAAAGGCCGCCTTGTCGATATTTGAGGGGCCCTATTCTCTCCCTAGTTATCCTTTTGTCCTTAATGTATTTGTAAAAACCCTTTGGATTCACCTTAACTCTACTTGCCAAAGCTATCTCATGTCTCCTTTTTACCCTCCTGATTTCTCTCTTAAGTATACTCCCACTGCCTTTATACTCTTCTAAGGATTCACTCGATTTATCCTGTCGATATCCGACATATGCTTCCTTCTTTTTCTTAACCAAACTCTCAATTTCTTTAGTTACCCAGCATTCCCTACACCTACCAGCCTTTCCTTTCACCATAACAGGAGCATACTGTCTCTGGACTCTCGTTATCTCATTTCTGAAGACTTCCCATTTTCCAGCCATCCCTTTACCTGCGAACATCTGCGCCCAATCAGCTTTTGAAACTTCTTGCCTAATACTGTCAAAATTGGCCTTTCTCCAATTTAGAACTTCAACTTTTAGATCCTGTCGATCCTTTTCCATTATTATTTTAAAACTAATAGAATTATAGTCACTGGCCCCAAATTGTTCCCGCACTGACACTTCAGTCACCTGCCCTGCTTTATTTTCCAAGAGTAGGTCAGGTTTTGCACCTTCTCGAGTAGGTACATCCACATATTGAATCAGAAAATTGTCTTGTACACACTTAACAAATTCCTCTTCATCTAAACCCTTAACACTATGGCAGCCCCAATCTAGGTTTGGAAAGTTAAAATCCCCTACCATAACCACCCTATTATTCTTACAGATAACTGAGATCTCCTTACAAATTTGTTTCTCAATTTCCCTATGACTATTAGGGGGTCTATAATACAATTCCAATAAGGTGATCATCCTTTTCTTATTTCTTAGTTCCACCCAAATAACTTCCCTCGATGTATTTCTGGGAATATCCTCCCTAAGTACAGCTGTAATGCTATCCCTTATCAAAAACGCCACTCCCCCTTCTCTCCTGCCTCCCTTTCTATCCTTCCTGTAGCAATTGTATCCTGGAACATTAAGCTGCCAGTCCATCCCTGAGCCGTGTTTCTGTAACTGCTATGACATCCCAGTTCCATGTTCCTAACCATGCCCTGAGTTCATCTGCCTTTCCTGTTAGGCCTCTTGCATTGAAGTAAATGCAGTTTAATTTATCAGTCCTACCCTGTTCTCTGCTTTGTCCCTGCCTTCCCTGACTGTTTGACTCGCCTTTGTTCTCAACTGTACCAGTCTCAGATTGAAATCTTTCCTCATTATCTCCCTGGGTTCCCCCTCCCGCCACCTTACTAGTTTACATCCTCCCGAACAGTTTAGGTGCAATCCGTCCTCCTTGTACAGGTAACCTCTACCTCAAATCAGCTTCCAATGATCCAAAAATGTGAATCCTTCTCTCATACACCAACTCCTCAGCCAGGCATTCATCTACTCTATCCTCCTATTCCTGCCCTCACTCGCTCGTAGCACCGGGAGTAATCCAGATATTACTACTCTTGAGGACCTCCTTTATAAATTCCTGCCTAACTCTCTGTAATCTCCCTTCAGAATCTCAACCTTTTCCTTTCCTATGTCATTGGTTCCAATGTGTACAACGATCTCCTGCTGGCCCCTCTCCCCTTTCCTCCTTAAGAACATTCTGCACCCTCTCCGAGGCATCCTTGATCCTGGCACCAGGGAAACAACACACCATTCTGATTTTTCGCTGCTGGCCATATAAACGTCTGTCTGTACCTCAGACTAGAGATCGCTTGGAACCCGACGTACCTCTCATTACATTAGAGCCAGTCTCAATACCAGAAACTTGGCAGTTCGTGCTACATTCCCCTGAGAATTCATCACCCCCTACATTTTCCAAAACAGCATACTTGTTTGAAATGGGGATAGCCACAGAAGACTCCTGCACTACCTGCCTACCTCTCTTACCTTCCCTGGAGTTAACCCATCTGTGTGACTGTATCTGAGACTTTTCCCCCTTCCTATAACTGCCATCCATCACATTCCCTTGCTTTTGTAAATTCCTCATTCCCTCTAACTGCCTCTCCAACTGATCCATTCAATCTTATAGGATTCGCAACCAACGGCATTTATTGCAGATATAATCCTCAGTAACCCGTAAACTCTCCCTAAACTCTCACATCCGACAAGAAGAGCATATCAATCTACTAAAGGCCATTTTTGCTTCTTTCAATCTACACATCCAGAAAATAGAACTGTCTTATTCCTCTACAAAACACTGCTCCAGGTGAAACTAATACTGATGGCTTATATTTTAAGTTTGATCAAGAGACATAGCTCAATAAAACATATAATCAAGAAAGAACCCACTCTACTCACTACTGCAGACTTATTTTAAGGCCGAGCTTAAAATCCACTTATCTGCTTCTGTGCTGTGACTGCTCCCAGACAGGTTCCTCCAAGATCAGTTGTGAAGTTCACTGTTTTTTAATTTTCCCAGATGCACTCCGATATCCAACGATACATGAATTCATCAGTAAAGGCAGTAACTGCTCACTTTGTCAGTTAGCAATGTGGGTTTCTTTCTCTCTCTCTTGCACTGACCTCACCATGTGCTTCCTTTGTCTGTTCTTTTCCCTTTTAAAAGTGCTGTTGTTTTTACTTTTTCTTCTCCAAAGTTTCAAAACAATGCAACAGCATATAAATCAGTAATTGCTGCTCCTAGAGTTCGAGGAAATCACCTCAAACAGCTAAAATAACTCAGAAAAGGAGCAACTGTTACAGCCAGAAATTTTTCCCATCCTCCATCTTGGAATGCTTTATCTTTTACACGGTGCAAATGGCCTGCAATATTATCATGCGCCAAACACATTATTTTTACATATTCTGACTGATATTCGATATGTGTATGCAGGTTCTTTAAATAACCTCAAGTACACACTATTTCATGTGTGAGAACACTGACAGCAGCATCGAATTTACTTTCTTTCCCAAGCTAATCTGACAACCCTTAGGCTATTTCGATTATTTTGCAAATTCGTTGCTCTTTTTGAACTCTTTGCCCTTGTTTGACACATTTTGAATATGTATCCTGAAACCAGTGGTCTCTGGAATAGGCTCCTTAGGAACCCCTTTATAAACAATCCGTTTTGAGGGAATGAGTGGTTGCAATGGATTAAGCACTGTCCTTTCACCTCTGGGACCTGGACTTGAACATTAATGGGATAAAAGTAATTTCTACCTTCTGACTACAAATTTTCCATAAAAAGAATTTGGATAGTCTGGTACACTTAGAAGATAAATGAACTGGAAGGACATAGGCTAGAGATGCACACAGTTTTACGCCTCTAAGCATGCACCAACAATGTAGAAGCAAAATGTTAACTGTCTATCTACTGGTCAGTAAAGATCCACAGACTTGCCCTAAATTAAGCCACAATAAGGTTATTGGAGGGTATGCTCTTCTGAGGTTTGGGCTCAGACTCAACATTGACACTGAATAGAAGATGATTTATTTGATATATGCTCTGTCAAATTTGGGAATACAAAAAGTTCTACACCTCACACTATCATTCCTCATCTGGATGAGCATACAATTAATTTAATTAAGAAATCTGTTTTATAAGAAATAATTGGCATTTTGGAATAATGTTGAAGCCTTTGATGTTGAAATGATGGGAAGTTATTTCTGATAAAATGCCTTAACTTGTGTTTCCCATTTGCTCTTTCTAATGAACAGTGACTTATTCTATTCCTTTAAATTGGTCCAAATTGAAATATTGCCCAAGCACTGAATCTGAGAATTGTATTACAATATGTTGTTGCCCACTCTCTGATGCTGCTCTCTTGGCTATGTCAAAGTAATTCTATCACCAAAGAATCAGACCTCAGATCTGCAGTCCTGCCATATCCAGGCATGGACAGTGGTGGTCAATTAAACACCACAAATATCACCCTCCTCAATGAGGGGAGAGCCCAGCACAAAAGACAAGACTGAGGAATTTGCAATAATTTTCAGTCAGAATTGTCACGTAACATTTATCCTTTTCCAGAGGTCCCCAACATCACAGATTCCAGTCTGGAGCCAATTTGATTTCCTACACATATCAAGAAACAGCTGAAGGCACTAGATACTATGAAGACTGTGAGCCCTGGCAACATTTGGCTATAGTATGAAAGACATGTGCTCCAGAACTAACCAAGTCATTCCTGTATAGCTACAACACTGGGATCCACCCAACAATGTGGAAAGTTGCTCTAGGTTTCCCATGCACACAAAAAGTAGGGCAAATCCAACCCAACCAATTACTGCCCCATCAGTCTGTTCTCGATCATCAGTAAATTGAAGAAAGGAGTCATCAACAGTGCTTAGCAACTTGCTTAACAACAATCTGCTCACCGATTCCCAGTTTAGATTCTGTCTAGGCCACTCTACTTCTGACTCAATTACAGCCTTGGTTCAAACATGAATAAAGTGGAGGCAACACTGACTTCCTTTGACAAGGCAGCATTTGACTGAATTTGGCATTAAAGAGCCTGAGCAAAATTCCAATCAATGGGAATCAGGTGAAAAACTCTCTGCTGTTTGGATCCCTCCATTACAAGGCCAGAAGTGGGGATGTTTGCTGATGATTGCACAATATTCAGCACCATTTGCGACTCCTGATACTGAAGCAGTCCATAGCTCATGCAGCAAGACCTGGACAATATCCAGGCTTGGACTGAAAAATGACAAATAACATTCACAGCACACAAGGGCCAGGCAATCACCATCTCCAACAAGAGAGAATCCACCCAATGTCTCTTGATATTCAATATTACCATTGCTGAATTGCTTACTACCAATATCCTGGGGGTTTCTATTTACTAGAAATTGAAGTGGACTAGTCATATAAACACTGTTGCTGCAAGACCAGGTCAGAGGCTAGGAATCCTGCAGCAAGTAACTCACCGTCTAACTCCTGAAAGCCTGTTCACCATCTTTAAGGCACAAGTAAGGAGTGTGACGGAATACTCCCCACTTGCCTGCATGAATGCAGTTTCAACAACAATCAAGAAACTACACACCATCCAGGACAAAGTAGAGCGTTTGACTGGTACCATATCCACAAGCATCCACTCTTTCTACCATCTTCGCAGCAATGTCTATCACCTACAAGACACACAGCACAAATTCACTAAGGTGCCTTTCAAACTCTCAAACTCCATCGTCTAGAAGGACCAGGGCAGCTTCTGTGAGTTCCCCTCCAAGCCACTCACCATCTTGACTTGAAAATACAGGTACACAATCCTTTACCTGAAATTCTGAAATCCAAAAAGCTCCGAAATCTGAAGATTTTTTCATGTATAACAACGTTGTTTGGCATGCGAACAGGTGACCCAACCCACTCAGATGTGACGTGGTGGCGTGGCCCAGCAATGGCAGGTGTCAATTGTATCTCAGCGCTCTACTAGTCACATATGGGTATGCTGTTCAGTAATTTTTAAAAATTTCACTGTGAAAATGTCATTTATTCCAAAATCCGAAATACTCCAAATTCCTAAAAACAACTGACCCCAAGGATTTCAGATAAAGGATTGTGCACCTGTATATCATAATACCTTCAGTATTGCTAGGTCAAAATCCTGGCATACTCTCCCCCATTGTGGGTAGAACCACAACAAATAGTGGTTCAAAAAAACAGTTCACTGCCACTTTCTCCAGGGCAATTACAGATGGGCAATAAATGCTGGCCAGCCAACAAAGGCCACATCCTATGAATGAATAAAAAAAAGCTGCTGCAGGGCAAGTTTGAACCGACTGGCTATTCTATAGCAGCATCGAATTTGTTTTCTTTCCCAAGCTAACAAAGTGCGCCACCCAGCGCTCCCGGATCCTGTTCTGTTGAAATTTCCTCATCATGAACTTCTGAATTCAAAATTCCTTGCCGCACACCATCTATCTGCATACACATGATCACAACTAATGGATCAGATCTAAGCTCTGCAGTCCTACTGCATCCAGTCATGAATGGTGGTGGACAATTAAACAACTTATTGGAGTAGGAGGCTCCATAAATATTCCTGCCCTCCATGATGGAGGTGCTGACAAAAAATAAGGCTGAAGTATTTGCAGCAATATTCAGCCAGAAGTGCCGAGTGGATGATCCATCCTGGCCACCTCCAGTGATCCCCAGGATCTTCAGCCAATTTGATTCACTCCATCTGAAATTGAGAAACAGTTGGAGGCACTGAAAACCACAAAGGCTATGGACCCTGCCAACATTCCAACAAACTTGCTGAAGACTTGTGCTCCAGAACTTGCGACTCCCCTAGTCAAGCTCTTCCAGTACAGTTACAACACTAGCATCTACCCGACAAGGTGGAAAATTGCTCAGGTTAGTCCTGTACACCAAAAGTAGGACTAAACCAATCCGGCTAATTGCCGCCTCATCAGTCATCATCAATAAAGTGATGGAAAGTGTCATCAACAGTGCTATCATGCAGCACCTGCTCAGCAATGCCCACTTTAGCTTCTGCCAGGGCCACTCAGCCCCTGATATTATTACAGCCTTGGTTCAAACATGGACAAAAATGCTGAATTCCAGAGGTGAGGTGAGAGTGACAACCTTTGGCATTGATGCCACATTTGACTGAGTGTGGCATCAAGGAGTCCAATCAAACTGGAATCAATGGGTATCACAGAGCAAACTCTCCGCTGGTTGAAGTCGTATCTGGCACATAGGAAGACGGTTGTTGTGGTTGTTAGATGTCAGTCATCTCAGCTCCAGGACATCTCTGCAAGAGTTCCACGAGGGAGTGTCCTAAGCCCTACCATCTTCAGTTGCTTCATCAATGATCTTCCCTCCATCATAAGGTCATCAATGATTGCAAAATGATTCTCGGGCTATGCGCATCATCAGCAAATTCAGTGCAGAGATTCCCTTCCTACGTGGGACAGGTGATGAGTTTGAGGAGTTTGCACCTAATGAAACACAAAGCACTCATGAGCAGATAGTGGTTGCAGGGCCCTCTCCCAGCTCTACTGAACAGGAAAGCAATGTAGACCCCCAAAGACCAGCCATGAATATAATACACATGGGGCCCAGGTGAAGATTTGCTATTTGAAAGTTTGCTTAAGTCCTTTGAGCACAAAGTCTGAGAATATGATGCAGTTCTTCTCCAACATGTGTAGCATTCTCTCATAAGGCATTTCCACTCTCCAACGTACCTTGGACCTTATAACCAACCTTAGTTGATCAATGGTTGTGAATGCATTAAAAAAAAGCCTTTAAGATTTAAAGTCCTCAAGCAACTATCAAAAAGAAATCTCCCCGGCCTCTACCCAACGTTCCTTAACTGCAGATAAGTAGTGTTTGAAACTAATTCTCGGGATGTGCATAAAAAGCTTGCTGAGGATAACATTTGTTGCATGTTTCGAATTTCCCTTGAGAAGGTGGTGGTGATTTTCCTTGAACTGCTGCAGTCAGTGATGGAGGGAGTTCCAGCATTATGTTTCAGAGATGAGGAAGAAATGGGCAATATATTTCCAAGTCAGAATGGTGAGTGGTTTAGAGAAGAACTTTTAGGTGGTAATGCTCACACGCATCTTCTGTCCCTGTCCTTCTAGGTTGTAGAGATCAAAGGTTTGGGGAACATGCTATTGAAGAAGCCTTGGTGATTCACTGCAGTACATCTTTTAAATTGTACACACTACTGTAACTGTGCACCAGGTGTGGAGTGAGGGTTTATTTAAGGTGATAAGTTGGCTGCTGATCACTTTAACAACAAATGACCACCTCCTGAGTTGTACTGCCCATGGATAATGAACAGGAATGCAAACGGCCTCATTTGAACTCTGATTTATATGTTTTCCTTGGGTGCTCCAGTCATCAGAATAGAGATTCACGCAAAATTGGGATGGATGACAATTGGTGACCATCGATTATTTTATTTTGGTCTTATTAGTTTAAGTGAGGGGAAACAATACAAAAATTGCCTTTACGTTTTTGAAATTCTGCGAACCAAATTTGCTTGCTTTTTTTTTAAACAGTTCCATTAATCGTCATTGCCCCATGCAGGTGTTAAGACCATTATTGTTTTTCTTTTATCTTTCACATTTTTGGCTTGGAACTGTGAGTTACAGTTGCGAATTTGAACTATGAGTTAAAAAGACTGATATTTACTGTTGGGAGTTGGTCTCAAAAGATAATGCAGGTTTAAGTGTTGCTCTAAGAACACTAAAGTTGAATCAGCACCAAGATGTTGGTATGTTCAAACACTGGCAGCTGGTTGGATGTTGAATTGATCAATCAAGGTAGGACCGGTGCTGGCCAGCCATCCACAGAGAGTGTTGAAAAAGGAAGAGAAACCAAAGGGTGAACTGGTTTTGACTGGGGTTTTGGACAGGAGGCAGTATTGCGTTGGAAGCTGCTGGACTGGGTTTTTTGGTTTTGCTGTCTCTAGTTATTGACATGTCGAAAGTGCTGAGAAAAGAAAATAATAAAGGAAAAGTCTCCAAAGTCTGCAGAAGCTGTGTGCATTTACCACTGACTTTGGAATTCAAGCAAGATACAATCCCTACATGCCTGCAATATAAATCATCAGATTTTATGAAGGCCAGTATTTGTCGAAACAGTTATTGAACTGATAATTTACGATTCTTTTATTTTAAAAAAACCCTTAACTGTGTGTCTGTCTGTCTGTCGGTATATGAGTTAGGGTTGGTGATCAAAGAATATTGGGTTCAGATCGGAGCTATTAATTTGATTGCCTTGAAATTCACCTGTGTTTTGCTAAAGTTACATGATTAATAATGAATTGTTAATTTCAGTTAAGCTATAAGCTTGTGTCCAAGATTGGTTAATTGTAAAGCCTGGCTAGGAACAATTGAGCAATTTTGAAGGTCATCGAATGTTTTAATTTCACTGTGTTGTGAATCTGATAGGGAGTCTGGCTTGGTCTGGCTTGCTATTCCTATGTTGTAACACAGGACATTCAACACACATAATGAATGTGTTACTTTTTAAAAATTGTCATATCCAATAAAGGGAGAGTTTAATGTGATTCTCAATTATTTGGAAAGGAAGCAATAATTTAACATATCAGAAACTGGTAGAAACATCATAGTACCCACTTTTGTCACCACATAATGCTCACTAGCCTTTCTCTACCAAATGTTGAAATAGTACTGGATTCAGATGTAAGCCAAATTGGCAGTGGTTTGTGTACTGCCTTCAGTGAAACATCTACATTACCACATGATAATAAATGCCTCTCTCTGCTGATCTCTCTCTCATATACCTCACAAATGCAGCATTGGAGCAGTTACATGCAGACGCTTCCCTCTTTTGGTTGGAATTTGAACTACCACACAAATTGACGACCATTTAATTCCAGGTAAAAAATGAGATTGCTGGAGAAACTCAGGTGGGTTCTCTGTTTTATTTAATTCTAGGAACCAGTTTGTCAGGAATTTAACTAAGAGACTGTAAAGGTTAGTCCCCTTACTGTAACTGAAATCAGATGGCTCAATGCAGCCCAGTGATTAAACCTGGCAGCCTTCCTGTTCCATATGGCTCAGTACAGACTGGCCAGTGTGGTTGTCAATTGAGTCATCAAATATGATTTTCAAAGATCACTTTATTCTACACTACTTCTGAACTTTATAATGATGTAATTTTAGATATATTTCAAAATATTTTGGTTTTTTTTCTACTTTTGAATTATACTCTTGATTTTCATCTTTTAATTTTCTTCTCTGTACTTCTCTGTAAAACCTTTCTTCTCCTCTATCTTCTTCATAAGCATATTATAATTGTTATGTGTTACAGCCATAATGGTGATTAACCCTGCAAAACAGATTGAAAACCTAGAACACTCTGATCATCTGAGAGGACGTATTGGCAGATGAAATTGTAATTTTAGCAGCTTTAGATAACACTGTGAACAGTAGTATTGATTGGTACAGCTATATGCCACACAAACCACACAGAATTTTAGATTCTAACTGTTTGATGCAGATTAGTGGATTCCAGCCAGACTGGCTCTACAATGTCCATCTTGGTCTCTGTGATCTTGGGGTTAATGATGCAACAAATCAGCCCAGTTTTCTAAGCTTGATCAGTATCTATTGATGCCTGCTAGAAACAGCATGCTTGTAGGCAGCATATAGAGACAGAATTAGACTCATCTCTGATTACTTCCTTTGACAAATAGCTCATTAGCTGTCTTGTGGATGCATTGCTGTAGTAGCAATGAGGTGGCTTCCAGAGACGCAGATCACCAATTGCTGCTACCAGCAGATAGTAATGCTGGCAGTAGGGCTGCCATTTTATTATGCTTATGCCTGAGCTTGTCCATGGAGAATACTGGACTCGGCAAGCCTGAACAGCACACAGTCATAGAGCACAAATAGCGGTAATTCAATTGGTAGCTGTTTTGTCTCTGAGTAAGAAAGTTGCAGACTCAAATCCCATTAGAGAGACCTGAGCACAAAATTTTAGGTTGACACTCCAGTGAAGGACTGCACTGAGACATTAAACTGAGGCCCACATCAGGTGTATATAAAAAATATCTGGATAATATTTTGAAAAAAGGGAGTAAATTCTTACCAGCGTCCTGGTGAATATTTATCCTTTAACCAATATAATTTAAACAGGTTATTCATTCATTATCTCATTGCTGTTTGTGAGTGCTTGCAGTGTGCAAATTTTCAACTGCAATTCCGGCATTACAACATCAACTACACTTCCAAGATATTGGCATATCATGAGGTTATGAAAGGCGGTAAGTAAATGAAAGTCTTTAGTTTAATGTGCAACTTCCACTCTCAATGTAGGGCTGAGTGAGGTGCATTTATGTCATGAACTCCTGCTATGAGTGTAATCAAATCTGACAATGGGGAAGATATAGGGATCAGTATAAACAGCCCTCTGCAGTGTCTGTGGATTTAGAGTGACAAGCTACCATGATGATTTGCAGTGTGACATTTGGCTTCAGCAGCCCTGCACGAGGCTTCCTGCACACGATAGTTCTCTGGTAATCCGTTCTTATATTAGATAAGAAACAGAGGATTTTACAGTGATACAAATGCTGCCTCTTCTTCTCCTGGTTCCCACCAGTGTGGATATCATCCAGCTGCCAGGAAGGCTGGTAAAGCAGTAAATAAAGTTGAGAGCTGTGACTCTAACAATTGTTTGCCTGTTGTTCTGGAATTTGCCCTGTAGTGTAAACAGGGCAGATTCCACAGCAGTGGGACCCTCGGGGTATACTACAGTAATATAAAAGCAGCATTAGGAACAGTGACCTTGTCCTGACCTCAACCTCACCAATCATTTTTGATTGAGATATTACTAAAGTTGGTACTTTCAAGTTTTGAGAAGGATTTTCATGGTAAAATTGTTCAATTTCATTGAAATAATGAATCATTTATAAATTGTATAACAGATTTTTTTTCCCAATACTTCAGTGACATTATGAAATGAGACCTCTCCCCCAAATGCTTGGAAAATGACTGCAACTTGCCACTCAACCTTAATTTCCCATGAAGTATTTTCTGTTTTTGGACAATATGAAATATGCTTGTCGTGATGGTCTTTATGTTGAGCACATTATTGGAGGAACTGGTTTGAGGGGGTGAAACTGTGATGGAGTTCAATTCACTGACACCATTAAAATAACAGAATGATGTATCTACTGCCCTTGCCCTTCTAGATGGTAGTGGTTGTGGGTTTGGAAAGTGCTGTCGAAGGAGCTTTGGTGAATTTCTGCAGTACATCTTGTAGAGAGTACACACTCCTGCTACTGAGTACTGGTGGTGAAGGGAGTGGATGCTTGTGGATGGGATGTTAATCAAGCAGGCTGCTTTGTCCTGGGTTGTCTTGAGCGTTGTTGGAACTGCATTCATCCAGACAAGTGCAGAGCATTCCATCATACTCCTGACTTGTCCCTTGTAGATGGTGGACAGGCTTTGGAGAGACAGGAAGTGAGTTACTAACCAAAGATTACCCTGCATTTGACCTCCTCTGGTACTCCTGGCATTTATCTGTTTGGTCCAGTGAAGTTTCTAATCAATGGCAACCTCCAAGATATTGATGGCAGGGAATGTTGTGCAGGTCTTACTGCATATTTACACAGATTGCTTCATTATCTGAGAAATTGTGAGTGGTACTGAACATTGTGTGATCATCAGCGAACAAGCACATATAGTTCCTTCCAAACCCACCACGATCTAGAAAGACAAGTGTAGCAAACATGTGAGAACACCACCACCTGCATGTTCCACTCCAAGCGACTCACTTTCCTGACGATACTGCTGTTCCTTTACTGTGGCAGGGTCAACATCCTGGAATTCCCTTCCTAAAGCATTGTGAGACCACAGTGGTTCAAGAAGGTAACTCAATACCATCTTCTCCAGGGCAATTAGGGATAGGTAATAAATGCTGGTAAAGCCAGTGATGCCCACATCCCCTGAATTAATAAAGAAAGCAAAACTTCTGACATCATAATGGAAGGAAGATCATTAATAAAGCAGCTGAAGATGGTTGTGCCCAGGTTGTTGCCTGGAAGAACTCCTGTGGTAATATACTGGATGAGAAATGAGAAATAGGTAATTCATAACTGATCTTGATAGCATTCTCATTTAATACCAACACTTTCCAGCAGAGCTCACTGGATAGAAGAGTTATCAAAATCAATGAATATAAGGAATGAAATTTGTGATTGCAAAGAATGAGACAGATCAAAAGTAAGGAACATTTTAGATTACCGATAGGAATATCAGGAGTTTAGCACTGAAGAGTACCATGGCATGTAACACTGGTCTCTACTTCATTGCCTTCCTGCTACAGTTAAAATCAAAATCCATTGAAGACCAAGGGCTGATGATATTCATTTCTGAAACAAAGGTGATTTAACCCCATAGCTTCAGCTGCAAACAGGGATTTAACATCAGCTTGTATGATCCACCTAAATCTGGCTTTCCAATATTGCCAGATTGTTCCAGGTTGAGTCACTTACTTGGAGCACTGAACAAAGTAGGAGTATTGTGCAGCTGCCATCTGTAGAATCCCCCCAATTTGGAAAAATTGCCTCACTGGGAGATGCAGATGAGGGAAAGCTATTTACAGGACAAGGAATTTTTTAGGAAGGAAAATGGAGGTTGCAGTTTGCATGAAAATGAGATAACTTAACCAGCATGGTAATCACTATACTATCATAATCCCACCTTTGATACTTTGCCAATGGTTCAAATCTTGGTTAAATCTTTACCAATTATCCACACTGCCTTGTTGTTAATTGTAGCATTGGGTGTCAGTAAAACTGGACGTTAAGCAGAAGATACAGATTTTCATGTAAGCTGTCTAAAAAAGTTAAAAACTAATGTTATGGGCTGCTGGCATACAAATTGATTGATCGATTTACTTATTGTTGTTACATGTACCGAGATACAGTGAAAAGTGTCGTTTTGCATGCTATACAGGCATACAGTACCACACAAAACGCATCAGGGTAGCAGAACAGAGTGCAGAGTACAGTGTTACACCTGCAGATAAGGTGCAGACAGAGATCAGAATTAACATTTTAGAGGTCTGTTCAAAAGTCTGATAACAATGGGGAAAAAGCTGTTCTTGAATCTATTTAGATTAGATTAGATTAGATTACTTAGTGTGGAAACAGGCCCTTCGGCCCAACAAGTTCACACCGACCCACCGAAGCGTAACCCACCCAGACCCACTCCCCTACATTTACCCCTTCACCTAACACTACGGGCAATTTAACATGGCCAATTTGCCTAACCTGCACATTTTTTGGATTGTGGGAGGAAACCGGAGCACCCGGAGGAAACTCATGCAGACACGGGGAGAACGTGCAAACTCCACACAGTCAGTCGCCGGGTCTCTGGCGCTGTGAGGCAACAGTGCTAACCACTGAGCCACCTTGTTCTGTGTATTCAGACTTTTCTATCTTCTGCATGATAGAAGAGGATGGAAGAGAGTATAACTGGGGTGGGAAGGATCTTTGATTATGTTGATTGCTATCCTGAGGCAGTGGGAAGTATAGATGGAGTCAATGGATAGAAGACTGATTTACCTCGCCTTCTCCTAACTTTCTAGCCTGTCTCCTATTTGGATTTGGTGCAGGCTCTTCGGAAGAGATGATATGGAGCCATTGCTACGATGAACTTTGAAGTCACTAAGAATGGTGACTTCAGCGCAAGAAAAGTTTCAATCAACAGATTTTATTGACAGCAAGTTGAGAAGTCCTGTGTATATATTTTCCTTTATTCATTAAATTTAAGTAGGAACTAGGCAAAACCACTCTATGGTCACTTTTTTTTAAACATCAGTGAATAGAGAAAAATAGCCTGTAGAGAGTTTGTAAAGTTGGAAGAATAAATTCAGTAGATGAATTTAACCCAGCATGGGAGATCATTTTCAGCCCAGGAAATTCATGTTAGTCGGTTCAAAGGTGCTGAGGTGATTATTTGGGACATTGCATTAAGAATGGTATTAATATAGAAATAAAGAAAACAGAAGCAAGAGTAAGCCATTTAGCCTATCAAATCTCCAACAATCAGTATGATCTTGGCTGACCAATGCCATGTGCCTGATCTCTCCCCATGCCCTTCGCTGCCTTAGTGTCTCGAAATCTATCTTGTTTTTTTCAGAAGTAAATTCAATGATTTGGCCTTCACCACCTTATGTGGTAGAGAATTCCACAGGATCATCACCTCTGAGCAATGCTCCCTTTAAGTTGTGCAGCTGTGCAGCCAAATGGAGATTCATCCTGCTAATGGCTTCCAGTTCTGGAAGCCGCTGCCATGGATGGACTTTGGAGGTCTTTGCAGGGGGAAGAAAATATTACAGGGAACATAGACTCTGAATTATTTCTCTTGATCTGAGTCCTAAATGGTCTACCCTGTATCCTGAAACTGTGACCCATTGTTATAGACTTGCCAGCCAAGTAAATGTCATCCCTGCATCCAGTCTATCAAGCCCTGTCAGAATTTTATCTGTTTCAATGAGATCCCCTCTCATTCTTTTCAAGTCCAGTGAATACAGGCCTAGTCAACCCAATCTTTGGTTACGGTGACATAGTGATAATGTTACTGGACAAGTAATTCAAACCCCCAGGCTAATATTCTGGGGACATAGGTTTGAATCCTACCATGTTAGATTGTGAAATTGAATTCAATAATGAAGAAATCTGGAATTAAAAGCTAGTCTAATGACAACCATAAAGCCATTGGCATCAAACCCATCTTGTCAACTAATGTCCTTTAGAGTGAAGGAGATCTGCCATTCTTAACTGATCTGGCCTACATGTGACTCAAGATTCATAGCAATGTGGTTGACTCTTAACTTCCCTTTGAAATAGCCTACAGAGCCAATCGGTTCAAGAGCAACTAGGAGTGAGCAACCCAGCAACACCCACATCTCATATAAGAGAGAAAACTCTTTCCGCATACAACAAACCTGCCATCCCAGGAATCACTCTTTGTGATCTCAAGATATCCCAAACTATTTTACAGACAATGAAGTATTTTTGAACTGCAGTCATCTTGTTATGCACCTCCCATACATTGGACATTGAAATAAATAGGGTAGACGGGAATTGTAAGGAGGAGGTAAAACTTGGTTCATAATTAATGGAAAAACAAGAGTAAAATGAGTGGAAATACTGATGGAGAAAATCAAGATTCAACAATTCAATAAGTGCTGCTGAAATGCAGGTTCAGGTCAGGAGGTCTTAAGACAGAAGAAATAGGAGCAGAAATAGACCATTTGGCCCATTGAGCATGCTCCACCTTTCATCAAAATTATGGCTGATCTAATTTTGGCCACAATTCCACTTTCCTGCCTGCTCCTTAAAAAAATTAGAAATAGTGGATGTGATGAATACAATTTTTGAGTACCTTTAAGATTATGCCAAAATTGTGAATCTTTCAGTTATACTTTCATATTCTCCATGGCGTTGATGGAGAGAAGAAAACAAGGATATAGGGTTGTCTCAATGTGACAAATGGTCAACTGGTAGCAGTACTCTCCACATGTTATCGTATGGTAAAGACACTTATCTAACTGGGTTCTGGCAGTGTGCTCTGTTCAGATTTTCACCAAACCACTGCCAATCTCAAAGCAACAGCAATGGACTCAGGGCCTGAATGATCCAACCACAATGCTCCTCAGATCCTGTCTTGCAGCATCGTATTTACCCTTCCCCCAATTGTAAAACCTGCCCTGTTGCACGCACCTATCTCTCTCCATAGCCAAGGTGAAAGTCACAGAATTGTGGTCACCATCACCAAAATGCTCACCCACTAACAAGCCCATCACCTGTCCCAGTTCGTTGCCAAGTACCAAATCCAAAATGGCCTCCCCTCTGGTCGGACAATCTACATACTGAGTTAGAAAAGCTTCCTGGACACACTGCACAAACACCGCCCCGTCCAATCTACTTCATCTAAAGAGCTTCCAATCAATATTTGGGAAGTTGAAATTGCCCATGACTACTACCCTGTGGCTTCTGCACCTTTCCAAAATCTGTTTCCCAATCTGTTTCTCCACATCTCTGCTGCTATTGGGGGGCCTATAGTAAACACCCAACAAGGTGACTGCTCCTTTCCTATTTCTGACTTCAGCCCATACTACCTCCAAAGGCAGATACCCCTCAAACTGCCTTTCTGCAGCCGTTATACCATTTCTAATTAGCAACGCCACCCCCCCTCCTTTTTTACCACCCTCCCTAATCCTACTGAAACATCTGTAACCAGAAACCTCCAACAACCATTCCTGTCCCTCTTCTATCCATGTTTCCGTGATGGCCACAACATCGTAGTCCCAAGTACCAATTCACGCCTTAAGTTCACCCACCTTATTTCTGATACTCCTTGCGTTGAAGTATACGCACTTGAATCCATCTCTGTGTCCGCAAGTATTCCCTGTCTGTGCTACCTTCTTCACAGCCTCTCCACACACTTGGACATCCTGACAAACAGCTAGCCTACTTGCTGGACTACAAGTCCGGATCCCATCCCCCTGCCAAATTAGTTTAAACCCCCCCGAAGAGTGCTAGCAAACCTACTCCCCAGGATATTGGTGCCCTTCTGGTTCAGGTGCAACCCGTCCTGCTTGTACAGGTCCCACCTTCACCAGAATGCAGTCCAATTGTCCAAATACCTGAAGCCCTCCCTCCTACGCCATCCTTGCAGTCACGTGTTCAACTGCACTCTCTCCCTATTCCTTGCCTCACTGTCACGTGGCACCGGCAACAACCCAGAGATGACGACTCTGTCCGTCCTAGCTTTTAGCTTCCAGCCTAACTCCCTGAGCTCCTGAATGACCTCCCCACCTCTCTTCCTACCTATGTCGTTGGTGCCAACGTGCACCACGACTTCTGGCTGCACACCCTCCCCCTTAAGGATTCTGAAGACACGGTCCGAGACGTCTCGGACCCTGGCACCCGGGAGGCAACAAACCATCCGAGAGTCTCGCCCATGTCCACAGAACCGCCTGTCTGTCCCTCTAACTATACAGTCTCCTATAATAGCGCTCTCCTCCTCTCCCCCTTTCCCTTCTGAGCCTCAGAGCTGGACCTCGTGCCAGAGACCCAGTCACTGCAGCTTACCCCTGCTAGGCCGTCCCCCCCAACAGTATCGAAAGCGGTATACTTATTGTTGAGGGGAACGACCACAGGGGATCCCTGTACTGCCTGCTTCCTCCCCTTCCCACCTCTAACTGTTACCCAGCTACCTCTGTTCTCTGGCGTAATTATGTCCCTGTAGCTTTTATCTATCACCCTCTCAGCCTCTCGAATAATCCTCAATTCCTCCAACTCCAGCTCCAGTTCCCTAACGCGGTCTGTGACGACCTGTAGCTGGCTGCACTTCCTGCAGGTGAAGTCGGCAGGAGCATCGGTGGTCACCCCTACCTCAAACATCCTGCAGGAGGAACATTCCACTGCCTGTGCTGCCATAACTCTACACTTAGTCTCCAAAACAAGAACATTAAGTAGCTTACCTATTCAGCTGACTGAGTCCTTTTTGTTTAGGTTACAGGAGGAAGGAGGGTGGGAGACACTACACGTGTAGTGTCTCGGGTTCCTTCTCCACTCAAACTTCTTACCTTCCCAGGAGCCTCTGTTGACGACTTCCGGGTTCCCGCTCCTAGTTGAAACAAAAACACAGACTGCGAAAAGAAAAACGTTAATTTAAACTGGTCTCCACTTACCTTCCGGCTCCTCTCTCTGTGCGCCCGCTGTAGTCTTACAAGTCTTATTGAATTCTTTGAGGAGGTGACCAAGCATGTGGATGAGGGTAGAGCAGTAGATGTGATGTACATGGATTTTAGTAAGGCATTTGATAAGGTTCCCCATGGTAGGCTTATGCGGAAAGTCAGGAGGCATGGGATAGTGGGAAGTTTGGCCAGTTGGATAGAGAACTGGCTAACTGGTCGAAGTCAGAGAGTAGTGGTAGATGGTAAATATTCAGCCTGGAGCCCAGTTACAAGTGGAGTTCCGCAGGGATCAGTTCTGGGTCCTCTGCTGTTTGTAATTTTCATTAATGACTTGGAAGAGGGAATCGAAGGGTGGGTCAGTAAATTTGCAGACGATACGAAGATTGGTGGAGTTGTGGATAGTGAGGAGGGCTGTTGTCGGCTGCAAAGGGTCTTAGATATGATGCAGAGCAGGTTGAGGAGTGGCAGATGGAGTTCAACTCTGTCAAGTGAGAGGTTGTCCATTTTGGAAGGACAAATAAGAATGCGGAATACAGGGCTAACGGTAGGGTTCTTAGTAAGGTGGAGGAGCAGAGGGATCTTGGGGTCTATGTTCATAGCTCTTTGAACGTTGCCACTCAGGTGGATAGAACTTGTCAGAAGGCCTATGGTGTATTAGCGTTCATTAGTAGAGGGATTGAATTCAAGAGTCGTGAGGTGATGTTGCAGCTGTACAAGACCTTGGTAAGGCCACATTTGGAGTACTGTGTGCAGTTCTGGTCACCTCATTTTAGGAAAGATGTGGAAGCTTTGGAGAGGGTGCAGAGGAGATTTACCAGGGTGTTGCCTGGAATGGAGAATAGGTCGTACGAGGATAGGTTGAGAGTGCTAGGCCTTTTCTCATTGGAACAGAGAAGGATGAGGGGTGACTTGATAGAGGTTTATAAGATGATCAGGGGAATAGATAGAGTAGACAGTCAGAGACTTTTTCCCCGGGTACAACAGAGTGTTACAAGGGGACATAAATTTAAGGTGAAGGATGGAAGGTATAGGGGGGATGTCAGGGGTAGGTTCTTTACCCAGAGAGTGGTGGGGGCATGGAATGCGCTGCCTGTGGGAGTGGCAGAGTCAGAATCATTGGTGACCTTTAAGCGGCAATTGGATAGACACATGGATAGGTGCTTAAGCTAGGACAAATGTTCTGTACCACAGAAAAATGGGTTCCCATCAAAACATTGATTAGATTTTATGATTTAGCCGTTGTTGAAGAATAAAGAAAGAGGATCTCTCAACCTGAGTTTTATAATGACTCCAAAAATGAGTGTGTATCATAATCATACCTAGTGCTTTCTGTTCTGACCAGGTAAGCTTCATTGTGTCACTACTAATTTTTAATTTTTCATGAGATGTGAATGTCGCTGGCAAGGTCAGCATTTGTTGTCCCATCCCTAGTTGTCCTAGTGAAGATAGTGATGGGTTGGCTTGTTGAACCAGTGCTGTACTGTTCATGGAGGAGTTCCAGAGACAGTAAAGCAATGGTGATTATAGTTCAAAGGCTGAATGGTGTGTAATTTAGATCTCATTATTGTTGTTGGGACTTGTGTTTGGTTACTAATATACTTCTCAATGTTGTTCAGCACAACTCATTCGTAAACTCTTTTCTACATGAAAGATAATCAGATTAGATATTCCCAGACTCTCATCCTGAATAAATATACATTGACTCTAACTTATAAAAACACTTGCATTTATATAGCTGCTTCCACAACCTCCAGACATCTCAAAATACTTTCAAAGCAAATGAAACCCTTTCTGAAGAAGTCATACTGGACTCGAAATATTAACTCTGTTTTTCTCTTTCCACAGATGCTGTGAGACCTGCTGAGTTTCTCCAGCATTTTGTGTTTGATTCAGATTTCCAGCATTCACAATGTTTTGCTTTAATTACAGCAAATGAAGTAGTTTCTGAAAATAAGCCTCCCTTTAATGTAGAAAATGCAGCAATCAGAAATACAGCAAGCAATCTTTGTCTTGCATGATATTGATTGAGGGATAAATTTTTGTCAGAACATTGGAGATATTGTGACGGGTCTTCTTTCAATTAGTATTAGGAGGTATTTGACATTCACCAGAACTGACGAACTCAGAGGTTCTGCCAAACTGAAGCAGGGTTATCACTTATGAAATCACAGGAAAGGATTTTGTATGATTGATAGTTTCTGTACTTTCCAAAACGTGGTCAGACGTAATCATCCCATACATAAAAATCAGGGGCTGACTTGAGAGAGGGATTTAAAATTATGAAGTGATGGGACAGAGTACAGTAGACTGTTTCCAATGGTTGAGAAGTTTAGGATGAGATGTAGATGGGCCAAATGGCCGGCTTTCATACTGTAGGGATTCTACGATATGTCTGAACAGGTTAATTAAAATATCGAGATTTAGTTGACTGAATACAGACTTAATATGTTGAAACGAAGTACGTGTAAGAAAGTATCCAAGGATCTCGCTCAAGATTTATCAAACACAGAAATAGCTGGAGAAACTCAGCAGGTCTGGCAGCATCTGTGGAGAGAGAAACAGAGTTAACGTTTCGGGTTCAGTGACCCTTCACCGATCCTCAGTTCTTTGTTTCATTAAATACTTTTCAAACCTGGTTTCAAAACGCATTAAGTTGTACTCCTCTTCTTCGGCAGATTTTACACTGATAAGCCTGCCTCCTCCACCAAAAGCAAGCCTATTACCTAATACTTAAATTATCTGCATATCAACTGGAATTAGATTTAAATAAAACACTTTTGGGACATCGTAAAGCGATTTTAAATAAAAACAGTCACACGTTCGAGGTAAAATGCTCTCTCAGATCTTCCCAGGAGGTGGCAGTGTGGACAGGCACTTTACGACGATGCCGTAAAATGTGCAGAGATTTGTTGTGGGGAGATTATTTTTGTATATTTAAAAAAATGAGCTCGCTGTGAATGAAAAAGGGGGGCGTGGGAGAAAGAGGGAACCTGATAAAAATCACCTCAGAAGTTCCAGCGCTCTCGCACGCTAAACCGAAGGGTGGGGGAAAAAAAACGGTCCGGTCACGTGACCGAGCCAAGCCCGGGTAATTCAAAAAAATTAAAAATATATAAATCTAACTAATTGTAAACAAATGGCCCCCTTAAAGTTTCGGAAGATTGCAGTATTGGGGTATAGATCAGTCGGTGAGTCTTTTTTATTTCTCTATTTTGAAGGGGAGAAATCTCGTGCGGACTCAGCTTTCCCCTTGGAAACGGCGCGCGGTTGTAAAATTCTTCCAGTTCATTCCGAAGGTTATGTTTTATTCTAAATGTAGTCAATTACTGTCAACCAGAAACAAGAGCTTTTGTTAGTGTACTTCGTGCATCAGTTTCTGTGGGTACTTCACAATGTAATTGAATCCATTGGTTGCTGTGAATGTTGTGTACAATATTATTTTCCTTGTGTCAGAACATTCTGTAGACCAGCATTCACCACTGATTTGATTCATCTATCTCCACGTTTCCCTTCAGCTCCTCCTCCTCCCCGTTCTTGACCATAGTTCTTCTCTTTCGACCCCCCTCCCCAAAATGTTTTTTTTAAATTACCAGAATAAAAAGTTAAATAGTAGTTTGTTGGGTATTTCCAGTCCCACTGCATTTTTAAAATGATTCGATACTGTCTCAGAACGTGATGTGGAGGAACCGGTGTTAGACTGGAGTGTACAAAGTTAAAACTCTCACAACACCAGGTTATAGTCTAACAGATTTATTCGGAAGCACTAGCTTTCGGAGCGTCGCTGATTCACCAGGTAGTTGTGGAGCAGGGCCACAAGACACAGAATTTATAGCAAAAGATTAGTGAACAAACCTAGATTTCTGTTAAGTCTTTCTTCTTTTAGAATGGGTTGCAGGTTCACTAATGTCTCAGAACGTGTCCTTTCTTGTCTATGTTGCCCGGTTACAGGTGTGGATGAAGGAACTCAAATCATGTTTCCCGGGCTACTGTTATCTCTCACCTGCATATCTCCAAGTTGCAGTCATTTTCAAAACACGAACATCTGTGGATGCTGGAAATCTGAACCGAACACAAAGTGCGGGACAAAGTCAGCAAGTCTGGCAGCATCTGTGCAGAGAGAAACACAATTAACGTTTCGGGTAGCCTGACGAAAGCTCACTAGACTTGAAACGTTAACTGTTTTTCTCTCTCCATAAATGCTGCCTGACCTGCTGAGTTGCTCAAGCACTTTGTTTAATTTTTGTCATAGAAATGCATTTTAAACCGGTTTTGTGTTGCTTGCTGTTATTGAACTGATTCTCCCGTAGCCATTGAAGGGGGAAAGCGCCCCTTACTTTTTTTGTGGGGGGTGAGTGGGTGAAAAGAAAGATTTTAAGGACAAAAAATGTGATCATTTACATCTTTAGCATAGCTTTAAAATATAGATACCAGCATACCCTATTCTTTAATGAAGTTTTTTAAAACTGAAAATCTTCTATTTGTTCATGATGTTTGAATCACTTTGAATGCAGTAAAAATAGAATAATTCAGATGCTAGAGTTCTGAAATAATAAGTGCTGGAGAAACTCAGCAGGTCTGGCAACAAATGTGGAGAGAGAAACAGTTAATGATATGACTTCCGAACTGAAAGGGGTGAAACCTTATGGTTCTTATGCTACAGATAGAAGGGGAGGAAAGTGCATGTGGAACAGATTGGGAGGGTGCCCAGAGCCAAAAACAAAGATGATGCTAATAGTGGTTTTAAAAAAAAGGGTGTGAATAAAAGTATGAAAATGAATTTGCTTTGCTGATAGCAAAGCCATCAAGGCATGATAGGAGGGAAATGGAGCTAAGAAAAATGGAGAACAGAGATAATGCTTTGACGTTTTGGAAGACCACTTTTGAGTCGTGGAAGCTGGAGTGCTATGGAGGCAAGTGCTGCAGTCAATTTGCACACCAAGATCCCACAGACAACAATGTGATGAATTCCCAATGTGGAGTTCTGCTTTTCCTTCCAATAACATATGTAACATCAATTTGAAGCAGTGGAAGAGTCAGAGGCTTTTAACATCTCATCTAAAGGTTGGTGTGAATATTGAAGTACTTATGAGGTACTGCACTGGAGCGTCAGTCCAGAAGATTTGCCTAAATTGGAAAAAGGCATGAATCCACAAGCTTCTAACCAAGTGCAACCTACTTAGTCAAGCTGGTGCTCACTTTTTAACACAAGTAAGCCATTAACATTCTGGCTTGATCAGCAAGGGAACTTCAGGTGTAAACAACACTGTTAAACCAGGAAGGGAGTTGAAATGGGGGCCTTTCTTTTAGTTCTATTTAGTTAATGGTTTTCAACCTTTTCTGTTTGGGGGCCCTCTGCAAATGTTGTTCCTGCTTAAGTATGTTAACAAAAATAAAGAATTCTGATGATCCACCAGGTTTTTAAGTTCTGTGTATTCCAGTTCTGGAAATCTGTGGTATAATGCACCAGCTAACCTAGCTATTAAAACAAATAACTCCTGTGACCCATTAAAATCAGAATTTATCAAAGTAATCTCAAACTTTATTTAAATCTTGGGGATTCAAAATTTTGCGCCATTAAATGTGATGTAACAGGAAACTTTAAACACCATATGCTTGGAATGGCATTCTTATCTGTATTTAGATTTGAACTGAAATTGTTATGGTCTTCCGAATTCCATATTCTAGCAGAAAAAACACCTTTTTAAAACAAAAAACAATGTAAGTACAGGTTTGATTTAATGCTATCTTTTCAGTAAATGCTAAATGTTTTCTCATTCTAAAACAAATTACTTTGTAAACTCCTTGTAGGAAAGTCATCGCTAACAATCCAATTTGTGGAAGGACAATTCATCGAATGCTATGACCCTACAATTGAGAATAGTAAGTATGGTCTTCATTGGGTGGTACAAACATCTTTGAACATTGAGGGCATCTCGAGGTGACTGAACAAATTTGGAATTAACACTGTGATTAAGTTTCCCCCATCCCGAAGATTTTGATGTGCTGGGGCGCAGCAGGGCTTATGGTCTCTGTCTGGTATATTGTCTTTGTGATCCTCATTTATGCATAGGTTGAGACAATGAGTATTGGCAGGCTGAAATAAAAACAGAATATGCTGGAGAAACTGAGCACATCTGACAGTATCTGTGAAGAGAGAAAAGGAGTTAATGTTTTGAATCTAACTTCTTTACTTTGGAACTCTGTATTGGTAGGCTACTTAACTTTTGAGACATCAACACCAAGCTAGATCCTGTCCTTGACCAGTGTTCACAGAGAGTATATCTGTCTCAATAGCAACTCTGCAACCTTTGACATGTAAGATGTTTATGGGATTGAACAGTTGTGTATTTTAAGAAATAGGTACACTTTTTAAGCAAGAGAATACAGAAGTAATCAAACATTCATGAGTTGACTTATTAGCATCACCTTATATGTCACTACAAGTAAGAATTTACAGTTACTTAACACCCTTTCATAACTGCACAACAACCAAGTGCTTAAAACCAATGAAGTTCTCTTGAAATGTAGTTATAGGAATAGTGGCAGCCATTTTGTAGATAGCTCTGTGATGGCCAAATAACTTGTTTTCCTGAGGGATGAATATTGGCCAGGATATTGGAGGTTCCCTGTGCTATGGGATCTTTTCCATCTCCCTGAAAAGGAAACTGATAGTTGACATCTCATCTGAGAGACTTCACTTTCAACAGCGCAGCACTCCCTCATTGTTGTACTGGAGTGTAAGCCTGGATTATGCACTAAGGGTTTTTGAAGTGGGTCTTGAATTTACAATCGCTTGATTCCGGGAGAGTGCGACCCAATGAATGCTTTTGTAATTCACTTTGAGAAAGGTACATTGACCTGGTAAAATATCTCAATGTCCCCCAATCTAATTTTGGCCTGAGCACTGCAATTTTAAAATTGACCAGCTACACTTGCTCCTCAGGTTTCAGGCCCCTTTTCCATGTCAGTTTGATACCTGTTTATCTTACTCCAGAGACTAAAATACTGCTCTGTTTTTACTGTTGTCAGTATGACTGATGTTTGACTCAGTAGTGCTGAAAGACTATATCTTGCTTGCAGGTTTATTGTCAGAACAAAGTGCAGCTAATAATGATAGAATGTAAACAATCTTATTTTAAAAAATGCATGTTTTCTCCAATTCATAAGATTTTTAAAAACTGTTTTGCAGCTTTTAATAAAACCATAAATTTTGATGGACAGGACTTCTATCTGCAACTAGTGGATACTGCTGGGCAGGTGAGAGCTACATGCGTATGATCTTCGAGAGGGATGGTTTTCACTCTTTGAATTTTACAGCACGAAAGGAGCCCAGAATGTCGACACTGGCCAACAAGTATTCTAGCACTTGGTCTATTGCTTTTATAGGTTATGGCACCTCAAGTGTATATCCAAGCTCTCTTTGAAAAATGTGATTAGGATTCTGAGTCTAGCACCCTTTTTGAGGCAGAGAGTTCTGAATTTGCAACAGCCTGTGAGTGAGAAAGCTCCCCTCAAATCTCAGACCTCTCTTCCCCCTAAATCCATGACCCCAGGTTATGGACTTCTCAGTTAAAGGGGAAAAGGTCCTTCTTATAGACTCAATCAGGACCCCTCACAGTGTTATAAATTTCAATTAAATCTCCCTTAAACTTCCTCTGTTCCAAAGAAAACCCTCTAGCTTATTGAATGCTTCCTTATTTTCCAATTCACACAACATATTTTTAAATCTTCTCTGTCCCGTTTCAAGTGCAGTCATATTCTTGCTACAATATGGTGACCAGAATGGCATGCTATATAATCCAACTGTGCTCTATTACAGGGGTTGGTTAGCTGAGTTGGCTGGTTTGTGATGCAGAGTGATGAAAACAGGAAGGGTTCAATTCCTGCACTGGCCGAGGACTCGCTTCCTCAACCTCTCCCCTTGCCTGAGGCATGGTGATCCTCAGGTTAAACCACCTGCAGTTGCCTCTCTCTCTAGGCCCTATGGTCCAGTGGGACGATGGCGACTTTACTTTTAATCAGTGTTTTATACAGCTCCAGCATAATCTCCCAGCTCTTATCCTCAATGCCTTGGCTAGAATCATAGAGTCATAGAGATGTACAGCACGGAAACAGACCTTCAATCCAACTTGACCATGCCGACCAGATATCCTAAATTAACCTAGTCCCATTTGCCAGCACTTGACAAGCTGCCTATACAGCTTCCCCACTATCTATCATGCTTGTTACTGCCTCAAAAATTCTAATAAATTTGACAGGCATAATTTCCTCTTCATAAAGTCATAATGACTCTGATCGTATTATGTACTTTGTAATGGCAGAGCATTTTATCCTTTTTAATGAACTCTAACATTTTCCCAATGTCAAGTGTTAAGCTAACTGGCCTGTGGTTACCTTTTTCTTTTCTTTGACCCCAAATTGAAGAAGGGTATTACAGTAGCATTTTTCCAATCTGCTGGGACCTTTCAAGAATATTAAGATATTTGAAGATTACTTCCAATACATTCACTGTCTTTATGGCTATTTCCTTTAATAACCTAGGATACAACCCATCAGGTCCAGAGGACCTAACTGCATGGGGCTTTTAGCTCCATTAGTTTCCCTGGTAATTTTTCTCTAGTGATAGCTATTTTATTTATTTCCTTCTCATTTTTCATCCTTGGATTTAATACTTTTCAAATGCTATTAGTGCTCTCTATTGTGAAGATTGGTACACCTCTTCCATTTTCTTGTTTCCTATTGTAATTCTCCAGCTTCATTCTCTAAGGGACCTATGTTCATTTTGGCTTCTTTCTTTCTTTTCATATATTTTAAGAATCTTGTACTTTCTGTTTTTTAAATTAATTGTTAGTTTATCCTCTTAGTTTATTCTCTCCGATTTTTGGGTAATCTTTTGTTGGCTTTTACCGTTCTCGATTCTCTTGCTTAACACGAATCTTGACCACATAGTTTTATTTTATTCTTGATTTTATTCTTGACCTCCTTAGTTAACTGTGGTCAGTTTATTCTCATTAAAGAATCCTACTTTCTCATTATTTTTGCTGTGTGTCATGAATTGTTTCATAAATGTCTGCCATTGTTCATCAACAATCTTTTCTGCTAAACTCCTTCCCAGTCCAGTCCAGCCAACTTTGCCCTCATTCTGATATTTAAATTTAGCACAGTTGTTTCCAACTCCAGTTTCTTGATTTCCAACTGAATGCTCAATTCTACCATGTCATGGTCACTGTTTCCTAGACTATATTTTACTCTGAGATAATTTGTTAAACCTGCTTCATTACACAATACCAGACCCAAACTAGCCTGATGCTTAGTTGGATCCACAACATTATGTGCTAGGAAATTGTCCCTAATATACTCTGAATTTTTCCTCATGGCTAACTCTACCAATTTGATTTTCCCACACTACATGAAAATTAAAGTCATCAGTGATTTAATGTACTGTTTTTTTTTAAAATACCCTCATCATCTGACTTATCCTGTGTCTTGCAGTATAGTTACTGTTGGGGGTGTGCAGGTCAGGGGCTATGGACTACTCCCACCAGTGTCTTCTTCCGCTTTGTATTTCTTATCTCCACCCATCTGGATTTTACATCTTCAGGTTCAAGATCATTTCTTGCCTTCGTACTTATTCCATCCATGTATTAATATGGATGAAGTGGAACCAATGGATCTAATGTATTTGGACTTGCAGAAGGTGTTTGCTATGGTGCCACACATTATGTTACTTACTAAGATAAATGCCTGTGGTATTGGGGGTAATACATCACTGTGGATTGAGGATTGCCGAACCAATAGAAGACAGAGGGTTAGGATAAGAGGGGCATTTTCAAGATGGCAACATGTAACCAGTTGTGTGGCACAGGGATTGCTGCTGGAACCACATATATTTACACTATATATCTCAATAGCTTGGATGAGGAAAGTGAACGTGCGATAGCCAGGTTTGCACGTGACACAAAAATAGGTTGGAAGGCAAGTGGTGAAGATGACACCAAATCCGGACGTAGGCCAGTTAAGCGACCAGGTAAAAACTTGGCGGATGGGATATAATGTGGGAAAATATGAAGTTTTGCACTTTGCCAGGAAGATTAGAGTGGCTGAATATTATTTAAATAGAGAAAGACTGCAGAAATCTAAAGAACACAGGGATTTTGAAATCCTTGCCCATGAATCACAAAAAGCTAGCATCCAAGTTTGACGGGGAATGGGGAAGGCAAATGGAATAAAACCAAGAACTGCACATACTGGAGATCTGAAACAAACAAAAACAGAAATTAGTTCTAGCTCTGAAGAAGGGTCATAGTACTTGAAATGTTAACTCTGTTTTCTTTCCACAGATTCTGCCAGACCTGCTGAGTTTCTGCAGCAATTTCTGTTTTTGATTGTTTAAGGCAAAATGAATGTTAGCCTTTCATTCAAAGAGAATGAAACATAAAAGTAAAGAGGTTTTGCTAAAACTATACAAGACACTTGTCAGGCCACAGCTGGAATACTGTGAACAGGTTTAGGCCCTTTATCTAAGGAAAGATATACTGGCATTGAACCAGACAAGGTTCATTAGGCTGATAGCAAGTATGGAGGAACTGTCTTATGAGGAGAGGTTGTATAGATTGGGCTTGTACTTGTTGGAATAGGGAAGAATGAGAGGTGACCTTATTGAAATATACACAATTTTTCAAGGATGTGACATGGAAAGGTTGTTTTCCCTTGTAGGACAGTCTAGGATCAGAGGGCATCATCTCAGAATAAGGGGTTGCACATTTATGACCGAGATGAGGAGGAATTTCTTCGGAGAGTAGGGAATCTGGGAATTCCTTTACCGCAGAGGACAGTTAAAGCTGGGCCATTAAACATTTTCAAGGCGGATGTAGACAGATTTTTAACTCAGGAAGAGAATCAGGGTTATGGAGAAAAGGTAGGAAAGTAGAGTTGAGGATGATCAGATCTGCCATGATCTCATTGAATGGTGGAACAGACTGGATGGACTGAATGGCCTACTTTTGCTCGTATGTCTTATAATTGTGCTTTTGCTTCATTTATTTTGTTCTGAATATCATATGCATTTGAGTAAAGAGTTATTAATTTTGCCTTTTTATCATTTCCTCTTCTTTTGACCTTAATTTTCTGCTGTAATTTCTTTTGTAAATATATTTATTAGCAGATGTTTTTAACTTTACAAACATAAAATTATTGAAAAACTACAATCAGTAACAAATATCAGTATAATAAAAAGGAAAAGAAAAACATGCTGTAATTATTTAAGGTTTGTGCACTCTTTGTGTGTATCGTTGCCTAAATAATTGGCCTGCAATGCTACCACTTCCTTTTTGCTTTGGAAGCCTACCTATCCCCTTTGAGGAGAAAGTGAGGTCTGCAGATGCTGGAGATCAGAGCTGAAAATGTGTTGCTGGAAAATGTGTTCCTGAAGAAGGGCTTATGCCCGAAACGTCGATTCTCCTGTTCCCTGGATGCTGCCTGACCTGCTGCGCTTTTCCAGCAACACATTTTCAGTACCTATCCCCTTTGTAGTTCTACCCCCTCTAAATCGTTTAAAGACCTCTCTGTAATCCAGTTGTTCAATTTGCCAGGATATTGGTCCCATCACCATTCATGTGAAGCCCATCCCACCCAAATAGCTTCTTTCTATCTCTGTACTGGTGTCAGTGCCCCATGCATTGAAAACTGTTCCTCTCGCACAAATCTTTGAGCCATGCTTTTAATGCGTAGACTTTATTTACCTTTTATGTCAGTTCGTCTGTGGCTTGGGTAATAATTCTGACATTATTACTTTGGAGGTTCTGCTTCTTAAGTTAACTCCTAAAAGTTCAAAATATTTCAGCAGATCCTCCTATCTATGTCATTGGTACTAAAGTGGACATCAACAACTGGACCCCTCCCCTCCCACTCGAAGTTTTTCTCCAGTTCTGAGGAAATGTACTTAACGCTGGCACTGCACAAAGGACACAGCCGTTGGGAGTCGTGCTTATGGCTGCAGAGACCAGTATATATCTCCCTAATTATACTGTCCCCTACCAATACTACGTTCCTATTGCTTCACTTTCTGTTTGAATGTCTCCCTGTACCATGATGCTGTGGAGTTCACTCATCCTCCCTGCAGTTCCCGCACTTTTCCACACACCTTGCAAAAGGCTCTTAACTGTTGGACAATTGTGGGGGCTGACATTCCTCAAAAGCTTCCTCTTGGATACCCCATAACTGCTTCACCCATAGGCATGCCCTTCTGTTCCTGATCGTAGGCTAAATTTGAATCATTTAATCTGAAGGGTGTCACTACCTCCAAGAGAAAAGTGTCCAGGTAGCTTACCTCTTCGCTAATGTAATGTATTATTTGTAGATTGGACTCCAGCTCATCAACTGATGCTAAGTTGCTTGAGCTGCGAACACTGCTATAGAAATGTTCACTCTGGATCACCTTGGTGTATGGCAACTCCCACGTGCTGTTGCAACATGGCCCACCATCACGATTGTATTTAACTTATTAATTAATTACTCCAGTATCCCTCCTCATTATGCTTTGTTATAATTTTTTTACACACCAGTATCAGCCTTGTTTAAAAATAGCAATATTAAGTACAAATAGAGAGGAGGGGAAAGGTCTGGAAACCTAAACCCAAACTAAAGACCTTATTTTTACTTTAAAGAGAAGAAATACTCGCCAATCCTATTCTTCAGTCAGCTGCTTTGTTTAGAAAAAAGCAACCAAATACCTCTTTCCTTCCTCTGCTTAGTTCCTTGAGAAGCTCAACTCCCAGGACTCCAATGTGGGTTGAACCCAACCACACTGTCAGTCTTTGTATCATCTGTGAACCTCTTAACCATTAAAGTCCAAATATATACCACAAAAAGCAAAGAGCCAAGTACTGAACCCTATGGAGCAACAATCTAAATGGTGACACTGCCTGCACATGTGGTGGTCTAAGCCACGAGAAGCATTAGCATTACCCAAATGGCACAAGATGTGCATTCACTGGGACTGAAATTCTGTCCCATTCCTTTACTTTTTAAACTACTCATCAGGCATTGCTGTTACCTGCTCACTCACTTGAAATACTGTTTTGTAAAAGATCGGAAAAACACTTATGCCCTTGCCACCAAATTCCTGAGTTAAGTACTCTATCAATGCAATACTTCATTAAGCTGGACACCGTGAAATCCATGTTAACCAGTGTCAGGTTTGGAAAATGGAATGTGATAGAGGGTTTTTTTTGTGTATGTTGTAGGAATGTGCCCACCATTTTGAGAAGGCTTACTTGTTTTCAACGTTTCAGTACTTGTGCAGCCTTTTTTTAAAAAATGGTTTTAAGTACAATCACCAACTTGATAAACCCAAGTTTATTTCCTTCTTTAGTATTTTCTCCTGTTTCTGCTTTTAGGACGAGTACTCTATGTTCAGCCGGTCCCACACCGTGGATGTTCACGGCTATGTTTTGGTTTACTCTGTAACATCAATGAAAAGGTGAGTAATCCATGTTAAACAACTCAGAATTAAATGGAAGTAGTTTTTTTTAAACAAACCTGATACGTCTGGCAACTACCATGAACTAACACTGTATATCAAGATTAATCGTAGATTTAAGTTGACTTGAGCAACCAAATAAATCTTGGTTTTGATGGAAGTTAGGACTTACAAGGCTGATTTCAGCTTATATGGGCATATACAGCATAAGTTAAGTGGAAAATAAATTCTCTATTCTGCTGTAAATCCATTCAGTCTGATTTTGACCCTTAGTTTTGAAGAATACATGGCTTAAAAATATTGGGCTGCTTTATGAAATAGATGGATGCCTTTGGGCTTGGTGTGTGAGGTCCTGGGGAGACCTTGGAGTGCAGGTTCATAGTTCCTTGAAAGTAGAGCTGCAGGTAGATAAGATAGTGAAGATGGCATTTGGTATATTTTCCTTGATTGGTCAGAGCATTGAGTATAGGAGTTGGGAGGTCATTTTGCGGCTGTACAGGACATTGGTTAGGCCACTGTTGGAATATTGCATGCAATTCTGGTTTCCTTCCTATCAGAAGGATGTTGTGAAACTTGAAAGGGTTCAGAAAAGATTTACAAGGATGTTGCCAGGGTTGGAGGGTTTGACCTACAGGGAGAGGCTAAATAGCCTGGGGCTGTTTTGCCTGCAGTGACAGAGGCTGATGGGTGACCTTTATGGAGGTTTATAAAATCATGAGGGACATGGATAGGATAAATAGACAAAGTCTTTTCCCTGGGGTGGAAGAGCCCAAAACTAGAGGGTATAAGTTTCAGGTGAGAGGGGCAAGATATAAAAGGGACCTAAGGGGAAACATTTTCACAAAGAGGGTGGTATGTGTATGGAATGAACTGCCAGCGGAAGTGGTGAAAGCTGGTACAATTGCAACATTCAAAAGGCATCTAGATGGGTATATGAATAGGAAGGGTTTAGAGGGATATGGGCCAAGTGCTGGCAAATGGGACTAGGTTAGGTTAGGATATCTAGTCGGCATGGACAAGTTGGACCGAAGGGTCTGTTTCCGTGCTGTACACCTCTATGACTCTATAAGGTGTGGAAGCAGAAGTAGACCATTCAGCCCATCAAGTCTGCTCAGCCATCAATGAGATCATGGTTGATCTAATAATCCTCAAATCCACTTTTCTGCCTTATGCCCACAAGCCTTGATTCCCTTACTGATTGGAAAATCTGTCTATTGCAGCCGTGGAATGAACTCAACAACCCAGCCTCAAAAGCCCTCTGTGATATTGAAGTGCATTGTTTCCTCCTCATCTGTCTTAAATGGGCAACTCCTTGCAAATGAGATATGCCCACCCACAAGGGGAAACAACCTCTGTTTCTACCCTGTCAAGCCTCCTAAGAATCTTGTATATTTCAATATTTCTCTCATTCTTCTAAACTCCAACCAGTATGATTTCAATCTACTGAACCTCTCCCTCATACAAAAATTCCCTCCCCCCGCAGTCAATCTGATGAACCTTCTTTTGACTGCCTCCAATTTCAGTGTATCTTTCCTTCGAAAAGCAGACAGTATTCCAGATGAGTGCCTGACTAGTGCCTTGTATTATTTAGCAAAATCTCTCTATGTTTATACTCCATTCCCTTTGAAATGAAGGCTAAACTTGGATTGTGATAGAACTTGTGATTCATTCACAGGGACTCTGAGATCCTTGTGTTCTGTAGCTTTCTGCAGTCTCTCCCTATTTAAATAATATTCAGCTATTTTATACTTCCTGACATTGCATAACCTCCCTTTTTTCCCACATTATATTCCAATTGTCACGTTTTTGCCCACTGTCATTCAATCTGTCTCTATCCCTCTTTGTTTCATCCACCATACTTGCGTTCCCACTTATTTTTGCGTTATCTGCAAACTTGGATGACAGAAGTAAATGTATTATCACCAAGTTGTTGAGATGTGTGTGCACATATGCAAGTGAAAATTGTGATGGAATACTTCTCACTTGTCTGGATGAGTCCAGCTACAACAGTATTCAAGAAGGTCCACACCATCCAGAACTAAGCAGTCAGTAACATTGATGCACCTCCAATAATCACTCTCTTCTGATGTGCAATGGCAGCAGTGTGTATGACCTACAAGGTGATATCCATCAGGCACTGTGTGAATCATCATCAGCAGAACGTATTCAAATACTATCTGAAACCTCATCATGGTCTGGCATATTTCCAGCTCTGCCATTTGTAAAGCCGGGAATTGAAGGAGTGGAAGAACACAATTCTTGGACCATACTGATTTGATTTCAGCTGGATTAGCAGCTACAGTTGTGCTTAAATATGCAGATGTGGACAGAAAAGGTTAGGCTATGACGACCTTCATCATGCAATAGTTTTCTGATAAGCTGTTAAATTCACTCCCCTCATATTTACAATTTTTATCCTAATGTGAATTTGCTTTCAGAAAGTTGAGGATGGGTGTGAACCACAAGTAGGAGAACAAAAATGTTGGACAGTATCTATTATTTTAAAATATGTACCTACGTTTTAAATTCTAATCTCCCTCCCTTAATGTTTTCTAGTCGACTTGTCATTTTGTGTAATTCTCAAACTTTTTAACACACACATCTGAGCGACCTCCTCGCCACCAAAATCACTGTCAATGTTTTGCTTAAACTAATCACCACCACCAGTAAAAACACCCATGTAGCCAGTTAAGTATTTACAAGCAAAGCCCATTATGGGCAATGCAAACCATCAAAGGTGAGGGGGTGGTGGGTAGGGAGAGCGGGAATGGGGAGGATTTTATGTACTGATTAATAATTGATCTCAGCTGCTGCATTCAAATCTAACAGTTTTGGTGGCTGATCTGTCTTTTTTGGTATTTTTGTTGCAGCTTTGAAGTGATTAAGGTGATTCACAGTAAACTGCTAGATATGGTGGGAAAAATCCAGTGAGTATTGTTGGTTTCTGTCACATTTTATTTTTCTATCTGATTTGAGTGATCTTGAATAAATGTGAAACAAAAATAGAAAGTGCTGGAGAAATTCAGCATGTCTGGCAGCATCTGTGAAGAGAAAAATAGTTAATGTTTTGAGCCTAGTGACTCTTCTCAAAACAGACTGCATAAACCTGACTGTGCCCAGCGCATTACGTTCTGCAGTGAGTCTGGACGTTCTGGTGTCACATGCAGAGTGAGTGCACTTTGGCTTCAAGTCTTTATATTCATTACACTTTCTGTTCCATCATCTGAGTCACGAATGGCGAATGCTTGAGGCATCGACGCATCCATGTGGACACCACTAGATCCACCCTGCCCATTGGATGTGCTCTTTGTCTCTTACTGCTCAGCCAGTTTCCTAAACAACAACTCAAATTTACCTTCGATTTTGAGTTACAACTTCTGCTAACAATCTCTTATGATGGACTTTATTGAATGTCTTTATGGAAATCCATGAAAATATAATATCCATAGACTATAAAATCCAATACGATTCCTGTCAATTCCTTTAGTACGACTTCAAAAACATTCAAACAGGTTTATCACTTGGAATACTTTGCCTATGTACTTTATAAAATGTGTCAACAGAAGATCTTCTATCTTGCATGTGATTTTTGGCTTTCTTGTCTTGGGGGTACGTTGTACAGTTCTCAGCAAAGTTAATCTCTATTTAAGGCCTTGTACAACGTCCCATATGCCTCCAGATGTCTTTGCAAGTACATTTTCCCAAAGGAAGAAAACAAAATTGGGCTAAATTAATTAGTTGATAAGCACCTTCTATCTAAATGAAATTCTGAATCTTTCCTTATCAAATGTTACATTCTTTCCACAGATGTTGATCTTTGTAAGTTTGTTTTTGCAGCAAACAATTCTGTATTATGTTCTTTTCCCACTATTAAATATTGTTCTTTCAGGACTAATTAGTGCTGTAAAATGAATAGCTAAATCCTTCATGTTTACACAAAGATTTCCTCCTGTGAGGGGAATGTTAATCAGTCACTGCAACTTGACAGGACAGCTATCATAAAGATGTTGCGCACCTTCTTTATCCCAGATCATTGATAGTGTGGCTTCTCCCACCTGATCACAGTAGTTAAGAGCTGGAATTTTACAAAGTTCTTGTATGTTTATCAACATACTATTGACACCATAAAGGATAATTAAACTCCTTGTGTAGTAAGTTTCAATTCAAATGTTCAGTGATTTATTTGATGTTTTAATTCTAAATCTAACCTATCACAATCAAGCCTGTATAATATGTGCTAAAAAGCAGGTCTGTCCTGTGCTTACGGTTTAGCTTTAAAGTGCTCCCAACCAAGAATAACACTGACAAAAGCACAGATGTGGTTCTCAGTGTCGCAGTCATACAGCACAGAAACAAACCCTTTAATCCAACTTGTCCACGCTGAACACCCATCCCAATCTGAGCTAGTCCCATTTGCCAGCATTTAGCCCATATCCCTACAAACCCTTCCTATTTATATACCCATCTAGATGTCTTTATAAATGTTGTGATTGTACCCACATCCTCCATTTCCTCTGGCAGCTAGTCCCATACACGACCAACCTTGGCATGGAAAAGTTACCCCTTGAGTCCTTTGTAAATCTTTCATCTCTTACCTTAAATCTATGCCCTCTAGTTTTGGATTCCTTTACTTCAAGAAAAATACCTTGTCTATTTACCCTGTCCATGCCCTCCATGATCTTGTAAATCTCTAAGGTCAGCCCTCAGCCTCTGCTCCAGGTGAAAAGTCTGAGCCTGTTCAGCTTCTCCTGATAACTCAACCCCTCCAGTCCCAGCAACATCCTTGTAAATCTTTTCTGCACCCTCTCCAGTTTAAGAACATCCTCCCTATAGAAGGGCGATCAGAATTATGTGCAGTATTCTAAAAGTGGCCTCTCCAATGTCCTGTACAGCAGGAACACAACGTACCAACTCCTATACTCAATGTTCTGGCCAATTAAAGCAAGTGTGCCAAATGCCACCTTCACCAACCTGTGTACCTACGACTCCGCTTTCAAGGAACTATGCACCTGCACTCCTAGGTCTTTTTGTTCGGCAACACTCCCTAGGGCCCTGCCATTAAGTATATAAGTCCTGCCCTGGTTTGCCCTGCCAAAATGCAACACTTCACATTTATCTAAATTAAACTCCATCTGCACTGCTCAGCCCATTGGCCCATCTGATCAAGGTCCTATTATACTGTGAGGTAACCTTCTTCACTGTCCGCTACACCACCTATTTTGGTGTTATCTGCAAACTTACTAACCTTGCCTCCAATATTCCCATCCTAAAAATTTATATAAATGATGAAAAGCAGCAGACCCAACACCGATCCTTGTGATACACCGCTGGTCACAGGCCTCCAGTCCGAAAAGCAACCATCTATCTCCATCCCCGTCTCCTATCTTCAAGCCAATTTTGTATCCAATTAGCTGGCTCTCTTTCCCCCCACCCACGCCCCCAGATCCCATGTGATTTAACTTTACTAAGTAGTTTACAGTATGGAACTTGTCGAATGCTTTGCTGAAGCCCGTATAGACAGTATCTACTACTCTTCCTACAAAAATCTTCTTTGTCACCTCTTTTTAAAAAAAGCTTCAGTTAAATTGAGTGGCACAGTGGCTCAGTGGTTAATACTGCTGCCTCATAGCACCAAAGACCTGGGTTTGATTCCACTCTCTGGCAACTGTGTGGAGTTTGCATGTTCTCCCTGTGTCTCTGTGGGTTTCTTCCAGGTGCTCCAGTTTCCTCCCACAGTCCAAAGATGTGCAGGTTAGGTAAATTGGCCATGCTAAATTGGAAATGCAGGGTTACAGAGATAGGTTAGCGGGCGTGTCTGGATGGGAATGTGCTTTTAGAGGGGGGGGAGGGCAGAGGAGGGGGAAGTGGGGGGTTGGTGTGGACTTGATAAGCTGAATGGCCTGCTTCCACAGTGTAAGGACTCCATGTACTCCAGTGAGACACAATTTCCCATGCACAAAGCCATATTGACTATTGCTAATCAATCCTTGCCTTTCCAAATGCATATAAATCCCATCCCTGGAATCCTCTCCAAAACCTTACCTACCACTGACGTCAGACTCGCTGGTCTATAGTTCTCTGGCTTTTCTTTACAGCCTTTCTTAAATAATAGCACCATATCAGCTAACTTCCAGTCTTCTGGCATCTCACCATTTGTTTTCAATGATCTAACTATCTTGGCAAGGGGTCTAGTAATCTCTTTCCTAGCTTCCCACAAAGTTCTGGGAAATACCTGATTAATTCCTGAGGATTTGCGTATCTTTATGCGTTTTAAGACCTTCAGCACCACTTCTTCTGTAAGTGGAGGCAGGATAGAGGTGGAGTGGAGGAGGGTAAGTATAATGTGCAGTGAATAAACTTGGGATTTGAATTTAGCTCGAGGTCAAACAGTAAACCAGGCTGCATGAAGTTTATTTCACCTTAATTGAAAATAACCAGGGAGGAGGATTGAGTTTGTAGTGACATTTTGAGAGGTGTCTAAAATTATGCAAGAGATCTGGAAAAAGCCATACCTGGAGATGTGCTGGTAGCACTGTGATATGCAGGAGTGGATCCACCTGTGGAAATCCACTGACTGAACCATGGAGGAAGGTGGCATGACTGACCGTGTTGAATGTTTGAGAGAATGAGGAGAGGAGGCATGAGGGTCACAGAGGCTATTGTTGGCAAGTTTGACCAGAGTAGTATTGGTATTCTGGGCAGAGTGGAAATCAGAAAAAAAGGGAATTTGACAGAAAAATCTGGGAGAAGTGAGTGTCGCTGGAAGGCGATGATCCATTGAAGTATCTTGCATAAAGAAGGGAAGTCAGAAACTGGGTGACAGTTGAAGGGAATGGATGGATCCAGGGTGGATGTTTTATGAAAAAAGGATGATGATGACAGTTTTGAATGGAAGATAGTGCCTAAGTAGAGGGAGTTAGAAACCAAGTTGTTGTCTACTGGGACCAGAAATGGTTACTTTGTCAGCAATTGGATGGGGTGGGAATGTGTAATGGATCATTTGGTGACAATGCTGTGTGATTGAATCATACAGAGTAGCAGATACCTAGTTTCAGTTTGGGCAATAATATGGTTTATTTTGACAATGGAGGGGAAAGTAACCATTCTCTCATTTCTCTTGATTACCTAATAATCTCTGTTAGAAAAAGCATTGCATATTGAATCTGGCTTGATTGTGGTTCTCCTACAACTAACAAGCTTGCTGAACCTCATTTCTCTGTTTTTGTGTGATGGATAACACTTCGGGTCAGATCTGGCAACAAATTAATCCTGAGTTGTAGAGTCGCTCTTGAATTCAGTGATCCTAAGATGCTTTTCATCCTTTTAAATAGCAAAATGTAGTATAAAATGTTGTGCTCCTTTAAAGGGTTAATCATGGCATTCATCAAACTTTGACAAAATAAGTGAAAGAGGGGAAAAATGCAACTCTTTATAAAGTGTGACCATAGTTGGAAACCTCTAGATTTAAATATGGCCACAATGGATTTTTGAATCCCAAAAAGGCTAGTTATTCTGGCACAAAGACGTGATGATTTTTAAATAGCTTAGTAAACAGTTGAACATCAGAGAATAGGTGTAGAATGGATTTGACTGTTCTTTAAATCTGTTTTTTATTAAAGGAGAGCATGAAAAACACATGCCAGTTTTTCTTTTAACAGTGCTGACAAACATGTGCTATGAATGCAGTTTATACAAAATGGGGACAGATTCAACAGTTTGTCTTCTCTCTTGCAAGAGTAGCAGTGATTTAGTAACAACTTACCAGATGTCTGTTTTCGGCAGGTATGTTAGCTTAATTGCAGGCACAGCTAAAACTATTGTCCACTGCAATGATCCAAGCTGATGGTATTGCTGGATAAGTCAGATCCCAGAACTAAATCCGGCTTGATGGATCATGTTTTGTTTTGTAGACTAGAATTACAGATAACGCCAGGATGAAGCTATTATACACCTGAGCCAAAACATTAAGTAACGTCTTTAGACTTAAAACTCCACACTTCTAATCTGGGACTAACACTAACTCTTGACTTCAAGGTAATCTAGTTTTACTATATCCTTCCCTTCTCAGGAGCACAGATCTACACAGCCATCTTCGTCTAAGGACTTCACAGGACTGCTCAAAACTCAAAGTAAAACTTCTTTTTTTAAAAAAAAAGTTCTCTAAACTATAGGTATTTACCTTAAGCTTTAATAAAAAATCTCTCCCAACCTTCTAAACTGGAGTTTGTTTATCTTGCTTGGTCCTAAAATCCTGCCAATGTAGACAAAAACCTATTCATTCTAAAGCTAGGCCTCAGATTGTTTTGAAGGAAAACACCATAGATATAGAAACATTTGCAAGTTAATTATTCAAATACAGAGAAAACCACATGTTGCTAATTCAAAACCAAAAACTCAAATGTACAATAAATGGTATTAATAGCAAATATATAAATGACAGTCTATATCACACCTGGAAGGAGTGACACAGCAGTAGACAGTCTTCCTAATATGAGTAACAATTACCTGTTCATGATTATATTTATTTAACCCTCAGCCGGCCATCATCTCCACATTATGCTCCACCTCTTGAACCTCCCTGTTTTTGCCAGATGTGCAGGTGAGTCGTGAGGACATGCATGTCAGTAGATACTTTTCTTGCATTTGTTTAATAATACATTCCTTGCATGGAAGTAGTTGAGATACTTCATGCAAACCATAGAGCAAATGTAAAATCAAATTGGAAAATCTATAATTGAAAATATTTATAGACCATCTCTGTTTCACATTCAATTATCTCTCAAATGTAAATCTGATTAGTGGCTTCTATT
The DNA here is from genome assembly GCF_037043375.1 of Chiloscyllium plagiosum. Classification (NCBI taxonomy): domain Eukaryota; kingdom Metazoa; phylum Chordata; class Chondrichthyes; order Orectolobiformes; family Hemiscylliidae; genus Chiloscyllium; species Chiloscyllium plagiosum. The sequence continues at coordinate 19,543,756 of NW_028270191.1, read as the reverse complement.
GAACTTTGAAACTTGGGGTTGGTGAAGGGGAAATGGAACATTGTCAACCTAAAGTTAATAAATTGTCATTATGACCAGAAGTCAAAAGCCTCAACTCTCCAATATTGGATATTGAATGAACTATTTATACAAAGCAGATCTTTTGGCAATTATATTGATGTAGTCTGTTCTTTATTTTACTTTTTGGGATTATTTTTGACCTGGGTCGTGAGCTGCAATCAAAAATGTGAGTACTAGGAAATATTGAGTCTTTAAATTTCTCGGTGGCTGTAACAGAGGTACTTTACCTTTCAGTCTAACAACTTAAATTGGTAAATGAGACTGCTGCTACGACCAGAAACTCCAGTGTTTTGCAGGCAAAAGGCCAACATCCTCTCTAGTAACCCTCATATACTAGTGATGGATATTCTGTGTTGTGCTTTGTTTTCTGATCAATATTATACCTGTGCCTGCTGTTGGAGATACAGTGGCAAGAATCAGTCATATTTCAGAACAACTTCATGTAAAAGTGTGCTAATGCAGTTGATTTTGCACTCTGGAATCTGTTTGTAATTTAAATGGGATGGCTTTCATAATACTAGGAGCCTTGGCCAATATTACTGAACCATTCTTCACTAGGTCCTTTGATATTAATACAGAATTGAGTGGTATTATAGCTGAGAATGCTTTCAAGTGTTGTTGAAGTGCTTAGCTGCTACGTGATTTAGTCTTGAAATGGAAGTAATAGTAAGTGCATCAAATGCTACAATAAGTTTATAGTTAATTGCAATTTGACATTTATTGAAGTATAAGTATTCTGTTGAAGAAAATTAGTCAAGAGTTGTACAGTACAGAAACAGACCCTTCAGTCCAACTAGTCCATGCTGGCCAGATATGCTAAATTAATCTAGTCCCATTTGCCAGCATTTGGCCCATATCCCTCTGAACCCTTTCTATTCATGTACCCATCCAGGTGCCTTTTAAATGTAGTTTGAGTAATGCCAGCCTCCACCACTTCCTCTGGCAGCTCATCCAATACATACACCACCCTCTGCTTGGAAAAAGTTGCACCTTAGATCCCTTTTTAAATCTCACCTTTTAACCCTAGACCTCCTAGTTTTGTACTACCTCGCCCTGTGAAAAAGACCTTGTCTATTCACCCTGTCCATGATTTTATAAATTTCTAGAAGGTCACCTCTCAGCTTCCAACTCCAGGGAAAATAGCCCCAGCCTATTCAGTCTCTCCCTACAGCTCAAACCATCTGACCCTGGCAACATCCTTGTAAGTCTTTTCTGAACCCTTTCAAGTTTCATAACATCCTTCCTAAAGCAAGGAGACCAAAATTGCACGCAGTATTCACTTGCTGGCACTGAGAAACTTCGATTATCTAGTTTTATCAAAGGATAATGTGGAAAGTCTGAAGATAATTGTGTGCAGTTTTGGTCGCCATACTATAGGAAGGATGTGGAGGCACTGGAACGGGTGCAGAGGAGGTTTACCAGGATGTTGCCTGGTATGGAAGGAAGATCGTATGAGGAAAGACTGAGACACTTGGGGCTGTTTTCATTAGAGAAAAGAAGGTTTAGGGGTGACTTGATTGAGGTGTACAAGATGATTAGGGGGTTAGATAGAGTTGACAGTGTGAACCTTTTCCCGCGTATGGAGTCGGGTATTACAAGGGGGCATAGCTTTAAATTAAGGGGGGGTAGATATAGGACTGAAGTTAGGGGTAGGTTCTTCACTCAGCGAGTTGTAAGTTCATGGAATGCCCTGCCAGTAGCAGTGGTGGACTCTCCCTCTTTATGGGCATTTAAGCGGGCATTGGATAGGTATATGGAGGATAGTGGGTTAGTATAGGTTAGGTGGGCTTGGATCGGCGCAACATCGAGGGCCAAAGGGCCTGTACTGCGCTGTATTCTTCTATGTTTCTATAACCCATAATTGCTTACCACAAACTTGGGTGCACTGGTCATGAAACAAATGCCTGATCTGGTGCTTGATTTGTTTTTTCATACTGTAGACACAATTACTATTTGTTGATTTCTCCTCATCCTTTAGAATACCAACAGTGCTGGTTGCAAATAAGAGGGATCTTTCTAAACAAAGGTATGTAGTTTTCTTTGCTCAGCAGCAAGGCTTCACATAAAATAACGCCAGACAAATATGATTTTAATTATCTCTTGAGCCATAGTAATGTGAGGGAGAAAAAAAAGAGAATAAGTTCCTACAATATGTTTGGAATTCGCCTTTTTAATCCAACAATTTAAAACAAGGCTGTAATTGATCTAGTTCTAGGGAATGAAATGAGGGACGTAGAGAAATATCTCAAAAATTGAAAAGAACGTTGGAGAATAGTGAGATATAATGTTAGAAGAGGGAAAACTTTTAAAGAAAACAATTGATTAATAAGTGGTATGGAAGACATTGAGGAAAAGTAGTAAAGGAATTTGAAGCAAGTGGGATGAGGACATTACCCACATATTGTGTCACCCATTTAGTAAACTGGATCAACTAGTTAACTGGTTTATAATGAGACAGCAGGTTGGAAACTGCATATTATGCATGGAATGTCTTGCCTGCAGATTCTCCCAAATCTCCCCTCCATCTACAAAATGCAAGTCATGGAATACTTTCCCCTTGTCTACAACAACTTTTGAAGCTCAACATCAACAACGATAAAGCAGTCCTCTTGATTGTCTCCCCACTCCCTCCACCACTGGCACATACTGGTTGCAGTGTGTACCATCTACAAGATGCATTGCAGCAACCTGTCATGTCACCTTTGCTAGCACTTTCCCAACCCGTGACCTCTACCACATCAAGGAACAAGCTTAGCAGATCCATGGGAACACTACTGCCTGCAGGTTCCCTCCATGCCATAAATCATCCTGACTTTGAATTCAATCGCTGTTCCTTCATTATTGCTGGCTCCAAGCGGTCCCTACTTAAGAGCATTGTGGGGATACCTTCATCTGGACTGCAGCAGTATGAGGTGACAACTTGCCACCAAGTTGAAGATAAGTAAGGATGGATTAAAAATGCTATAATCCAATTATTAATATCTTGTCATAATGCCCAGAGCCTGGGAATTAATTGAAACCATTGTAAAAATAAATCTCATGGTGGATGAAGTAACAGATGTATAATGAATATTCTACCTCATTTCTTTGAACAAAGTATGAGATTTTTTTAAAAAAACACATTGGCTATGTGATGAGATGGAACAATCAAATATGACAGGATAGTAATAACTTTTAATAAGAAAATTTGCTGAATCTCCAAATCAAAATAAGCATCAGACCTAAAGCTATGGATTCTGAAATAGAGGCAAGTCCAGAGTAGAAATAATAGAGGCTCTGACTACAATCTTTTAAATGTCCTTGGATATGCAAATTTTGCAATTGGACTGAAAGTTTGCCAGTGTAATGTCGCTGCCACAAAGAGATAAACCAGGTAACTAGATCTTTTCAACCTAACTATGTTGATGGACAAGGTTGGTAGAGTCCCTACAGGATGAAATTTGTGGTAGTCTAAAAAGACATTGGTTAATTATGGATAAGCAATGTGGAATTGTTGTAGGCCAATCATTTGTGATATAAGTTATTTAAAGAAATTAGTCTATATTGTGAAAGGAATTAAGCTATGTATAAAAGCAAATTGCTGCAGATACTGAAAATACGAAACAAACACTGAGAATGCTGGAGAAACTCTAAGTTTGGCAGCATCTGTGAGCGAGAAACTGAGTTAATGTTTAGAGTCTGGTATGTCATCTTCAAAATTTCAGACTGTTATGTAGTTTGAAAAGGTGTTAGGATGACTCCTAGAAAACTTCCTAAAATTAAGGTACACAGTAGTAAAGGGAATGTGACCGCATTAATAGGAAGTTGTTAAAGGATGGAACATGGAAAGCATAGTTAATGGATTCAAAAGAAAAATATTGCAGATGTTTAAAAAGTAGTGTAGAGACAGAAAATACTGCAAATATTCAACAGGTCTTGTAACGTCACTGGAGCATAGTTCACGTTTCAGGTGAATGCTCTAATAAAGAGTACAGGTTAAAAGATTGAGCCATTTTGGCTGCCTTATTTCAGAAAAGTTGTGAAGACTATGGAGTGTGCAAATGAGATTCACTGTCCATTCTTTAAACCTATTGCTCCTGAAACCTGCTACCAAGAAATGGAGGCTCCTTTCATTACAACAAAGAAGGTTAAGATGGGGGGACATGAAATAAAATTACTGAGCTCTGAAGGTTATATTTATGCACTGGTAAAAGTAGAAATTTAACATAATAACACAGAACAAAGTGGGGGGGGCTAGAAGTTAAGGTAAAATGCCCGAACAGAAACTGCTGGTATCAGAATAACTTTAAAACAGTTACATTCTGGAGGAAAAAAATGTTTGCTGACGTTTTATTTGAGTTTGACAGTTCTGCTTTCTTCTTGCACAATTTCGAAGTGCCTTGAAGTCACTTTAGAGTTCTCTGAACTCTTAAGACATTTGTAGCTTTGCACCTCATGAGGGATTCCTTCTGGGAATTTCACTTTGATGTAAGTAGTAAGGAACTGTCGGTGAAGGGAGAGCAGAATTAATGGACACCTGCTTGCAGGGAACTTTAACCTCCCAACTGAGTTTATAATCCCTGAACAACATACCTGCAGCTCTCTGAGGAGCAGTCCATATGAAGACTTCAATTCTCTAAAGAGGTTGTGTAACCTGCAACTAACTGCCACAGAGGTGCAACATTACTTATTGCAATCAAGGTCTCTGCAGCCCTGAATGTCTTTGTCTTTGTCTCAGATGACTACCAGAGGGAATATCTGTAACCTCAGGCGAACTGAAGCTACTATTTGGCAAGTGATTGATGCCTTGGAGCAACACTTTCCCTTGCTTCACTTGACTTACAGAAATAGCAGAATGGAGTTCTGGGATTTGCATAAAATATAAGATTTCCCCAAGTCCAGAACTGCACTCGTGTTGACATGTGGGCTGTTCCATGCAAACTCCAGCTTTTGGGAATTATGAAGGCTTCCATTTCATTAATGTGTGATTGATACATATGATCACCAACAGCCCGTCATCCTGGTCTATGCTCACATTCCTCGTAACTAGTAAGTGCAAGGTCATGCACTTGGGTCAATAATGTGGGAAGGCGAACTATTATCTTAATGGGGAGAGACTGCGGGGTGCTCCAGTGCAGAGGGATTGAGGTGTACTAGTTCGTGAATCACAGAAGACTAGCATGCAGGTACAGCAGATAACAAAGAAAACGAATAGAATGTTGGCTTTTATAGCTAAAGGAACAGAATGTAAAGGTAAAGAAGTATTGTTGCAACTATACAAGGCAATGGTGAGACCACACCTGGAGTATTGTGCAGTTTTGGTCCCCTTCATATGAGGCAAGATATAGAGGCATTGGAGGCAGTTCTGAGGAGGTTCACTAGATTGATCCCAGAGATGAAGGGTTTGTTGTATGAAGAGAGATTTAACAGTTTATAATCTCTGGAATTTAGAAGAATGATGGGAGATCAAAGTTAGGTCTTCAAGATGATAACAAGTGTGGATACAACAGACGTGGGGTGGATGCTTCCTCTTGTGGGGCATTCTAGAATGAGAGGTCATAGCCTTAGGATAAGGGGTAGCAAATTTAAAACAGAGTTGAGGAAAAACTACTTCTCCCAAAGGGTTGTGAATCTGTGGAATTCACTACCCCAAAGTGTGGTGGATGCTGGGACAGTGAGTAAATTTAAGGAGGAGTTTGACATTTTTTTGATTGGTTGAAGGAATGTGGAGAGAAGGCAGGAAAATGAGGGTGAGGAGCATTTCAGCCATGATCGAATGGAGGAACAGACTCAATGAGCCGAATGGCCTAATTCTGCTCCTATATTTCATGGACTGCTCTAATGCTTGTATCTTATCCTAATATTTCTCCACAACTGATTCTGCTCAGCAAATGAGAGACTAACAACTTGAGACAAGGGCTATTTCTTGCACATTTCGCTCATGATTTCTCCTAGTAATCCATACTATCTCTTTGAACTATTCTATGATCAGGTCCACGCGTCAGTTATAGCCCTCATTAGGCAGGTTATTGATGCTCTCTAGCTACAATTCTGATAGCTGGATGTAGTTTGTTGGTTTTCAAGGTTTGCAGAAAGATTTGTAGCCCGGGTGCCAGTTGCCGTGGTTGTGGGTATGTTTGCTGAGGTGGGTAGTTGATTTGCAGACACATCGTCCCCTGTCTGGGTGACATCCTCAGTGCTTTGGAACCTCCTGTGAAGTGCTGCGACACTGTCTCTTCTGGGGTTTATTTGGTTCCGTTCCTGCTGTTTCCGATTGTTCGTTGTAGTGGCCGGTATTTTGGGTCTAAGTCAATGTGTTTGCTGATGGAATCCATGGATGAGTGCTATGTCTCTAGAAATTCTCTGGCTGTCCTCTGTTTCGTTTGTCCTATGATCATTGTGTTGTCCCAGTCGAATTTGTGGCCCCTGTCATCTGTGTGTATGGCTACTAGGGACAGCTAGTCGTGGCATTTAGTAGCTCATTAGAGTGCGTTGATGTGGATTGTTAGTTGTCTACCTGTTTGCCCTGTATTTTGTGCAGTCTTTGTATTGTTTTCTTGTAAATTACGTTTGTCTTGCACATGATGGGTATGGGGTCTTTTGTTCTGGTGAGTTGTTGGTTTCTCACCCAAATCTGTTCAGTATTGTGCGAGTTTGATGTAAGCTGCATAACTGAATAGCAACAAGGACAACATAATGTGCATCTTTAAAGAAGACCATGATGGAATGGACACAAACAACATGGGGACTGAATTTTGTAAGCAAACATGAACACACTGGACCTCAAATAATTGGCTGCAGATGGTCACTTTTTATGGTTGCCTACAACTGTAACTCTATAAGAGCAATATGTAATCATGTAATGATGCTCTTAGCCAATTTGACTGGGAACTTCTCTGGTTTTATTGTTTGGTCTGCATTGAGTTAGCAGGGGTTGGAGTATGTATGGCTGACATTTTATGTTTCTATGATTAGGGAAAGGCAGAATCAGCCCAGGTTTCTGAAAGCTACGAAGCAAACCTTGCTGATCAGTGTGCATGCATGGGCTCAAGGTGACTTGCCTGTGTGTGTTCTTTTCCTTTGCTCCAGCACAGTTTCCTAACATTCATCTGAGTCCATGTGTGAATAATCAGTTATATTGATTGAACTTGTTGAACTGTACACAAACAGTCTTTGGGAAAAGAGGGTTGATATTTTGGAGGTGGGGAAGTAAATACTTGCAACTGACATTCAAATCTGTGCCTTTTATTTTCTTCCCATAAACTGGATGTGCTTTTAGGGCAAAACTTTGAAGTCTATTTTGAAATAAAATTGTATAGATCCATGTTGGTCTGTACTCCTGTTTCCATAGGGTGGTGCAGACCGAAGAAGGGAAGAAGCTTGCAGATTCCTGGGGGGCTGCTTTCTTGGAATCCTCAGCAAAACAGAATGATGTAAGTGACTAGGGAGAAAAAAATTGATAACCTACATGTTCTCATTCCCAAAGGAAGCAATATAGTACCAGATTAGTTAGTGTTTAATTCTAAAACTGATTTTATGCAAGAGTTGTTTTACTTTGCATTCTCTGATTCCAGATTATGGTCTGTGAACTGTTCCCCATATTTGCATTTATCTGCTACCCTGGGACAGGGTAGACTCACAAGAAAAGCAATGTTCTAGAATCCTACCTTAAACCAATATTAGTTAAAGCTGTAATTTGACTCTCTAAATTTTTTGCACCAGGATGATATAGTAATGTGGCTTAATTTTTTTAAATGACTGCTAATCCAAGTGTCACTGCTGCCAAATATGTTGTACAAAGCTAGTGGTGTTAGTGCAACATTGCAGACAAAATTCAAATGCAGTGGGGAAACTGGAGTGTGGTGCACTACACATGGTAAAACTTCTGCAACGTAGATGCAGAAATGCAGATGGGGGGTGGCACAGTAGCTCAGTAGTTAGCACTGCCACCTTACAGCACCAGGGACCTGGGTTCGATTCCACTCTTGGGTGACTGTGCAAACTCCACACAGACATTCTCCCAGTGTTTGCATGGGTTTCCTCAAGTGCTCCAGTTTCCCCTCTCAGTCCAAAGATGTGCAGGTGAGGGTGGATTGGCCATGCTAAATTGCTCATAGTGTCCAGGGAAGTGCAGGCTAAGTGGATTAGCCATGGGAAATGCAAGGCTACAGGGATAGGGTAGGTGGAGTAGGTCTGAATGGAATGCTCTTTGGTGGTTGGTGTTGATTTGACGGGCCAAAAGGCCTGCTGCCACACTGGAGGGACTCTATAATTTTAGATGTAATATGCCTCTCCCTTTTTTAAAAAAAAAATTAAACAATGTATTTTGTTTACCCATGTTGAAGTATTGTCTATAGGATAAAATGAAACTAAGAACTGCGGATGCTGGAAATCTGAAACGAAACCAGACATTGCTGGAGAAACTTAGCAGGTCTGACAGCACTTGTGGGGTGGGGGTGTGTGGCTTGTGGGGAGAGAAAGTAAGTGAATAGGTGGACACTGAGCCCAGAGAGAGACCGTTAGGCAGACAAAGGGATGGATGATGGTAAGCCAGTGAGAAAGAAAAGTTGATAATGGGGATTATAGTTGAAAATGTGTTGGCAGTGCTGAAAACAAGCCATGTCATGACTGACAGGGCCTGGGGTGTGGAGGTTGGGTAAAGGACACAGAGAGAGAGAGAGAGAGAGCAAGAATGTATTCTCTTCTACTTTGTGGATACCAGACACCGACTGGGTGACCACTTTGTGGAACACTTGTATTCTGTCCACAAAAATGATCCTGAGTTCTGGTTGCCTGCCACTTTAATACATGATCATGTTCCCTGGCCAACATTTCTCTCTTTGGTCGACTGCAGTGCTCCAGTGAGGCCTAGCACAAGCTGTAAGAACAGTATTTCATTTTCCACTTGGGGACCCTGCAGCCTTCAGTACTCAATATAGAGTTCAACAAGTTTAGAGCCTCAACAACTTCCTTTGTTATGTACCCACTCTGGACCTGTCATGACATGCTGTGCTTTCAGCACAGCTAACCCATTTTCGCCTACTATAGTCCCCATTGTCAGCTTTACTTTATCCCCAGCTCACCATTATTCATCCATTTGTCTCCCTAACTATCTTTCTCTTGCTCTCTGTGGGCTCTGTCCCCATACCACCTTTTCCAAGCTAATAACAGTTCTGAAGAAGGGTCACTGGACCCAAAACATGGAATCTGCTTTCTCTCCACAGATGCTGCCAGATCTGCTGAGTTTCTCTGGCAATTTCTGCTTTTACATCATTTATAGGACTTCTCTTGAGTAAAGAACTTCCTGAAGGGAGCTGAAGAAAGACTGCATTTAAAAAAGGTGAACTTAGCAGTTGGCTGTTTGTAACTGTGATTGCTGATATGGAGGGCAAATGTTAAATTTCTTGCACCAAAATGAATTGGTGTTAGATTTTGGTAGTTTTGCAGCATCACTGTTTATAGGTGTGAAATGGCCGAAACCCATAACTGTTCCTGCACTATGACCTGCACTGATCATGTGCAGTTCAAAACTTGGGCTTTGGATGTGGACCAGTAACACATTACTGAGAGCTATGGACTAACTTTTAAATGGAATGGTGGGGGCCAGTCTTTCGTTGTCCTCTGTTCTTCATCTGTATGTTATAGTACTCAAATAACTTAGCTTTGAGAGTATGCCTCAAAGTATTGAATATTATTGAATTGTTTCTCTTTCAGACTACAGTACAAATCTTCAAAATGATGATCCAAGAAATTGAAAAAGCTGATGGATGTACACAAGACAGGAAATGTGATATGATGTAGAGTGGTTTGTGGAAATGACATTTTTCTGGATAGCAAAGAAGAGAGGCACCTATGAATTTGTTTTCAAGTCTAACTGTTTGGCGAGTGATTACCCTATAGTCAAATTGCTAGCACAGAGGTCCACTACAACTGTTTTGCACTAATCAACTTATTGGTACATTAGTCCTATATTGGTTATTTGTGCCTTTTTTTTAGTTTGTACTAGTTCTGGCATCAACTGGATTCCAAAATATTTCAAAAGAGGAGAAGAAAGGAAGGAGACCTACCAATTTTGCACTGTAGAAGTCATTATAAAGCAGTTTTATTCAGGAATGTATTCATCAATTGACTACTACAATCTGCAACATACGGTTCCTGATGGGGGGGGGTGTCACTCTTTTGTAGTCTTTTTAGCTTTATTAAGGATTGCCACTCTACTGGAATACAATGGTTGCAGTCTCTTATGAGGTGAATTCATTTTTCTGACGGACTTTTTAATGTTTGCATTTTGTGCTGCCTATACTATCACAAATTTTGTGATCGGGTAAAATTTAGATTGTAATAGCTAAGTGTTGGACTGCTGAAATCCTTGTACGCACTTACTAAAATTGTTTATAAATCCAGCTATTCAACTGAAATAGCCAAAACAAAACAGTACATTTTGTAATGTGTTTATTACTAAAGCTGCCAATTATAACACCTCCAATTATATATTTTTACTTTTGATTTAGAATAATGCTGAAGCCTCTTTTTGAAATGGGTCTTTTTCCGCTGACTGATCTTTGATAAGAAGCCCTTGACTTGAAGCCACTTTTCCCATCCTTCCTACTAAAGTAAGCTTTTGACTGAGTTTGAACAAAGGTAATACCAAGAAAATGCTGCTCTTCGAGATAGATAGTAACCTGCTTTAAGCTGAATTATGCTGCAATGTGAATTTTATTTGCAAAGGAAAGATAGGTTATTGCAAAACATTTTGGTGTATATTTAGATCAAATGTAAAGTTTAGGAAGTTTGTTTTTTGTTAACTTGAATAAAGCTGAGTTACTTATTTAAATGGTAAATTCTGGCACACAGGATGTAAGACTAATGACCCTGATCCAATCAGTGTGCAGGAGCAATTGTAATTTCTGACTAATGAAGATTTTTTTATATTTGTATTTAAGATTTACTTATAATTTTTGAAGAAATTGTTTGGTCTTGTTTTTGATATTTCTTTACTAAGCAATTGGTTGAATCATTGCACGTAATGGCATATTTTGTGTCTGTTATGTAGTAACTGAGTGAGTGCCACAGAGCAGCCAGGCTTTACCAGTACAACTGGAGAGATTTCTCTCCAATAATTTATCTGTCAGGTGACCTCCCTGTTGTTTAATTTATGCAATCATCTTGTGGAATAAAGATTTTCCAATAAATTTAAGTAAACCAGAAATTCCATTTTTTTTTTGTAAAGGGGTTTCATCTCCCTGTTGTTTCTATTTGGTCAGAAGCAACTTAATGTTGTGCTGTTAACTCTCAGAAATTATCTCTCAGAAATTATATAACATTGAACTTCAGTGGGTGAATTGCATTTTCTTCTTGTGCCCTTCTTCTGACTATTGATGCTGTATTGGTATTCTGGTGAAGCTCATCTGTTCAATGACTTGTCTAGTGAAATTAAATTCATAAGAGTAAAATATTGTTTTCTTAAATGGGGGCCAAATTTATATGGATGTACTTGTTCACATTGCTGTTGATGCTGTGCCTTTTGAATTGTTTGCTTTTGCTTAATCTGACCTCTTGTCTTGTGCCCTCCATAGATGTCATTTGGATCCTGAAATGTTGGCTGATTGAATGAATGGTTTATCACTTAACTGCATTTCTTTTGTAGTCAGCATATTTCTTGTCTAGATCATTTGCTTTTGTGTTGGATTACCTGTTGGATTGACTGTTTTTGTGAAATTTTCAGTTTAAAAAAAAGCGGTCTGTGAAGTATTATGTGGAACTATTTTGTAGAATTTGCTTGTTTTGATTTATTAAAATATTGTGGAATGTTCTATCACGTAAATTTTCTTGAGCAACATTTAAAACAAGGAAATTGTTTGAAGTAGCCTCCGTTCTAAGAGCTTAGAATATCAAATTTTACCAACAAAGTTGTTTAGACTGACCATTTTTCTGCTGAAGCAACCACATAATATGTACCTTACACTGTAATGAGTGCTTTTTCTACCATAAAGCTTCCGTGGGTGGACACTTTTCTCAGCAGCAAGTGTGAGAAGTGTTTCTTCAATTCTAGTTCCACTTCCCTTCCCCGAGGGTGTTGGCAGGTAAGGTGTGCACAGGCTTTTGCTCCTTTTTATTTTGAAAAAGATATGTGGAAATATCTGTGGATGACTTTTTGATACTAGATATTAATTTGATAAAGGAGGAAGAAAGTGAGGTCTGCAGATGCTGGAGATCAGAGCTGAAAATGTGTTGCTGGAAAAGCGCAGCAGGTCGGGCAGCATCCAGGGAACAGGACAATCGACGTTTCTGGCGTAAGCCCTTCTTCAGGAATGAGGAAAGTTTGTCCAGCAGGCTAAGATAAAAGGTAGGGAGGAGGGACTTGGGGGAGGGGCGTCGGAAATGTGATAGGTGGAAAGAGGTCAAGGTGAGGGTGATAAGTCAGACTGGGGTGGGGGCGGAGAGGTCAGGAAGAAGATTGCAGGTTAGGAAGGCGGTGCTGAATTCGATGGATTTGACTGAGACAAGGTGGGGGGAGGGGAAATGAGGAAACTGGTGAAATCCGAGTTCATCCCTTGTGGTTGGAGGGTTCCTAGGCGGAAGATCTTCCTCCAACCGTCGTTTTGTTGTGGTCTGGCGATGGAGGAGTCCAAAGACCTGCATATCCTTGGTGGAGTGGGAGGGGGAGTTTAAGTGTTGAGCCACAGGGTGGTTGGGTTGGTTGGTCCGGGTGTCCCAGAGGTGTTCTCTGAAACGCTCTGCAAGTAGCCGGCCTGTCTCCCCAATATAGAGGAGGCCACATCGGGTGCAGAGGATGCAATAGATGATGTGTGTGGAGGTGCAGGTGAATCTGTGGCGGATATGGAAGTTTCCTTTGGGGCCTTGGAGGGAGGTGAGGGGGGAGGTGTGGGCGCAAGCCTTGCACCTCCTGCGGTTGCAGGGGAAGGTGCCGGGAGTGGAGGTTGGGTTGGTGGGGGGTGTGGATCTGACGAGGGAGTCACGGAGGGAGTGGTCTTTACGGAATGCTGATCGGGGAGGGGAGGGAAATATATCCTTGGTGGTGGGGTCCGTTTGGAGGTGGCGGAAATGACGGCGGATGATGCGCTGTACATGGAGATTGGTGGGGTGGTAGGTGAGGACCAGTGGGGTTCTGTCCTGGTGGCGGTTGGAGGGGCGGGGCTCAAGGGCGGAGGAGCGGGAAGTGGAAGAGATGCGGTGGAGGGCATCGTCGACCACGTCGGGGGGGAAATTGCAGTCCTTGAAGAAGGGGGCCATCTGGGTTGTACGTTTTTGGAACTGGTCCTCCTGGGAGCAGATGCGGCGGAGTCGAAGGAATTGGGAGAATGGGATGGCGTTTTTACAGGGTGCAGGGTGGGAGGAGGTGTAGTCCAGGTAGCTGTGGGAGTCGGTCGGTTTGTAGTAGATGTCCGTGTTGATTTGGTCGCCTGAGATAGAAATAGGAAGGTCTAGGAAGGGGAGGGAGGAATCTGAGACTGTCCAGGTGAATTTGAGGTTGGGGTGGAAGGTGTTAGTGAAGTGGATGAACTGTTCAACCTCCTCGTGGGAGCACGAGGCGGCGCCGATACAGTCATCGATGTAGCGGAGGAAAAGGTGGGGGGTGGGGCCAGTGTAGTTGCGGAAAATGGACTGTTCCACATATCCTACGAAGAGGCAGGCATAGCTGGGGCCCATGCAAGTGCCCATGGCTACTCCTTTCGTTTGGAGGAAGTGGAAGGATTGGAAAGAGAAGTTGTTCAGGGTGAGGACCCGTTCAGTCAGTCGAAGGAGGGTGTCAGTGGAAGGGTACTGGTCGGTACGGCGGGAAAGGAAGAAGCGGAGGGCTTTGAGTCCTTCGTGATGGGGGATGGAGGTGTACAGGGACTGGATGTCCATGGTGAAAATAAGGCATTGGGGACCGGGGAAGTGAAAATCATGGAGCAGGTGGAGGGCATGGGTGGTGTCCTGAACGTAGGTGGGGAGTTCTTGGACTAAGGGGGACAGGACGGTGTCAAGGTATGCGGAGATGAGTTCGGTGGGGCAGGAGCAGGCGGAGACAATGGGTCGGCCGGGGCAGTCAGGTTTGTGGATTTTGGGCAGGAGTAGAAGCGGGCGGTGCGGGGTTGTGGGACTATGAGGTTGGAGGCGGTGGATGGGAGATCCCCCGAGGTGATGAGGTTATGGATGGTCTGGGAGATGATGGTTTGGTGGTGGGGGGGTGGGATCATGGTCAAGGGGGCAGTAGGAGGAGGTATCTGCGAGCTGGCGTTTGGCCAACACTTCAACTCCCCCTCCCACTCCACCAAGAATATGCAAGTCTTTGGACTCCTCCATCGCCAGACCACAACAAAACGACGGTTGGAGGAAGAGCGCCTCATTTTCCGCCGAGGAACCCTCCAACCACAAGGGATGAACTCGGATTTCACCAGTTTCCTCATTTCCCCTCCCCCCACCTTGTCTCAGTCAAATCCATCGAATTCAGCACCGCCTTCCTAACCTGCAATCTTCTTCCTGACCTCTCCGCCCCCACCCCAGTCTGACCTATCACCCTCACCTTGACCTCCTTCCACCTATCACATTTCCGACGCCCCTCCCCCAAGTCCCTCCTCCCTACCTTTTATCTTAGCCTGCTGGACAAACTTTCCTCATTCCTGAAGAAGGGCTTATGCCCGAAACGTCGATTCTCCTGTTCCCTGGATGCTGCCTGACCTGCTGCGCTTTTCCAGCAACACATTTTCAGCATTAATTTGATAAAGGCTTTCAAATTTGAATCCACAGCATGTTGGTATATTAACCTGGGTGGCATACAAAATATTATTTTAAACCAAGTCTGCTTTGAACTTTGGAAATTGAACAATTCTACATATCTGTAGTAACAAGAATGGAAGAGAAGGAAGTGAATGACTTCAAACAAGTTAGTTTTAGATGACAAATGCTTGATTTAGGGTTTGATATTGCCACAATATTCTAATAAATATTTTAGAAAGAAAGCTAATCTTACTGCAGGGTTGTGGTGTCAAGTTTTTACAAAGTGGCTTCCAGAAGTCCCATGACTGGCACCACACCCAAGAAGACAGGCAGACTGACGTGATTTCAGTATCAACCACTAAGAGACATTTCAAATTGATTTAACCCTTGGACAACATAATGGGTGCTTCAAAAGATGAGAGAATTCAAAACTCATGAGAAAACAAGAGACTGGAAGGACACCACTGGAAATTCCAACATAATTGGCTTTGCTTTGTGGAATCATGATCTATCAAGGTTAATGTCATGGTGACCTTAAGCTTTTGATCTGTATAAGATGGGTTGTAA
The DNA here is from genome assembly GCF_037043375.1 of Chiloscyllium plagiosum. Classification (NCBI taxonomy): domain Eukaryota; kingdom Metazoa; phylum Chordata; class Chondrichthyes; order Orectolobiformes; family Hemiscylliidae; genus Chiloscyllium; species Chiloscyllium plagiosum. Next base: position 19,528,426 of record NW_028270191.1, on the reverse strand, counting down.
GATATCATGAGCAGAACTCAAATAGTTCTGAGGCACACCAGTGAAAGAAAGAGAGTGATTCTCAATAGAGAGACAGAAAAAGGCAACCCAGCTAAAGAACTGTTGTATTAAACCAAGGTACTGATGGCCATAACCTTTGGTGCTGTAAAAGTAAACTAAAATAACCTTCACTCTGACTTCAAGTTCTCAACCTTTCACCTCAGAAAGAGAATCTTCAAGCAAGTAACAGGAGTGCAATGTTAACAGTCTACATGGTTCTTTCACCTTTAAGTATCTTTTATCCATACCTACTTTTAAGCTTTTGTATTTTAAACAATAACTCTTTTTACTTTCAGCATAATAAACTAGCCTTTATCTTGTTGAAGACCAGCTTTACTACTTGTTGATTTTAAATTGGGACACAATCTGAAAGGGAAAAGTTAAATGAATTCTACAAATTCACAGTTCACAGACTGCTCCCAAGACATGCTTGGTGTGGTTAAAATGCATTGTGAAAAGAATTATGGATTGTTGCAGTTAGCTTATTTTGTGTTGACTGTTCCTTGCAATCTTCTAACCCTTCCATCTGTGTAGTCTCTGATTTAGGTTGCACAAAATTCTGATTTATGTGGAGATGTAACAGGAGTTTATAATGTGCATGTGGCCATTTTGTAGATTCTTGCGTGTGGGTTTACTAATTTAATTCTCCAATGCTCTACCTAAATTAAAGCCAAAAAACTCACTTAGCTGTGGAGAGAGAGAAACTATGATAAAACATTTTTAGTTTTGTAACTGTTGAACAGTCTGTCAGATTCTGGTAAGTTTTCTCCAGAATTTGATAAACTGACAGGTCTGTAATTGCCTCTCTTTTGCCCACTAAAATAATCGGATAATGTTTACAGTTTTCTAATCTGAAAGCAAAATTCCTAAATCTCAAGGTTTTGAAAAAAATTCTGAATAATGTAGCTGCAATTTGCCCTTATTTCACTTTGCTTTTGCCTCCAGAGTATTTTTTTAAAAATAAGTAATGTATGGATAAGTGAACTATCCAATGTTAAGCATCTTCGGACTGCATCTAATGTACTTCCATGGTCCTAGTGGACTATGTAAAAGTACTCCCCCAAATACTGCCATAATTTCAGTATATAACGAATAAAATAGTTCTCCAAACTAATTTTTTGGGTTCTCCCCACGGCTTTTGCTTTGATTGAATAGGAAAGAGGAACAAGAACTTGTGGGTAATGAAAAAATAAGAGAGAAGTAACTACATCTGCATGTTGTACTGGACCTTGAGGGCAAAAGTGAGGACTGCAGATGCTGGAAATCAGAGTCCAGATTGGAGTGGTGCTGGAAAATCACAGCAGGTCAGACAGCAGATGCTGCCTGACCTGCTGTGCTTTTCCAGCACCATTCTAATCTTGACATTTCGCCTATTGAGTCTGCTCTGCCGTTCAATGCAATCATGGCTGATCTGATAGTACTCAACTCCACTTTCCTGCCTTTTTCCCCCATAATCCTTGACTCCCTGACTGATTACAAATCTGTCTATCTCAGCCTTGAATACACTTTTTGTAGCATTTGAGAGTCATGCAATTTTATAGTACATAAAGAGGCCCTTTTGGCCTATTTTGTCCATGGCAGTCATCAAATACCTATTTACTCTCATTCTATTTCCTAGCACTTGATGCATAGCCTTGAATGTTGTGCATTTCAAGTGTTCATTAAAATACTTCTCAAAAATTGTTATGGTTCCTACCTCTACCACCCTTCCCAGACAATGAGTTCCAGATACCCACCACCTTCTTCAGTGCCTTAATTAATAAAGGGAAGTATCACAAAATCAGTCTTAACCATCTTAATCACCTGTCCATATGTTTTCAAGGATCTATGGACCTGAACACCAAGGTCCCTCTGATCCTCTGTTCTTCCCAGGATCCTACTATCCATTGCTTACTCCCTTGCCTTTTTAGTCCTCCCAAAATGCATCACCACCTACCTGTGTTACATCACAGGGTAAACCCCCTGCTTAATTTAAACATGTAACACAAAAGATTTATCTCGTGCAGTAGTCTGTGAAAATTTGAGAGGCCAAGAACTAGTTAAAGTAACAACTTTATTTCTTAAAGTAAACAGAGAATAATTTAACTAACCACTAGTTACAACTCCAACCTCTAACCTATCTTTCACTTTCCCTTCTATAATAGGAGTCCGATAAAACCCCTGATTAAGACTTAACAAAATTTCAAAACCAGCCAGCTGTCCCGAATCATCTCTTTATATCTTCCTCTGTCGTCTTCTTGGGGATTTCTGTTTCACAGCTCACTGATCGATTAAAGGTACCTTTTAAAGATATTTTTCAGGCAGTCTGTACATGCTGGTGGCTTGGCAGTTGTCCCTCAACTGTTCAATTTTTCCCGGTCTTGTAGCCCAAAGCATCGGATTGTTTCATTTGGGTTTTAATATTGTCAATATACTAAATTCAAACTTGATTGGAGATTGGTATTTTGGGGTATAATTTAAACTGGCTGAACTTTAATTTGTTTTGTCATCTCCAGGCAACTCAGCTAATCCAGCTGTTTGACCAAATGTTACATTGTTACTTTATTCAGAACACTTGGTGCTGTATCAGGTAGATCTGTTGGTTTTTAACTCTCAAAGGTACAGTACACCTGTCTGGAAAAAAAAAAATTTCATTGTTCTCTCCATCTAATTAGCCTGTCTATATTGTTCAGTAGTTTAAGGCTTCCTTCTCATGATTTACCACGCCACCCCAATTCTGTCCCTTGGAGTTTTTCCAAATGTTTCCCTACCACTGATATTAGACTTACTGACTTGTAGTCCTCTGGTTTATCCTTACTACTCTTCTTGAATAATGGTACTACATTAGCTGTCCTTCAGTCCTCTGGCACATCTCCTGTGGCCAGAGACCATTTGGAAATGAACATCAGGACCCCTGCAATTCCATCCCTTACCTCCCATAGCAGCCTGGGATACATCTCAGGGATTTAAAGATATTTTAAGCCTGCTAATACCTCCTACCTCCTGATGAAGGGCTTTTGCCTGAAACGTCGATTTTACTGCTCCTCAGATGCTGCCTGAACTGCTGTACTCTTCCAGTACCACTAATCCAGAATCTGGTTTTCAGCATCCGCAGTCATTGTTTTTACCTATACCTCCTACCTCTCTGTTGTAATTTGTTCAAGTATGTCACAGTCCTCCTCCCTGATTTCAATACATGCATCATCCACAGTGAATACAAAAATGACCCATCTTCGACAGACAATCTGTGGTAAAGAATTCCTCAGATTCACTCCCCTCTGAGAGAAGAAATTCATCTGCATCTGTTTTAATTGGGTGTCCACTTTCTCTACAGGTGGGAGGTAATTGTGATAGATCGGTGGGGAGGGTGGAGTGGATAGGTGGGAAGGAAGACGGACAGGTCAAGAGGGCGGTGCCGGTTTGGATCTGGGATGAGGTGGGAGGAAGAGAGATCTGGAAACTGGTAAAGTTATGGTTGAGTGCCATGTGGTTGTAGGGTCCCCAAGGTGGAAGATATGAGGCATTCTTCCTCTCGTTGACGGGTGGCTTTGATTTGGCGGTGTCCTTGGGGGAGTTGAAGTGGTCGGCCACAGGGCAGTGGGGTTGTTTGGTGCAGGTGGACCAGAGCCCTCCACATTCCTGATGAAGGCCTTATGCTGAAACGTCGACTGTCCTGCTCCTCGGATGCTGCCTGACCTGCTGTGGTTTTCCAGCACCACACTTTTTGACTCTGACTCTCCAGCATCCACAGTCTTCACTTTCTCCTTTTGAAATAAACACCAACTTTCCATTTGCCTTTCCTATTATTCACTGAATTTGGGTGCTCGCTTTTTGTGACTAATGCATGAGGAGTGCCAAATTCTTCTGTCCCATAGCTTTCTGCATTCTTTCTCCATTTTGATAATATTCAGCTCCTCTATTCATTCTCCCGAAGTGCATAACCTCACATTTTCCTAGATTAGATTCCATCTACCAAGTTATTGCCCAATCACGTAAACTGTCTATATCCCTCTGTAGACCCTGATGTTAGTGGGTGGCACGGTGGTACAGTGGTTAGCACTGTTGCCTCACAGCGCCAGAGACCCGGGTTCAATTCCCGCCTCAGGCGACTGTGTGGAGTTTGCACGTTCTCCCCGTGTCTGCGTGGGTTTCCTCCGGGTGCTCCGGTTTCCTCCCACAGTCCAAAGATGTGCAGGGCAGGTGAATTAGCCATGCTAAATTGCCCGTAGTGTTAGGTACAGAGGTAAATGTAGGGGTATGGGTGGGTTACACTTCGGTGGGTCAGTGTGAATTTGTTGGGCCGAAGGGCCTGTTTCCACACTGTAATGTAATCTAATCTAATCTAATCCTCACCTTCTGCTTTCCCACCTATTTTTGTCATCCATAAACCTGGCTACAGTACATGCATTTCCTCATCCATGCCATTAATATATGTTGTAAATAATCCCAACACCCCACAAATTATAGGCGATGGAATCTCTAAACTGCATGGCTGTGCACTTGCTTGTCTGTGCAGACACAGTGATTTGGACTTTTGGAAGCTGCTGCCGAACACAGACTGGAGATCTAAGCAGCAGCAGGAAAATTTGGAGGAAACCTAGATTACAGATTGCCGTTCTGAAAAGGTCCCCTCTATACCAAAATGTTCTCCTATTAATTAGCCAGTCCTCTCTCTATGCTAATATATTAGCTTAGACACCATATGCTCTTGGTGGAAGTGGATACTACAGATGCTGGAGATCAGAGTCAAGATTAGAGTGGTTCTGGAAAAGCACAGCAGGTCAGGCAGCATCCGAGGAGCAGGAAAATTGACGTTTCGGGCAAAAGCCCTCCATCATTCCAGATGCTGCCTGATCTGTGCTTTTCCAGCACCACTCGCCTTATGTTCTTGTCTTATTAAGTAACCTAACCTGTGGTACCTTTTTATTAAACATGTTTTGAAAATCTAAATAGAGTACATCTGTTGGTTCCCTTTTTAAACCTATTCTGCTTTTTTACCTCCTTGAAAGAATTCTAATAAATTTGTCAGGCATGACTTTACGTTCATGAAACCATACTCCCCCTTCTTGATTTGTATTATATATTTTGTACTAGCAGAGCATTTATTCCTTTCTAACAGATTCTAGCATTTTCCCAATGACAAGCTAGCTTGCCTCTCATTTTTTGTTTCTTTTTGTCTCCTTCCCTTTTTGAATAAGAATGTCACATTAGCAGTTTCCCAATCCTCTATGACTCATGTAAGAATGTAAGGATGCTTGGAAGTTTGCTGCCAGTGCATTTGCTGTCTTTGTAGCTACTTCCTTTAATATTCCAATTATTTACCTGTTCCTCATCTATCTTCCTGGTGTTTAAGGCATAAAATTATTCTATAATGGATTTAAATCAGGGCGGCACGGTGGCACAGTGGTTAGCACTGCTGCCTCACAGCGCCAGAGACCCGGGTTCAATTCCCGCCTCAGGCGACTGTCTGTGTGGAGTTTGCACGTTCTCCCCGTGTTTGCGTGGGTTTCCTCCGGGTGCTCCGGTTTCCTCCCACAGTCCAAAGATGTGCAGGTCAGGTGAATTGGCCATGCTAAATTGCCCGTAGTGTTAGGTAATGTAGGGGAATGGGTGGGTTACGCTTCGGTGGGTCGGTGTGGACTTGTTGGGTCGAAGGGCCTGTTTCCACACTAAGTAATCTAAAAATGTTTAGCCAAATGGATTTGTTGGAAGCACCAAAAAAGTTTTGTTTTGAAACTTGAGGTTTGGTGGATGTGATATAATGCATACATTTCATGAAGGCACAATCCCTGTTCTGAGTTAGGGGATCTCAGAAGTCGTGTCTATAACGAAACTACTTTGGTATGTATAAAAAGAATTTGTCAAATGTAGCGTGCAGTTGTGATGCCCATTGTTGAATATGTTTCTACACTCTTATTTGAGGATCCATGAATTATGGCTATTTTGGTGAATTGTTGAATGATGTCCATAGAACTCCAAATTGTGTATATACCTTCAGGAAGGGAGAAAAGCTGGGGTAGGGTGGAGAATGTTGCATGGTAGCTTTTAAATGTTTTCAATTTGGCAACTTGGTTTAAATGTGGCACTGAGACTGCCATACTTCCTTGGTATTCTATGTTAAGAGATGTTGTAGTGCAGTGAAATGTGGACGTTTCTAGGCTTGGTGGCATTGGAACACTAGGTAAATATTTAGTTAAAAATCACACAACACCAGGTTATAGTCCAACAGGTTTAATTGGAAGCACCATGTTATAGTCCAACAGGTTTAATTGGAAGCACTAGCTTTCAGAGTGCTGCTCCTTCAGAGGTGGTTGTGGGATAAAGGAGAAGCGCTCTGAAAGCTAGTGCTTCCAATTAAACCTGTTGGACTATAACCTGGTGTTGTGATTTTTAACTTTGTACAACCCAGTCCAATACCGGCATCTCCAAATCATACATAAATATTGTAAATATTGTTTCTCTCTTTTTCTTTACTATCCACTTTACGGTTGAATTATGTTTGCTGTTGGTGATGGAACTACCTTTCGGGAATCTTAATATGGTATCAGCAAACCATTTGACTAGCGTTCAGTGCTAGGGAGTGTTGAATTTGGGTGTATAATATTGGTTTGTGCCGAGTAGTTGGTGGTCTTTGAAGATATGTGATGTTCTCTGCTCCTAATCATTTGTCCTAGTTTTGCACGATCTGTGCACCTGAATTTATAGAAATCTTCTTACCTTCCCAGCCCCCTCATACCATCACCTTCATTGGCCCTGATTCAGTTGGTCTGAGTCAAATTGCCATGAGTTCAAACTCACTTCTGAGATTAGAGAATGCAACCTAGTTCAAAGTTTGTGAAAAGATTTGTAGCTCGGGTGCTCGTTGTTGTGGTTCTGTTCGCCGAGCTGGGAATTTGTGTTGCAGACGTTTCGTCCCCTGTCTAGGTGACATCCTCAGTGCTTGGGAGCCTCCTGTGAAGCGCTTCTGTGATGTTTCCTCCGGCATTTGTAGTGGTTTGAATCTGCCGCTTCCGGTTGTCAGTACCAGCTGTCTGTTGCAGTGGCCGGTATATTGGGTCCAGGTCGATGTGCTTATTGATTGAGTCTGTGGATGAGTGCCATGCCTCTAGGAATTCCCTGGCTGTTCTCTGTTTGGCTTGTCCTATAAAATAATAGTGTTGTCCCAGTCAAATTCATGAATGAACCCTGTAAGATGGTTGACAGTTCCTTTTATATGTTATACCACACTAATTTAACTAAATTGGTATTGGGTCATTGTTAGCAATTTGAAATGGTACTTGAAATATTGCTCAACTGTATAATTCAGTTTTAAAAATATTTTACTTGTGTCTTAGAATTTGTGTCCTCTTTATTGCCTGTAATCTCTGACATTTTCTAACAGGTGTGTCTTTTCATACCCTTGATGTATCCCAATTAAATAATTTTAACAGCAAACTTTTGAGCATATTAAAAATAAATTCTCACACACTTGCCCCAGGTTTAATACATGTGTTCTCACATGCACACTCTCAAAGGTTGGTTTACAGGTAAAGGTAATACAGTTATGGTTAACTCAGTCTCTGGTTTAAGAGCTCCAGTCTCCTGCAAGGCAGGCCTATAGTTTGTTTTTGGGTGGTTTCAATGCCTTCAGTGAGGTTTTTGGAAAGGGAAATGTTATTATTAGGCTGTGAGGTTTCCTGAAGTTGAATTTCCAGAAGGTTGATTCTTAACTTGAAATTGGAATAGGTTGGCATCACCACAACTGTGACTAATTTTAGATTTCAGATTTAAACCCGATACATTCAACATTAAAGAGGAGAAATAGTGATTTTTTTTTTTCCTCCTCAATTGGGTAGTCATCATTACCTGGCATGTTCTACATTATCCAGACCAGGAAGGTCCCATATTCTATGTTGAAACATCGACTTCTCCACCTCCTGATGCTGCCTGGCTTGCTGTGCTCTTCCAGCCTCTTGCCTGTCTACTTTGGATTACAGTATCTGCACTTTTGTTTTAGTCTCTGATCTCTGTTGTTGGCAAATCTTGTTCAAAGTATGTGAACAGTACTTTTGATGAGTGCAGGCATATCGAGACCAGGGAGGAAAAATAATCACCTTGTGTTTTTGCCCCAGATTGCTATCAAGTGACACCTGGAACTTACAGATGTGTTGATGACATCTGAGAAGATTATGATGCTTTGCGGTGAAGAGTACTGCCTTCAGTCAGTAAGATAAGAAGCTGTTTGAGGGCTGCTGGAAGCACAAGTCTGTTGCTCTACTGACTGCATGACCCAGGCTCCTATGTGGAAACATATCCTAATCTGAAGCAAATGATATCAGAAGATCAGGGTGGGTGGTGATAATAAGACCCAAATAAAATGGCCATTGTGGTCAAAGGGGGAGAAAGCCAAATGGAAATGCTGATTAGGTACAATGTTTGTTTTCTTAATATGGAATGGATACTCTCTTTTCACCAAAGAATTTAGGTTTGGATCCTGGACTGGGCATGGGGAAAATCCCAGCAACGTTGTGCAAGTGTGGTAAGGTCCTAGAGTGTTGCTGAACAAAGTGACCTTGGAGTGCAAGTTCACAGCTCCTTGAAAATTGAGTAACAGGTAGATAGGATAGTGAAGAAGGCATTTGGTATGCTTTCCTTTATTGGTCAAAGTATTGAGTACAGGAGTTGGGAGGTCATGTTGTGGCTGTACAGGACATTGGTTAGGCCACTGTTGGAATATTGTGTGCAGTTCTGGTCTCCTCCTATTGGAAAGATGTGAAACTTGAAAGGGTTCAGAAAAGATTTACAAGGATGTTGCCAGGGTTGGAGGATTTGAGCTATAAGGAGCGGCTAGGGCTGTTTTCCCTGGAGCGTCGGAAGCTGAGGGGTGACCTTATAGAGGTTTATAAAATCATGAGGGGCATGGATAGGATAAATAGACAAGGTCTTTTCCCTGGGGTCGGGGAGTCCAGAACTAGAGGGCATAGGTTTAGGGTGAGAGGGGAAAGATATAAAAGAGACCTAAGGGGCAACATTTTTATGCAGAGGGTGGTATGTGTATGGAATGAGTTGCAAGAGGAAGTGGTGGAGGCTGGTACAATTGCAACATTGAAAAGGCATCTGGATGTGTACATGAATAGGAAGAGTTTGGAGGGATATGGGCTGGGTGCTGGCAGGTGGAACTAGATTGTGTTGGGATATCTGGTTGGCATGGACAAGTTGGACTGAAGGGTCTGTTTCCGTGCTGTACCTCTCTGACTCTAAGCAGTTCTTGGAATAAAAGCAGTACTAAGTGCAGTGTGTTGGAAAGATGAAATGTATGTAGAAGTGTTTTTTTAGAAAATGGGCTGGGGATGAAATATAGTAATAAAGGATGTGAATTTTGAAGTTAAAAATCATTTTTGTGTAAAAGATGTACAAGGATATTGCCAGGGTTGGAGGGCTTGAGCTATAGGGAGAGGCTGAATAGGCTGGGGTTGTTTTCCCTGGAGCGTCTGCGGCTGAGGGGTGACCTTATAAAATCATGAGTGTCATGGATAGGGTAAATAGATAAGGTATTTCCCCTGGGGTGAGGGAGTCCAGAACTACAGGGCATAGGTTTAGGGTGAGAGGGGAATGATTTTAAAAGGGACCTAAAGGGCAGCTTTTTCACACAGAGGGTGGTGCGTGTATGGAATGAGCTGCCAGAGGAAGTGGTTGAGGCTGGTATAATTACAACATTTAAAAGGCATCTGAATGGGTTAGGAGAAAGGTGAGGACTGCAAATACTGGAGATCAGGGTCGACAGTGTGGTGTGGCAAAAGCACAGCAGGTTAAGCAGCATCTGAGGAGCAGAAGAATTGACATTTCAGGCATAAGTCCTCCTGATGAAGGGCTTATGCCCGCAATGTCAATTCTCCTGCTCCTTTGGATACTGCCTGATCTGCTGTGCTTTTCTGGCACCACACACACACATCTGAACGGGTACATGAGTAGAAAGGGGTTTAGAGGGATATGGGCCAAATGCTGGGAAATGAGACTAGATTGATTTTAGGATATCTGGTCGGCATGGACGAGTTAAACTGAAGGGTCTGTTTCCGTGCTGTACATCTCTATGACCCTGTACAGACCTCTAATAAAATTGGCTCAAACTAAGTGGTTATAACTATTTCAATCAATCTGTTCAGACATGTTTATGACACCTCTGGAACATGTAGGACTTGTACCCAGACCTTTGAACCCAAGGTAATCACTATACCACAAGAGACTTAGTGTTTCATATTGTTGCTAGATTGCCCTGAGTGCAATTCTCTATTTGCACTTCCTAGTGGAGATTGTGGTGTGTCCATTAGAGGGCAACATAAAAGAGTTTTTACCAACTTAAATGCTGTCTTTATTAAAACAGAATTTAAAGGGTTAGTGTCGGTACAAAAATACAAGGCTGGTCATAAAATCCAAATGCAAACATATTTTAAACAGCCATACCTCTTGATTTATGCTCTGAATTGTCATGACAGCTACTTTTGAAACCCAGGTAAAGTTGAATCTGTTCTAGTTTTGATTTGGAGACGTCTGTGTTGGACTGGGGTGTACAAGGTTAAAAATCACACAGCACCAGGTTATAGTCGAACAGGTTTATTTAGAAGCACTAGCTTTCGGAGCGCTGCTCCTTCATCAGGTGATTGTGGAGAATAAGATTGTAAGACACGGAAATATTAGCAAACTTTGCTAATATTTCCATGTCTTACAACCTTCTTCTCCACAACTGCCTGATGAAGGAACAGCGCTCCAAAAGCTAGTACTTCCAAATAAACCTGTTGGACTATAACCTGTTGTGTGATTTTTAACCTAGTTTTGTTTGGCATTGTTAACATGTACTTACCATTGCTCATCATTTTAATGTAGGTCCTCTGAAATTGATTCTAAAGCTGTTGATCTGTCATGAACAATTGGTAATAAATAGCCATAATTTGATTGCATATTGTATTTCTCTCCTGTTCTGTTTCTGCCATTTTTTTATTCCAGTCCCTTTTTCTGAAGTTTGACTCGATGTTTGTAGAAACCAAGATCATAGGTTTGAGGCTACAAATGTGTATGTCACTGAAATCTCATACGATGGAAAATTTTTAGTATTGCTGTGATAATACCAAGAGAATATTTCACCAAGACAGCTGCTTTATTGGTTTTAATATAATACTAAATTTAAGGCAATTATTAGCTCTTCATTATTTAAATAGAAGTTCTAGAAATTGATTTGGAATTTGTAGAATGAAGTGAAAGTGTGTTATTCTGCCCACCCATCTGTTTTATTGGAAAAATACTGCTTTAAGTCAAATTTGAGTCAAAAAGGAAAATGGAAGATGGAATGCAATATTAACAATTTTTAAAGAGAATTGATATCTACTATATTTTTATTTGAATACAAATAAATGATTTCTCATTAGTGAGTTTGAAGAAATAGCTCTGTAGTTCACTGATACATCTGTAAATATACTATGGGTTGACATGCACTCATCCTGAATACAGTATTGCATGCTGAAGAAATGAAGAGCAATTTGGAATTCTTCCTTCAATTCAAGCTTTTAGTTCATAAAGCTACTTTAAATGGAGTTGAGAGCTGCGTCAGTGCCCCGGGTGGTTGACTGATTCCGAAAGGCTGGCGGTTGGGAAGACCATTTTTAATCCCAGTCTTCCTGCCATAGCTTGGTGTAGCAAATACATAAAATAATTTTAGAAGTGGCACTTTATAACAAAACTAGCATGCCGGTAAAATAATACAAAACACAGCTTAAGGTATTTGTCCAAACAGTCCGCCTTGGTGGATCGGAACTATTCCACATGTAACAGAAGGTCTTTTTCTAGTTCGTGTGCAAGATCCAGAACTGAGCTGTGAGAGATGGGTTGTGGCCAAAAGGACAAACGGTTGCACAGAGAGAAAGCTCCAGTTTATACCAATCTGTTGCAGAATATCTTGGAGTGAGGAGGTCTGCCACATAGCGGGCATACCTCTTCAACTTGTTTATCATGTGAGACTTGAGCAACTTAACAGTAAGCCTGGTCTGTGGCACTACAAATTGAAATTGAGATCATGATTTACCTTTTATCAGTTCTTCCACCATCCTGATTTTGTCTACATCTTGAAGAGGTTCTGTGACTTGGATAGGTATTTTCTGGGAGCCATGTGTGAAAATAGTACGTGTAACCAAGATTTGGTGCTTACAGCAGTGGGTTTGCAAAAAGTCGGTGGTAACTGAAAATTCTACTCTTTCAACTGGTAGAACCATTCAATGAGGTAGAAAGTGTATTCAGCCTGTGGTTAGGAAGGTAACATTACATTCAATGTTTTTATGGTGTGTAGTGCAGTTTGTGAGCTTCTCATCTGCTGTCTACTTTTCGTTCTCTCATTCTCCTAGATGGGATTTGGTTCCAGGGCAAAGTTGGTGGTGGAAATGAGAGGTACAGAATTATCACTGTATTACAATTCTTCCTCCAAACAGCCAAGGAAGTGAATGCTTTAGATAGACTGGTACGGTGGGCCTAATTAAACAAAAAGTAGTAATTTGCTGGTGCCTGGGCACTTTGGTTTCCCAAATATAGGAAAGCAGTGAAATTGAGCTACACCAGATCACTCCAGGAGGAGAGTTAGAAAAGGTTCTAGGCCATTAGTCACCTGACTTTTATGGAGAGCATATGCCTACTGTAGTCATATCAGACATACTCTTAATTGATGCAGTGTGAGTTGGAAGCTCTTAAATAGAATAATGGTCTTCTGCATTTAATGGTCATTTGCCTGTCTGGAAAGTATTGTGAAGCGCTGAATTACATTTGAATTTTGATACTTTTTTTTTCAAGCTTCAGAAACAGGAAAAATTATAGCTAGGTTTTTTGTTTACAACCAGTATATTGTGATGCTGTTGGAAATGGTGTGGATAGTTATACTAACTTATCCAGCTTCAGGGACTATGCTTCGGGTCAGATGTCAAAGTCATGGAAAGGCAAAATCCATAAACAGATGTACAAGGCCTTCACGAGAAGAATATGAAGAGTGCTGCTCACAGTCTTCACAATTCAAGATTTTGGTAAGGTAACTAAACAATATTTAATTCTCCTAGTTAATGCATTTATAAAGGATGTTATTTTAATATTGTGGGGACAAAGCAAAATAACCACTTTATGGTGCAGATCCTTAGAAGATGGAATACTGTATCTATCACAAATAGTAGTGAAGATGTGGAGGTGCCAGTGTTGGATTGAGGTGGACAAAGTTAAAAATCATCATACAACATTAGGTTTCTAGTCCAATAGGTTTATTTTTTTGACTTCCACACTACTGCCTAACTGCAGTAATGCTTCTATTTTCCCCAGCACCCATGGTGTGTGTGCAGATGTGAGACATAGTGAAAGACAACAGGTGTACAAATTCTTATTCAAATCAGGAAGAACAGAAACACCAGGGTGGCCAGTGACAAGCAGTGCCCTTCTCAGAGGGCAACGATGCGAGATCAATCCAATAGGTTTATTTAGAAGTACAAGCTTTTGGGGTATTGCTCGATTGTTAGGTAGCTACCTGATGAAGGAGCAGCACTCTGAAAGCTTGTACTCCCAAATAAATCTGTTGGTCTATAACATGGTGTGTGATTTTGAACGAACAGTAGTGGTAGTGAAATGGGATTGATAGTTTTTCTTACAATGTATGTCTTTTTTTTTAAGGGTACGGGAAGAAAGGACTACTGCGTTCTTTAAGAGGGTTAGTACTGGCCTAATTTACCAAACTGCTTCCTTGTGTGTCGTAAAATTATATCAAACAAGATTAACACTGGCCAAAGTGCAGGAAAACGGTAGGTACTTGTGGAACCGTTTTAAGTACCACGGAGACACCAACTTCAGGAGATTAGCAAAGGATAAAATGCGAAAGGGACAGGTGCAGGAGGACAGTTTATAATAGTTTGATACTCTGTATTTACGCCTTTTTATAACTACAAATGCAATTCCTGCCATCTCTTCCCCGCCCCGCCCTCCTTTGTTGATGTCTCTGATAAAATGTAGCTGCAAGCAAACATCAGATTACAGTCTGATAGCAAAACATGGAATCGTCCAGCACATTCCACACTTGGGGGAGGAGTCTATGTTTTAACAATGTTTTTCACCAAAAATGCTTTCTGCTTCTGTCTTTCTTTAGTAAGTAATATTAACCATTACAAGTAAGCCCAAACTCCAGATTTTCTATCTCTAAACCCATGTTCCGACTGAAACGGGAAATTTTAAACTCTGCGGATTACTACACGTTCAAACGCTGCTGCGAATCGCAGCCTGCTCTCCGCCCAAAAAGAATATCTCTCCGCCAAGCCGATATTTATTTATTTTTAAAATCTCAAATTAATGTTCAAAAATAGAATATGAACAGAATAGCCAAAGGTGCTCAACATTTGCAACTTCGGATCAAACCCCGGAAGAAGAAGACAGTCGTGTGCGAGGGATTATTTTCCTTTCTCAGGGTTTCCAAGATGGCCGTTCGCTTCAAGTATTTCTGTTTCCCGACAGGGATTTTATAGATTTTTTTAAAAAAATAAAATTACGTTAGAAATTAAGCCCCCACTCCTCGGAGAAAAAAATCACGACGATTCCCAATAAACTCACCAAATTATAAAGTGGAGCAAGCGACGATGGAATGAAAGTGAGTGAATTTACAGTTAACTGCATAGAAGCTTTATTTTAAATTGTTTCTTTAAAAAGGTGCAAAGAAGGAAGTGAATCGAAAGGTTTAAGTTATTAATGTTATCGAGGTTTAAATAAAAGCACAGAAAAATATTGGACGGAGTAAAAACTCTAGTGTATGTAAGATGTGTGCAAATAAATCATTTTGTCTTCCGGCTCGGCTTTGCAACCGGTTGGGAGCTGGCCTGTTGTCAGGGGCTATCAGATAATCCGTTAATTTAAAATTTATAAACCCATCTCTAGGAGTTAGCTGTTTTAGCAGACATGATGGAAAACATGCTCGACCGTTTTTGGGGTGCGATTTAGCTCTTGAAACATTAGTTCCTTTTAGAGGTGAGTGTGCGCTCGGGGGATTGAGTTCCTTGTGCAAATCATGGTAGACTGGGACATAAAGGGGGAAATTATTAGATTTAAACACACCTTGTTTGTTCTTTAGATTAGAAATCGTTTAAATCCTGGCTGAGAAGATATCTCATTTTATTTACCCCTGCCCTTTTGCATGCTTTGCGGTTGGCTTCAATGGGACGGTTGTTTTTAAAAAATTAAAAATCCAGTTGTCGCATCGCGATACCTAAAATGTGGGTGAACATTTGGGTCATTCTTCCGCAAGTTAAGGGACTTTTATTCCCACTCTCTTTGCTGTATTTGATACGTCTTCAACCATGTTTTAGAATCTTCATGGGCAAGTTAATGTATAAAACAATATTTAATAGACTATGATGCCTTGACATTAATACGAGTCAGTAAAAAAACTAAACTATTAGCATTATCGCTTTGGTAAAATATCTGGATGATGACAAGTGCATTTAATAGCATTTGACTTAATTCGGGCCGAAAAGCTTAAGCTCTTGTTAAAATATTTTATTTTTTTAAAAATCCCAATTTTTTTTGCGCAGCACGATCAGATTTTGAAAAGTGGATTACTATGGCACTTGCATTCTGAGTGTGTTTGCCTCGTATCTAATGTAAATAATTCCTTGCTATACTGTGGGTTTATTGAGAAGATTTGATCTGCTTTGGGCGACCTTCCGTTGGCGGAGAAAGAAAAATAACTGGTAAATCGGTTGAAAGGTTGTGATTTGTGAAAGTCCTGAAAGTTTGTAGTTGAGTATTTTGTTTGCAAGTCGGAAGTGGGGGTGGGGGTGTGTCTTCTTGGCCCTGGTCTTCGAGGCGCTACGTGGTTCACAACTGGAGGCGAACAAAAGGTTCGCTTGAGCACTGTAATTGAAGCCTTTCGGATAATCATGAAAAATGTCGTTTTAAACTGTTTATTTCAGAAGATTTCATTTCACACGATTCCAGAATCACAATCAAGTAAGCCCACAGGCTCAGTACATCTATTTTCGTCCAAAACTAGGAACTGTATTTGAATAAAAGAGCTAGGTTTATTAAATCACTAACGGGCTCAATTTAATTAAAACATACACCGCCCCATTCCCTGACCTACATAAACTGAGGGATTGTATAGAAAATCACTTCATTTAACAATCAAAACAAAGTGAATTCCCGCGAGATTTTTCTTTTATTAGATTCTGGATTGTAGACACATGCCTAACTGCTTTTAAGAAATTAATGGTCAAGACCATTTTAAATTTAGAAATATCAAGCTTATGAAACTGGAGAGCTAATAATGTGAAAGCACTTGGCATTTATGAGAATTTCTTATTTTATTGAAGTCCAACATTTTGAAAAAAAGTACATATACTAATACCACTAACCCATTGTTTAAATCACTCGGATAAAGTAGTTTAATTGAATATGCTGTGACAAATGGACTTGCAAGAAAATCAACACCAAAAGTATGATGTGAAGAACCCTGTTGTAGGTTTAAGGTATAGAAATGGGTTATCTATTAACTCCATTCAATAGCTCAAAATTGCTATTGGTTTCTGACTCCCTCTCCCCTATCTTGAAATAGAATATTTTCTGTCATATATCATAACTTTAAATTGAATTTCTCCTGGTGTTACCAGCACTATGCAAGTGCAGCTTGCTGCCTGCTGCATAATGCTAAGAAAAATACAAAATGTATTTTCAATAGCACTTAATTGTGTGTGGATAATGAATGGTATGAAGTTAAAAGCTATCACCCTGATTAACAGAAGTTATGCTATTGTTCATAAACAACTTTGAGATGTACTTTTGGGCTTTATTAACTTTGAATTGTACTCTAGTAATTCACAATATTATTTAGGAGGTTTTATATCAGCACTTGTGATTGCAGATCTTGAGAGTAGATGTCATTTTGCTGGCTCCCTGCATTTGCATTCATACAGTGGACTTTCTATTCTCAAATGTAGAATCGTGGACCCATATATTTGGGGGCGGATAACTTTTTTTCTGGATAAGGGAGCTGGTGCATGTATCTCCAATGTTAAAAGCATCTCATTAATCTGGTGGGACAAATGTCAATGTGTTAAGAACCCTGAGATAAAGACTTATTTTTTAACATCATAAACATTTTACATATTGTAAGTGTGTGCTTTCTCTTTTTTTAAGATGTTACCTGAGGGGAATCTTGAGGCATGCCCTCCCCTTCCCTGTCCAGAGAAAGTTCTCTCCTCTCGAGAATATATAAATTTATACTAGAATATGGTTTTGTCAATAACAACAGCCCTCATGTTACCTTGCATAAATTACTTGTCTTTATGTGCATCCAAGTACTGCAGACTATTTGATTATGGCTGAGCTGAATACTATTCTTATCTGATATTCACTGGCCCTTTGGAGTGCTTCTAGTGTAATCATGGATGAAAACTGAAATCATTGTTGAGGGAACCTAGGACCCTTTCTATTCTAGATCACTTAGTGCTGCAATGCTTGTTGCATTTATCCCATTGTCTGAGAGTTGTAGAGACGAACAGCTTGGAAACAGACCCTTTGTTCCAAATTGTCCATGCTGACCAGATATCCTAAATTAAGTGAGCCCCATTTGCCAGCGTCTGGCCCATATCCTTCCTATTCATATACCCATCCCGATGCCTTTTTAAATGTTGTTGTAATTGTACCACTTCCTGGAGCAGTTCAATTCATACACGCACCACCTTCTGCGTGACAAAGTTGCCCTTGTGTCCCTTTTAAATCTTTCCCCTCTCACCTTAAACCTATGCCATCTAGTTTTGGACTCACCCACCCTGGAAAAAAAGTCCTTGTCTGTTCACAATATGCATGCCTTTCATGATTTTATAAACCTCTAAAGGGTCACTCCTTGGCCTCCGCTCAGGGGTAAATAGCCCCAGCCTGTTCAGCCTCTCCTAATAGCTCAAACCCTCCAACTCTGGTAACATCTTTGTAAATCTTTTCTGAACCCTTTCAAGTTTCACAATGTATTTACAAGGAAGACCAGAACTGAATTCAGCATTCCAAAAGTGGCCTAACCAATGTCTTACACAGCTGCAACATGATCTCCCAACTCCTATACCCAGTGCACTGACCAATACAGGCAAGCGTACCAAACACCATCTTCACTAATCTGTCTACCTGGGACTTGACTTTCAAGGAACTATGAACCTACATTCTCTTTGTTCAGCAATACTTCACAGGACCTAACCATTAAGTGTATAAGTCCTGCCTTGATTAGCTTTACCAAAATGTAGCACCTCACATTTATCTAATTAAACTCCATCTGCCACTCATCGGCCCTTGGCCCATTTGATTAAAGTCCCATTGTACTCTGAGGTAACCTTCTTGGCTGTCTACTGCACCACCAATTTTAGTGTCATCTGCAAACTTGATAACCACGCCTCTTATATTCATGTCCAAATAATTTAGGTAAATGATGAAAAGCAGTGGACCCAGCACTGATCCTTGTGACACAGCACTGGTCACAGGTTTCTAGTCTGGAAAGTAACCCTCCACCACCCTCTGACTTCTACCTTATAGCCAAGTTCGTATCCAAATGGCTAGTTCTCCCTGTACTTAAAGTAATTATAGGGGCCTAGTTCTGCAAAGGGAGTAGGTAGGCTTGCAAAGCAAAAAGGAGGTGGTAGCATTGCAGGTCATTTACATAAATATGGCTGAAAATTAAGGTCAAAAGAGGGGGAAGATTGGTTTTAAAAAATCATCAAATGCATATGATATTCAGAACAAAATAAATGAAGCAAAAGCACAATTATAAGACATACGAGCAAAAGTAGGCCATTCAGTCCATCCAGTCTGTTCCACCATTCAATGAGATCATGGCAGATCTGATCATCCTCAACTCTACTTTCCTACCTTTTCTCCATAACCCTGATTCTCTTCCTGAGTTAAAAATCTGTCTACATCCGCCTTGAAAATGTTTAATGGCCCAGCTTTAACTGTCCTCTGCGGTAAAGGAATTCCCAGATTCCCTACTCTCCGAAGAAATTCTTCCTCATCTCGGTCATAAATGTGCAACCCCTTATTCTGAGATGATGCCCTCTGATCCTAGACTGTCCTACAAGGAAAAACAACCTTTCCATGTCACATCCTTGAAAAATTGTGTATATTTCAATAAGGTCACCTCTCATTCTTCCCTATTCCAACAAGTACAAGCCCAATCTATACAACCTCTCCTCATAAGACAGTTCCTCCATACTTGCTATCAGCCTAATGAACCTTGTCTGGTTCAATGCCAGTATATCTTTCCTTAGATAAAGGGCCTAAACCTGTTCACAGTATTCCAGCTGTGGCCTGACAAGTGTCTTGTATAGTTTTAGCAAAACCTCTTTACTTTTATGTTTCATTCTCTTTGAATGAAAGGCTAACATTCATTTTGCCTTAAACAAAAAAATGAAATTGCTGGATTCTAGCTTTCACTGCTTTCAAAATTTATTTCAAGTTTTTTTCTACTCCTTTTTCTTCCCATCTCTTTATTACTGAAGTTATTGCTTTTGTGCTGAGCTATGAGTGCTGATGACCCTCTGCTGTGTAAGCCAAGGAAGTTTTTATTCGTATGACCGTAACGTAAGTATTGATGGACTTGTCTATGTCAAAAAACACCATAATTGAACAAGGTTTTGTCCTTGTCCATTGTCCCCACACACAGATTTCATGTAATCATTACTGTTTTGCTATCTCAATCAAGAACATGTGATTTATTTTTCTCTTTTCTCCATGCTACATGTGCTGAAGCCAATTTGTAGTTATGTGCTAAACGGAGTTAATCAGAAACTAGGTTTTAAACATGGAATGTTCTTGATTTATATGGTTCACCTAACTACAAGCTCACTCGTGGGAGCCTTTTATTGGTTAATTCATACAGATACACATAGATTGCAATTTTAAAATGTTAAGGGCATTATATTATTGTCAAAGGCTTGCAATTTGGAACTTCCCTTAAAGTGATCAGCCTGAGGCTATCATCAATGACAGCGGACAATAGAATGAAAATAATCTTGACCCATTCCTTTTGGCTCAGTTGCTACAGGCAGTGCATCACCAGGTATACAGGGTAGAGTGGTTCCAGGTGGTCAAATACTTCCAAACCTTATCCTTGTGGTGTTATCCTTTATGGCCTTTTCCTATTTTGTTTTCTGTTACCTACTCCAGCCTGACAACCCTCAGAACTCTGCATATTACACTTCATGTGCCATGCATTTGCCCACTCACTGAACTTGTGCAAATCATACTGAAGCATCTCTGCATCTTCCTTACAGTTCACCCTCCCACCCAGTTCTGTGTTGTCTGCAAACTGGGAAATATTACATGGGTGCTTGTATTTTGACTGGATGGCCATTTTTTTGTGAATGTTAGTAGGCTACTAGATTACAGGAGATGTTTGAGCTAAGTCATATTCAAACACATGATTTCCGAGAGACAGCTGAGCATCATTTAGGAGCGGGAGCCATGGTTGAATTTTCTTCCTTTTTATCACAGTGATATTGATACAATTGTTTGACAGCTGCCATCATCTTGCTGAGAACAAGTAACAGTGTAAAACTTCAATTGAATTTGGGACTTCCTTTATCTCTTTATGGCACAGACTATTAACAGGCAATATATTACAGAAATGTTTTTTGTGTGATGTTAATGTGTTGGTTTGGTGCCAATTTCATGTGAGGCACAATTTCAATAATGCCCTGCTTTGTAAAAATAAGTGGGAGCTGACTGTCAAAAAGTAAAATTTTGTTTTCACAAGAAATAGTCCAGTTGAATACAAGGTCATTGTAACCCATCTACAGAGGTGGCTACAGGCCAATGGGAAGAATGAGTGTGATACGGCAGGTTGACTTCACATTTTAGTACTGAAGTGACAGGGGCACAACTAACATTTTTCGAGAGTGCAACTTGATTGCCACGTTTTTTAAAAAAAAATATGTTCTGACAGCATTGAACTTAAGGTGAGGATGTTCTAATTCAGGTATGAATAATTTCAGCATAAAGTAATACCCCATCAACTTTCTAATCAAACATTAAGCAAATGTCTGTGATGTTGTAGGAGCTGTTATTGAACTCCCATTTGTTTGCAATTTTCTGTTTTCTACTAAAATACTTACTCTGCCACCTAAATTGGTATTGTCAACAAATTGATAAATATAATGAAAAGATGAAACCCTGGTGTAGTTCCCTGGGAGATATCACTTTTTTTTTCTCACCCTGTAAATTGAAGCATATATATCCATTATTCCCTTCGTTTGCCTTGGATTCCATGTCCTTTCACTTTTTTTGCTAACAGTCCTTTGAATGGAATTTCATCAGATGCCTTCTGGAGGTTCTTATAAATAACATCTGTAACACTCCCTTATTTATCTCACTAGTAACCTGCTCAAAGAAGTTAAACTGTTAGTTTGACACAACTTGTCCTTAAATCTATGCTTGCTCTCTCTGATCAATTTACGTATGCTGAAGTACTGTCAGTCAGTCTGTTTTTAATTACAGATTCTATTAACCTTTTTAAGCGATATTGTGATTCCAGGTGGAAGGGGAAGATTAAAAAGATGGATGCCTACAATGTGGGAAAATGCAATAAAAGAACACCAGTAAGCTAATAAATATTTTCTGGTTTTAATCTATAGCTGGGAAGAAGCATTTTATGATGAATGTACTTTAGGCACTGCTTTTACTACCTAATGTGGTTCTAATCTGTACTGACAAGATCTAAAGTTCATTTTCTGGTCAGTGCCAATGTAGTGGGTCTCAGTTGGGCAAGCAATCTGAGGTATTAAATAGGCCTGTGAACTGTGAGGGAGGACTAATAACTTGTGGTTGATTCTCAAATGGAAAAGCACTAGATTTGCATTGGCAAATATCTAATAATGGCAAGATTGGGTTTGTTTGTGATGAATAGTTGAATAGCCTATCAGCAGTCACTATTCAACAAAACACAAAATTGCTTTCATATAACATCTTTTAAAACCCTCTGAGGTGCTTTGCAGAAGTATAATCCAATTTAAAATTTTACACTGAGACAATGCAGATGATGTGTGAGGGCTGACCGGGAGCCATGCATACGATGATGGGGGCAAAAGATGTGGGGATGTACAGCAGTCAGAGCTAGAGGAATGCAGAGTTTTACAAGGGTTGAAGGGCAAGAGGAATCATAGAATCTCTACACTACGGAAAGAAGCCATTTGACCCAATGACTCTGCGTTGACCTTCTGAAGAGCATCCCACTCCAACCAAGCCCCACCCTATTCCCACAACCCCATATATACCGTGGCTAATCCATTGAGCCTTAACATCTTTGGAAATTAAAGGTTAGGAGTAGTGAGGCCATAAACAGAATTTAAACATCAGGATGAGCATTTTGAATTTGGGGAGTTGGGGTTTAGAAGCCAATATAGGTCATAATTCATCATTTCAGTGCTATTCTGAGTGGAGATATGGTGTTGTGGAAGGATGGATGCTGATTTGGATGGTGACAACAAGTTGAAGGACTTCGGAAAGGAACAGGCATTTGGCGATGGAACAGTAATTTGCAAGAAGAGGTGGGTGGAGAATGGATTTCTAAAGTGGAGTTAATGATAGAAGGGAGGAAATGGTATTTGAGGAGAATCAAACATTAGTTTGTCCATGGATCAAATTCAGGAAGGCTATATCCCAATGAGAATCTGCATTTGGGTGATGAGAGAAAATTAAGGTAGTGAAAAAAACTTATGTTCATTTTCTCCTTTTAAAAGACTGAGAAAAAGATTGTACGTAGCAAGCAGGTGTATGTGTGAATGTTCACAGTACCTATTTAAATTTAGAGCTGAATTAGCAGTCAGTTAACAAAACTATTGTGAGCATTTGGAAAACAGTGGTGGCTTGTCCATTCTTCCTCCTGATTTTGTGAAGCTGCCACGTAGGGTAGTTAATGAATTCAGTACATGGTTAGTTATATTGTTTTATGGTCATCAGTCTCCCCAAAATAAATAGATTGGTTTCATGTCATGGTGAGATTTCTCCAAATGTAACCAGTTTGGTAAATGACACCTAAGTGACCAGTCTGGTCTCTTGATTATAGTGAATCGTATATAAATAAATCAATCTGATCTGCATCTCCTGATAATGAGGGTGACTAACCAACATTCAATGAGCGCAGACAGATCATGATTTTATTTTTAATGAACTGTTAACACTGGCAAGAAAGATTGTATTATTTGTCAGAGGCAGTATGAACCTGCCAGAAGATAGAATCCTAGAGCTGTACAGCGTGAAGAAAGACCCTTTGGTCCAACTCGTCCATGCTGACCAGATATCCTAAGTAAATCTAGTCACATTTGCCAACATTTGGCCCATGTCACTCTGAAACCCTTCCTATTCATATACCCATCCAGATGTCTTTTAAATGTTGGAATTATCATGAAAGTGGTCGTGTTGGCAGAGCTAATGAAGCTTAGGGTAGATAAGTCTCCTGGCCCTGATGGAATGGATCCCAGGGTTCTAAAAGAGATGACGGGCGAAATAGCAAATTCACTTGTAGTAACTTTCCAAAATTCAGTGGACTCTGGGACAGTTCCAGCAAATTGGAAAACAGCAAATGTGACACCACTGTTTAAAAAAGGAGGTAGACAAAAGATGGGGAATTATAGACTGGTTAGCTTAAATTCTGTAGTGGGGAAAATGCTTGAATCTATTATCAAGGAAGAAATAGCAAGGCATCTAGATAGAAATTATCTAGTTAGGCAGATGCAGCATGGGTTCATGAAGGACAGATCATGTTTAACTGGAATTCTATGAAGACATTACAAGCACAGTGGACAACAGGAACCCAGTAGATGTGGTGTATCTATATTTCCAAAAGCCATTCAACAAGGTGCCACACAAAAGGCTGATGCATAAGATAAAGATGCAAGGCGTTATGAGTTATGTATTAGCATGGATAGAGGATTGGTTAATTAACAGGCAGCAAAGAGTGGGGATAAATATGTGCTTTTCTGGTTGGCAGTCAGTGAGTAGTGGTGTGCCTCAGGGATCAGTGTTGCGACTGCAATTATTTACAATTTACATAGATGATTTGGAGTTGGGGGACTACATGTAGTGTGTCAAAATTTGTGGATGAAATTAGGATGAGTGGTAGAGCAAGGTGTGCAAAGGACTGTGAAAGTGTGTTGCTGGAAAAGCGCAGCAGGTCAGGCAGCATCCAGGGAACAGGAGAATCGACGTTTCGGGCATAAGCCCTTCTTCAGGAATGAGGAAAGTTTGTCCAGCAGGCTAGAATAAAAGGTAGGGAGGAGGGACTTGGGGGAGGGGCGTCGGAAATGCGATAGGTGGAAAGAGGCCAAGGTGAGGGTGATAGGTCAGACTGGGGTGGGGGGGGGGGGGGGGGGAAGACGTCAGGAAGAAGATTGCAGGTTAGGAAGGCGGTGCTGAGTTCGATGGATTTGACTGAGACAAGGTGGGGGGGAGGGGAAATGAGGAAACTGGTGAAATCCGAGTTCATCCCTTGTGGTTGGAGGGTTCCTCGGCGGAAGATGAGGCGCTCTTCCTCCAACCGTCGTTGGAGGACCACAACAACACGACGGTTGGAGGAAGAGCGCCTCATTAGAATTTAGAAGCCCTGAGGGGAGGATCTTTTAGAAACATGTAAAATTATGAAGGGAGTAGATAGAAGTAGAGAGAATGTTTTCACGGGTGAAACTAGGACAAGAGGGCATAGCCTGAAAGTTAGGAGGAGCAGATTTAGGACTGAATTGAGAAGGAACTTCTTCACCCAGACAGGTTGTGAATCTAAACAATTCCCTGTGGGAATTGTGAAGTGGTTGCGGCTTCCTCAGGAAAGGCTTTCAAAGCTCAGATAGATAATTTTTTGAACAGTGAAGGAATTAAGGGTTGTAGTGAGAGGATAAGTAAGTGCACCCGAGTCCACGAAAAGATCAGCCATGATCTTAATGAATGGTGGAGCAGGCTTGAACTGCTAGATGGCCTACTCCTGCTCCTAGTTTTATGTTCTTATGTTCTTTCTTCTTCCTTCTTCTGGCAGCTCATTCCATACATGCATAACCCTCTGCATGAGAAAGTTGCCCCTCGGGTCCCTTTAAAATCCCTTTCCCCGCTCGCCTTTAGTTTTAGACTCCCCAACCTGGGGAACAGTCCTTATCTATTTACCCTATTCATGCCCCTCATGATTTTGTAAACCTCTACAGGGTCACCCCTAAGCCTCTGATGCTCCATGGAAAATAGCCCCAGCCTGTTCAGCCTCTCCCTATAGCTCAAACCTTCCAACCCTGGCAACATCCTTGTAAATTTTTTCTGAACCCTTTCAAGTTTCACAACATCCTTCCTATAGCAGGGAGACCAGAATTGCACACAGTATTTCAAAAGTTACCTAACCAATTTTCTGTACAGCAGCAACATGACCTGCCAACTCCTATGCTCAGTGCACTGACCTATAAAGGCAAGCATACCAAACACCACCTTTGCTATCTACCTGCGACTCCACTTTCAAGGATCTATGAACCTGTACTCCAAAACGCTCCCCAGGCTCTATTCTCTCCCTATTTACCCCTTTTGTTTTTTAATGTATTTATAAAATCCCTTTGGACTCTCCTTAACTCGAACTGTATATGCCAAAGCTATCTCATGACCCCTTCTTGCCCTCCAGATTTCCTTTTTCAGTGTACTCCTCCTGCCTTTATAGGCTTATAGGGATTCACTCGATCTCTGCTGTCTAAACCTGGCGTATGCCTCCTTCTTTTCCTTGACCAAAATCTCAATTTCTCCAGTCATAGAGATGTACAGCACGGAAACAGACTCTTCAGTCCAACCCATCCATGCCGACCAGATATCTCAACCCAATCTAGTCCCACCTGCCAGCATCCGGCCCATATCCCTCCAAACCCTTCCTATTCATATTTAAGAGGCATTTGGATGGGTATGTTGCAATTGTACCAGCCTCCACCACTTCCTCTGGCAGCTCATTCCATACACGCACCACCCTCTGTGTGGAAAAGTTGCCCCTTAGGCCTTTTTAAAAATATCTTTCCCCTCTCACCCTAAACCTATGCCGTCTCGTTCTGGACTCCCCGATCCCAGGGAAAAGACTTTGCCGATTTAGCCGATCCATGCCCCTCTACAAGGTCACCCCTCAGCTTCTGCGCTCCAGGGAAAACAGGCCCAGCCTGTTCAGCCTCTCCCTATAGCTCAAATCCTCCAACTCTGGCAACATCCTTGTAAATCTTTTCTGAACCCTTTCAAGTTTCACAACATCTTTCCGATGGGAAGGAGACCAGAATTGCGTGCAATATTCCAACAGTGGCCTAACCAATGTCCTGTACAGCCGCAACATGACCTCCCAACTCTGTACTCAGTCCTCTGACCAATAAATGAAAGTGTACCAAACGCCGCCTTAACTATCCTATCTACCTGTGACTCCATTTTCAAGATTCTGTGAACCTGCACTCCAAGGTCTCTTTGTTCAGCAACACTCTCTAGGACCTTACCATTAAGTGTATAAGTCCTGCTAAGATTTGCTTTCCCAAAATACAGCACCTCTCATTTATCTGAATTAAACTCCATCTGCCACTTCTCAGCCCATTGGCCCATCTGGTCCAGATCCTGTTGTAATCTGAGGTAACCCTCTTCGCTGTCCACTACACCTCCAATTTTGGTGTCATCTGCAAACTTACTAACTGTACCTCTTATGCTTGCATCCAAATCATTTATGTAAATGACAAAAAGTAGAGGACCCAGCACTGATCCTTGTGGCACTCCACTGTTCACAGGCCTCCAGTCTGAAAAACAACCCTCCTCCACCACCCTCTGTCTTCTACCTTTGAGCCAGTTCTGTATCCAAATGGCTAGTTCTCCCTGTATTCCATGAGATCTAACCTTGCTAATCAGTCTCCCATGTGAAACCTTGTCGAACGCCTTACTGAAGTCCATATAGATCACATCTACCAGTCTACACTCATCAATCCTCTTTGTTACTTCATCAGAAAACTCAATCAAATTTGTGAGACATGATTTCCCACGCACAAAGCCATGTTGACTATCCCTAACCAGTCCTTGCCTTTCCAAATACATGTACATCCTGACCCTCAGGATTCCCTCCAACAACTTGCCCACCACTGAGGTCAGGCTCACTGGTCTATAGTTCCCTAGCTTGTTTTTACCACCCTTCTTAAACAGTGGCACCATGTTTGCCAACCTCCAGTCTTCTGGCACCTCACCTGTGACTATCGGTGATACAAATGTCTCACAAGAGGCCCAGCAATCACTTCTCTAGCTTCCCATAGAGTTCTTGGGTACACCTGATCAGGTCCTGGGGATTTATCCACTTTTAACCGTTTCAAGACATCCAGCACTTGCTCCTCTGTAATCTGGACATTTTGCAAGATGTCACCATCTATTTCCCTACGGTCTATATCTTCCATATCCTTTTCCACAGTAAATACTGATGCAAAATATTCATTTAGTATCTTCCCCCATTTCCTGCGGCTCCACATAAAGGCCGCCTTGCTGATCTTTGAGGTGCCCTATTCTCTCCCTAGTTACCCTTTTGTCCTTAATATATTTGTAAAAACCCTTTAGATTCTCCTTAATTCTCTTTGCCAAAGCTATCTCATATCCCTTTTTTGCCCTCCTGATTTCCCTCTTAAGTATACGCCTACTGCCTTTATACTCTAACAAATTCCTCTGCATCCAAGCCCTCAACACTGTGGCAGTCCTAGTCTATGTTAGAAAGTTAAATTCCTCTACCATAACCAGCATATTATTTTGACAGATAATTGAGATCTCCTTACAAATTTGTTTCTCAATTTCCCATTGACCTGTTTGGGGTGGGGGGGGGCATCTATAGTACAATCCCAATAAGGTGATCAGCCCTTTCCTATTTCTCAGTTCCACCCAAATAACTTCCCTGGACATATTCCCAGGAATGTCCTCCCTGAATACAGCTGAAATGTTATCCCTAATCAAAAACACCATTCTCCCTCCTCTCTTGCCCCCCTTTCGACAGCATTGATACCCTGGAACATTAAGCAGCCAGTTGTGTCTGTCCCTGAGCAATGTCTCTGTAATCGTTATGATATCCCAGTCACAAGTTCCCAATCATGCCCTGCGTTTACTTGCCTTACCTCGTAGGCCTCTTGCATTGAAATAAATGCAGTTTAAATTATCAGTCCTACCTTTGTTGTCTGCTTTGTTCCTGCTTGCCCTGACTGTTTGACTCACTTCTTTTCTCAATTGTGCCAGTCTCGGACAGATCTCATACGTCGCTGTTTCCCCCACCCCCAAACAAATCCTCTTGTCGTCCCATTCCCCCCTCATTCAAACAAAACTCTTCGAGACACAGTGTAGTTTTATCTCCTTCATCTTTATTCCGGGCCCCGGAGGGAGTGCGAACGATCGCCCATGTGCACAGGGACATGAGTTCGTGGTTTTCTCTGGAATATCAGTTTCTTAATGGATTTTAGTCATTTTACAGGGAGGAGCATCCAGATAAGGCAGCATACATATTGATTGGGTGACCGTTACAATCAGCAAGTGTCAACAGCAAAGATTAAGCAATCTGATGTTACAGAATGAATGTTCTTAACCTTAACTGGCTTCAAATAATTAACACTTTTTTCACCTTGTTAAATTGACTTTACTTATTGATTACTTCCAATATTGTTAAATGGCTCTACATAATGAATGCTTTTCCACCTTGTTAACCCATTACCCTTGCCTCCAGCACCCCATTGTTAACTAAGTTCTTGTCTGATCTGAGTTGTGCTTAGCTGAATCTCTTGTTTCACAAAACTCAGAAGTTAACTCTTTCTCTGCCTGCTGATACCCGATACACATTCTGATTTCCTCCTTTTATCATTTCATGATAACCATTACTAGCTTTCATAAGACTCTGGCAGCCAATATTTAAGCAAGTTATTGACACACAGCATACGATGATTATAACAACAAAAATTACGCGTCCGTTCCAGTAAATACAATTTGAAGAATCCTCGCACGTGGGGAAAAAAAATTCACCAGTAAAGTTGTTAAATCCACAGTCCTTAGTGACCACTCCATCCCCTCCAAGTCGAGTGAAAACAAGCCAGTTCTCCAAAGTCTCCTTTAGTAAAGTCATTCTGAAAACAAAATTCAGTCTGTTTTCTTGTGCATCACTCCATGGAGAAATCTGAATGCTTGGATAATGGCAGTTAAATACTTAACAAAACTGACGAGACTGTCATCCTTCCGGAGATGCTTCAGATTTAGGATACCAGCACATCTCAGTGTGTAGTGCTGCAGCTGCAATTACAGGCTAGGTGAATATAGCATTCTTTGCTGCTGCTGCTTCAGCTCTGCTGTTAAATGTAACAAAGCCAACTGGCTGTTGTGATGTTAGCTTGATCAGTGAACCATCATATCCTTTAAATGATCGAAAGACAAGGTAAAGTTCAAGTGGTTTAATGTCCGTGGGAAGGCCACTGATAAAAGGCGTACCGACCTCCTCTTCACTGTTTCTAGCTTCTTCACTTTTTGTGCTTATGACTAGGGAGCTGATTATATCCGTTGGATCAGGCTGTGGAGGGTGGGCGGTGGTCCGAAGGCATACTTTACTAGAGAAGATGTTAGCTGCTGAAAGTATCTTTGCATTTTCTCTCTCATTCCTTCCTTGCCAAGGTGGATATCAGTGTGGAGTCAGTCACACATTTAACTACACTAAATTGTGTCTGTCTATTTCAACATTCTTTGAATTTTTGAAGTCTGTTGCTCTGTTCACTATTTATGACATTATCAAAGTTTTAAACAATCCATAAAGTTCTAAATTGTACTGCCTCAACAATTCAGTCAATTATAAACAACAATCAATGGTCCTAAAATCAAACTCTCAGGTGCCTCCATTCAGGTTATATCAAAGTAATTTTCCTTTAATAAATTGATACTTTGCTAATGTGAAAGCTATCAGGAAAAGTATTTGAAAAGTCTGGAACAGCATGAAAACAACAAAATGTTTCCTGTGCTTTATCAATTGAAGAGACAGTTTCAGTTCAGATTTAAATCTCAAATATTCATGGGAAACAAACATATTTTAAAATATGTTCTCCAAATGAAACTTCTCAAATAAAACAATCTGAATTAATGACAACTTTGGTAGAGATCAACATTCTTTGAATTTGCAATCTGAAAGGGGCCAATGAAGTCTTTACAATAATTGACAGAACTTAAACAGCTCAGCCTCAACTTCTGATATTCTCTAAAATCTTAATCTTAAAACATCAAACTCAAAATGCCCTCTTCTTTTTGTGAACACTGAGCATGAAAAACACAGCAGCAAAGATCTGGCTAAAGCATGACCACTGACCCAAATGTGTTTTGAAACAAGCATTATAGAATTTCAAACAAAGCGGGCTGAAGGCACTCGATCAATTTGTTTTAAGGTTACAAGTTTGATAGTTTTAACAAAGACATAATGATGTACAACGTCACTGTAAAAACAAAATCTGCCCTATTACGTAGCCCACAAAACACACTGAATTGAGATCCTGATTCAAACAAGGCAAAACAGTTACTTGAAAGGGTTTTCTGAATCAGTATTTTAACAAACCAAAATGTTTAAATATCAAACAACTCTCAGCATGGTACAACTTACATTGAAACTTTCCTTTTTCAACCCAAGTATTAGTACAACCTTAATTTCAGTGTTTCCCGGTTGTTTCTTTACATCCTTGCACTTCTAAAAAGAGAGCAGACCACATAGCACCACAGTCTAAGCTGCGCTCTTACCTCTACCTCCCCCCACCCCGAACAAAGACTTTGAAGAGCCTCAAATTTCACCACGAGGGGACTTTAACCCCTTTCTCACTTTACTCCTCACAGGGGCTTGAACCCCACTTAAACATGGAGAACTCAAATCCCGCTTAAACACAGAGAACCCGAACCCCAATGAAACACACAAAACTTGAACCTTGCTTAAATATAGAGCTCGAACCTCAAACACAGAGAACTCATAGCTCACTTAAATGCAGAAAGCTCGAACCTCAGCACAATGTAGAGGATTTGAACCTCAAATCAACCCACCCAGTAAACTCAAACCCCAACTAAACCCACCTCAGGGGACTCGAACCTCAATCACCCCCCCCCAGTATGTAAACTGACCTTGCATACTGAATGCTTCCAATATTGTTAAATGGCTCTACATAATGAATGCTTTTCCACCTTGCCTCCAGCACCCCATTGTTAAATGTAAGTTCTTATCTGACCTGAGTCGTGCTCAGCTGAACCTCTTGTTTCACAAAACTCAGAACTTAACTCTTTCCCTATCTGCTTATACGCATTCTCACTCGCGAGCAGCTCTCGCAAGTCCACCCACTCGAATGTTAGTCCCCTTCCAAATCAAGTGCAATCCGTCCTAATACAGATCACTTCTATCCCAGAAGAGATTCCAATGATCTGAAATTGTGAATCTTCTTCCCCAGAATCATTTCCTCA
The DNA here is from genome assembly GCF_037043375.1 of Chiloscyllium plagiosum. Taxonomy (NCBI): domain Eukaryota; kingdom Metazoa; phylum Chordata; class Chondrichthyes; order Orectolobiformes; family Hemiscylliidae; genus Chiloscyllium; species Chiloscyllium plagiosum. The sequence goes on along the minus strand of NW_028270191.1, from coordinate 19,496,938 downwards.
GCCATGCATTCATCTGCTCTATCCTCCTATTCCTACCCTCACTAGCTCGTGGCACTGGGAGTAATTCAGATGTTATTGCCTTCGAGGGCTTCCTTTTTTAAATTCCTGCCTAACTCATTATATTCTCTCCTCAGAATCTTGTTTTTTCTCTTCCTATTTCCTTAGTTCCAATGTGTACAACAACCTCCTGCTGTTCCCTCTCACCTTTTGAGAATATTCTGCACCTTTTCTGAGGTATCCTTGATCCTGGCATCAGGGAGGCAACACACCATTCTGATATCTTGCTGTCAGCTGCAGAAACGTTTGTCCGTGCCTCTGACTAGACAGTCCCCTATCACAATCGATCACTTGAAAGTTGACGTACCCCTTGTTACATTAGAACCAGTCTCGGTACCAGAAACCTGGTTGTTGGTGCTACATTCCCCTGAGAGTCTATCGTTGCTTACATTTTCCACAACAGCATACTTGTTTGAGATGGGGATAGCCACAGGGGACTCCTGCACTACCTGCTGCCTTCACCTACCTGGAGGTAACCCATCAACCTGACTATCTGTTTCTTTTTCCTCTTCCTTCAATTGCCATCCATCACACCTCCTGCTCCTGTAAATTCCTTATTGCCTCTGTCTGCTGCTCCAACTGATACATGCGTTACAATAGGATTTGCAAACAAATACACTTCCTGCAGACATAATCATTCGTAACATTGAAATTCTTCGTGAACTCCCACATTCGACAGGAAGAGCACATCACTCCACTCAAGGCCATCTTTGCACCTTAACAATCTACAGACCCAGAAAATAGCAGTCTTATTGCATTAAAAAGACTGCTCCAGGCTAACTTCGTACCTATGGTTTATATTGTTAAAATTTAATCAAGAGACAGATCTCAATAAAAACTGACTATCAAACAAGAACCCAGTTTCCTCACTATTGCAGATTTTCAAAATAAAGTATCTATTGGTGTATTTATGCTTCATCTCTTAGATAGGGGTACATGAGATATATATTCAACTGTTAACCATTCAACCAGTCTGCAGGCCAGTACAGAAGTAAATAGGGGAATTGCCACAACTTTTTAATGCCTATGAGCTTAATTTGGAGAAAAGCATGAGATGGTTCTTGCTGTGCATTACTAGAGATATTATTTGTGACTGTTACATAAGCCTTTTTGCCTCTTAAGTTTTTTTTGTTCTCTTGAAGGTTTGACTTGCTGGGGTATAGTTTGTTGGGATTGTGCTTTTCCTTTGGGTTTCTAGTATCCTGTTTAATCTCGGTCTTTGAACACTGACTGCGGTTTGGAATCTTTCTGTTTTGTATGACTCTCACTTACTCACTGAATAGATAAGCAGGTTAAATTATTCTGAAAGTAATTATTCTGTTTGGTCAGTTTACTAATCTTCAGCTGGGGGCACTGAAGACAGTTCATGCATCACAGGAGAATAAATTGATTTAATATTAATCTGCAATCAATCAGTGAACCTGGTCTACCATTTCCATTCCATAATCCGTTTCCTCGAACATAATGAGATGTGTGTGGCCTTTCTAACTTGAAGGAACTAGAGTCATAGAGATGTACAGCACGGAAACAGACCCTTCAGTCCAACTCTTCCATGCCAACCAGATAACCTAAATTAATCTAGTCCCATTTGCCAGCATTTGGCCATATCCCTCTAAACCCTTCCTATTCACATACCCATCCAGATGCCTTTTAAATGTTGTAATTGTACCAGCCTCCACCACTTCCTCTGGCAGTTCGTTGGATGCACCCACCTCCCTCTTTGTTTATTTCTCAAGGCATGTGGATGTTGCTGGCAAGGGCAGTGTTTGGCAGGCCATACCTAATTGCCCTTGAACTTAGTGGTTTACCAGGTCATTTTAGAGGATGGTGGCTGTGGTCATCAAGGCCAGTGCTGTGGGCCTGGAGTCTCATATAGGTCAGACTGATTAAGGATGTCAGATTTCCTTACCTAAAAGACATTTGTGAAACAGTTGAGCTTGTACAATTATCAACAATAATTGACTACACTATTCACTGATCTAGGTTTTATTAATTTAAGTTTAATGGTGGAATTTGAACCCCCACTGCCCTCTCCCAGCATTAGTCTGGACCTCTGAATTACTAGCCCAGTGCCACTAATGCTACTAGTTTATAAGTACTGACTGTTTTCTACGTGTGCTGCCCATGTGTTTATTCCATATGAATTATTTACTATTGGCCTTTGTTTGCTCTGTTAACTTGGGAAATAGTTTGCACTTGACAGGCAGAGGGGTAGAAATTGAGTGGGAATGAGATATTAAAGGTATTATTGTAAAGATGAGTCTTGGGGTGGGATGAAATTAACTTCTGAATTCTTTCTTTTGTAATTATAATGCTATAATCCTAATTATTCTATACTATATCATTTCCGTTGATTTTGTACCTTTCCTATACAAACATACAAGTTAGGAGTGGGAGTAGGCCATTTGGTCTCTTGAACCTACCGTCTAAAAAGTTATGGCAGATCTGATTGTGATCTCATCTCACTATTCCTGCCAATCCTAACAACCTTTCACCAGTTTGCTTACTAAGAATCTATCTGCCTTAACATAAAGATAGTCAAAGACTCTTCTTCTACCGCCTTTTTGAAGAAGTGACCCTTTGAGAAAAATATTTTGCTTCATCTTTGTCTTGAATGGGTGACCCCTAGTTCTAGATGTTCCCACAAGAAGAACCATCCTCTTGATATCTATCTTGTCAAGATCCCTCAAGACCTTGAATGAGTCAACCAAGTCACCTCTTACTGTTCTCAACTCTAGCAGGTACAAACCTTGCCTGTTCAACCATTCCTCACAACACAACCCACTCATTCAGGCATTAGTGTAATAAACCTTCACTGAACTGCTCCTGATGTTTTTACATCTTTCCTTAAATATGTTGACCAATATTATTGTGCACAGTACTTCAGATGTGGTCTTGTCAGTGCTCTGTATAATTGAAACATAACTTTCCTACTTTTGTATTAAATTCTCTTTGCATTAAACAAAAGCATTCTGTTACCTTTCCTAATTACTTGCTGTACCTGCATAGTAGTCTTTTGCAATTCTTGCAGTAGGTTATCCAGATTCCTCTGTACCTCATTATTCAGATAATATGCATTTTTTTTCCTGCTAGAATGGGCAATTTAACATTTTCCCACAAATATAATCAATTTGCCAGATCTTTGCCTACTCACGTAACCTATCTATATCTCCTTGTTCTTTGTCGCAACTTTTAAAAAAAACTATCTTTGTGTCATCAGCAAATTTAGCATCCATACTTTCACCCAAGTCATCTGCATAAATTCTGAAAAAAAGGTTGAGTCCCCAGCACTGATCCCTGTGGCATGCCACCTTGCCAACTAGAAAAAGATTCATTTCTACCTACTGTCTGTTTTCTGTTAGCTAGACAATGTTCTGTCCATGCCCACTTGCTATCTTTTGCACTTCTATTTTCTGCAGTAGCCTTTTGATGTAGTACTTTATCAATGCCTTCTGGAAACCTAAGTATAGTACATTCACAGGTTCCCCTTTATCCACAACACATTACTTTCTCGAACTCCAAAAATTGATGATACATGATTACCCTTTCATTACCTGATTTACTTTTATTTCTAACTGTGCTGCTATAAAATCTCTTAATAGCGTCTAACATTTTCCATACAACAGGTGTTAAGCTGACGAGTCTGCAGTCTCCAGCTTTTCCATCCTCCCTTTTTGAGTACAGGAATTACATTTGTTATTTTCAATTTTAATGAAACCATCCCAAATCGAGGGAATTTTGAAAAATTAGAATCCATACACCCAACATCTTTCTAGTTACTACTTTTGACACCCGAGGATGAATTTCATCGAACCTTGTAGTCCATAGCTTCAATAGTTTTGTGATAATGGGTATGACCTGATTTAGTCAGCATTGCTTATCTCGTGTTCAATGCAAAACAAAGAAGTCTGCTTCTTTTTCTTAAGTACTATTTATGTTTTTTTAATTACCTTTTCAACATTCAAAAAAACCATTGGCATGAAAAATGGGCGTCGCTCACAGGGCCACATTTATTGTGTATTCCTCGTGGCCCTGAGAAGGAGCTTTTTCTCCTCCAACCTATGACATCTCAACTGTGAGTGACCATTTTTCATGTTATCACTGTGTGATAAAGGGCTGTTTGCACATGGAAGGTAACATAGATAAATAACCAATTTTAAACGAAGAAAAGATGAAGAGGGTGAAACTATGCGCACTAACTTCATAAACTGGAATAGGTGCTGGTAATAGAACTATATGATGGTTGAGAAAATAAATCACAGAATCATAGAACTTTACAATACAGAATGAGGCCATTTGACCCATTGTGTCTGTATTGGCTCCAGAAAAAGCAACCCAGCTCGTCGCACTCTCCAGCCCCATCTCCAGAGCCACCTAACTTCATCACTTTCAAATATACAACAAGCTTATTATTAACCAGCATCTCTGGGATCAGGAGTGTACTGGTTGATCAAATATTCCAGTTGATCACAAGGTCCACCTATTCAATGTGAAACCAAATTAAGTAATAGAAATGTAATGTGGGGGGGGGGGGGGGGGGGGGTATATAATCACAGTTAAAGTTTAAGTGATTGATTATTGTAAATATTAACTTACTGGTAGAGAGCCTTCTTACACCCTCAACTGACTACTCCAAGATCATGATAATACATTTAACTTCCAGTATTTCAGGTATATAATTTTTGCTGGTTTATCAAGAGTGCTGGTTCATTAGGCTTTGGTTAAAACAAAGATTGCTGTATATCCATCTCTCTCTTTAAACCTCCTATGGAATCCGCCTCTACCACTCAATCAGGCAGCGTGTTCCAAATCCTAAAGAAGTTTCCCCTCCCCTCACTCCGAGCTCTCTTGCTGACAGTCTTGAAATTGTGACCCCTTAGTGACATTAAACTTGTGGAAACAGAATATCCTTCTCCTGTCAAAATTATTCATAATTTTGAACACCTCAATAAGGTCACCTCTTAATCTTCTCTGTTCCAAGGAAAGTAAGCCCAATCTCTCTAATCTTTCCTTGTATTTAAAATTCTTCATTCCTAGTATCAATCTAGTAAATCTCCTTTTGAACTCTCTCCATGCTTTAACATCCTTCCTGAAATAAGGTGCCCAGAGCTGACCACAATACTCTGTGTGGTCTGATCAATGATTTGTCGAGGTATTGCATCACTTCCTTGCTTTCATATTTTGTGCCTCTATTTAGAAACCCAAGGATCCTATTAGCCATCTTAACAACTGTTGCATTTTGCCTCAACACCTTCAGCGAATCATGCACGTGAACCCCAAGGTCCCTGTTCTGCTGTACTCCTCTCAAGGCTATACCATTGAGCCTGTAATTTTTTCTGTGTTTCTTCTATCAAAATGCATTATCTCATATTCTCCCTAGCTTAGTATCCTCTTCAGATTCTGCCCTGAACACCCATCTCCAAATTTCTAATTTGCTAACCAACCTGCCATGTGACACCATATCAAGTGTTTTCTGAAGATCCAAATATACAACATCCACAACACTACCCTCACCCACTGCCTGTGTCACCTCGTCAAATAACTCAAATTTGTCAGACGTGATCTGCTCTTGACAAAGCCATAGGTAAAAACAATGACTGCAGATGCTGGAAACCAGATTCTGGATTAGTGGTGCTGGAAGAGCACAGCAGTTCAGGCAGCATCCGAGGAGCAGCAAAAGCCCTTCATCAGGAATACAGCCATGTTGACTTTGTAACTTATTTTTCTGTGTGTATTTACCTTATCCTGTATTATGGCTGTCATCATTTTTTCCCACTGTTGATGTCAAGCTGATAGGTCTGGGTTATCCTTTGTCTCTTTCTTAAACAGTGCCACATTTACAATTCTCCAGTTATTTTACTATTAATTTGTTTGAAGAACATTTTACTATTTGTTTTAGCACAGCCTGCCATCCTTTCCTCATGTTTCCTCTTAGTCTTCCTTTTTCCAACCTTAGCCTCTTTCCTGCATTTGAGATACTCTTTCTGATTTCAATTGCTATTATTATTCTGGTACGGACCATATGCCTCCCTTTTCTTCCTTATTTTGTTTCATCATCAGTATTCTTAGGGTACTTTAGTTTTGGATACCCCATAATTATTTCTCATGGGTATGTACCTAGCTTGCACTTTATTCATCTCCCTTTTGAAATTTTCCCATTTTTTAAATCCACTATTTTATCCACTAAGTGCATTTCTAATCAATTTGCTCCAGTTCAACTTTTCGACCCTTAAAATCTGCCTTCTTCCAGTCTGGGATCTGAATCATTGATTGATTTTTACCCTTTCCCAACTTGATATTGAACCTTATTATGTATTGAAGACTATTTCCCAAGTGCTCCCCCATTCTGACATTCTCCACTTGGCCTGCCTCATTTCCCAGAACCAGATCCAGCACAGCCCCCTCCCTGGTAGCACTGGAAACGTACTGTTCCAAAACATTCTCCTGCACATAGTTCAGGAATTTGTCCCCTTCCATGCCCTATACTTTACCTTTTTCCAAGTCTACCCTAGAGAATTTGAAATCACCAACTATGACAACCCTAATTGTCTTGCAGATTTCTATAATCTGCTTACAAATGCTCTATGCCACACCCTCCTCACTATTTGGAGGTCTATAATAAATATCCACCAAGGTCACTGCTCCCTTCCTGTTTCTCACCTCCAACCATATAGATTCTAATTCAATAACTGTTTCGCATTCAAGGGCAATGATATTATCTTTGACCAAGACTGCTACACCTTCTCCCCTTTTACCTGTCGTATTTCCACTAAAAGCCTTATAACCTGGGATGTTAAGTAACCAGTCCTGTTCTGGCTTGAGGCATTGATCTGTCAATGCTCCTATGTCATTTTTCCCCAGAACAATTTTTGCTTCCAGTTCCCCAGTTTTGTTCACTGTACTCTTGTGTATATGCATACATACATAACCCTGCCCTGAACACTTTCTTGACTGATCCTGAAGCCTGGAAATCTGCTGTTTGAAATACAGAGTCAATGTTGTTTGTCATTGAATTATTGCTGAATTTTGTCCTGTTAATATAGCGGATGTAGAGATTTTGAAAGGCTGTCCTTAATACTGTTGCCTCATTGATAGCCAAGGGCAAAATGATAGCATCAAACACATTTTTTTAGAGTCATAGGGATGTACAGCAGGGAAACTACCAAAAAGGGAAAAAGGATTTTAACTATACTTGCACCTGTCTTTGAGCTTCCTTGGTAAATTGGTGTAATGAACAGTATTGCTTGCTCCATGGGTATGTTATGATGGAGGTTAGAGGAATGCGCAGTTGTTCTAGTCTCACTACTCCACAATTTGCAATATAAATTAAAATACTTTTTCTAGTTACAAAGATGATCAATTAAATATTTTGTCTATATCCTGTTTTAAACAAAAGATGAACTAGGTTTCTGAAACACAACTAATGGGCTTATTACTAAAACAACACTTATTGAATAACGATGCAACATTAGATTAATGTGCAGTCAGTAATAGAATGAGAAGACCATAAGATGTCAAAGCAGAAGTAGGCCATGCAGCTCAACAAGTCTGTTCTGCCATTGTGAGAACATGGCTGATCTGATAATCTTCAACTCAAAATGCTTATCCTTCTAAATATCACCAAAATATATACACACATGCACTCAGCTCTGCAGAGAATGGCTTTCTGAAAACAAACCACTTTGGTCGATGGGTTATCCTTAAAAGCAAAAAGATAAAGCATACAATATTTTGGAGTCTATTGCTTGAATGTTCTGGCAAGTGTGGTCAAGTCACTAATCACACACAATTCTCTCTGAAGTTTTGCAAACGCAGAGCTTGATCAGGAAATCAAATTTTGAGATCATCTTTCGGTTATGTTTTTTTCAAAAGAACAAATAAATTTCACCCTGAACTGATGAAAAGGGTTTTCTGAAATATGAGAGATCAGCTTGCTTATAGTAAGCTTTCCTCTAATTTGGCTTGTTCTTAGCAGGCTTCTCGCCAATTCAACCCACGAAAACAAGATCTTCATCAAGCCGTTAACATGAGTCTACAACAGAGCAAGCAGTTCTCACTTGTCATTTGATTTACAGGAAGTTTTGTTTAAAAAAAGATCTCCAATGCCCGTAGTGAATGTTCAGTGACCTTTTCTTTTAGAGAAGATACCCCAATTTTTTCCAAACTTCAGTTTAATCAACAATATTAAATACAAAGGGTTTCTGACTTCTCTCTGCAGATACTGCCAGACCTGCTGAGTTTTTCCAGCAATTTCTATTCTTATCCTCGATTTTATAAAGCCATAAGACATAGGAGCAGAAATTTGGCCATTCAGCCTATTGAGTGTCCGCCATTCAATTGCAGCTGATATGTTTCTCAACCCCAATCTCGCACCTTCTCCCTGTAACCCTTGATTCACTTTTTATAATCGAGAACCTATCTATTTCTGTCTTAAATATACTCAATGACCGGGCCTCCACAGCCTTGAATCTATGGAATTCACTGCCACAGAAGGCTGTGGAGCCAGGTCATTGAGTATATTTAAGACGGCGATAGATAGGTTCTTGATTATAAAGGGGAATCAAGGGTTCTGGGTAGAAGGCGGGAGAATGAGGTTGAGAAACATGTCAGCCGCAATTGAATGGCGGAATAGACTCGATGGGCTGAATGCCTAATTTCTGCTCCTATGCCTTATGGTCTTATGGCCTTCTGTGGCAGTGAATTCAATAGATTCTCTGGCTGAAGAAGATTCTCCTTATTTCCATTCTAAAAGGTCTTACCTTAACTCTAAGGCTATGCTCTCAGGTCCTCGTCTGTCCTACCAATGGAAACATCTTCCCAAAGTCCACTCTGTCCAGGCCTTAAGTCTTGTGTAAGTTTCAATTAGATCCCCCCCCCTCATTCTTCCAAACTCCATTGAGTATAAACCTAGAGTCCTCAAACATTCCTCCTATGTTAAGCTTTTTATTCCTGAGACCATTCTTGTGAACCTCCTGTGAACACAGTGCAGGGCCTGCACAGCCTTCCTGAGATGTGGGGCCCAAAACTGTGCCCAATACTCCAAATGTAGTCTGACCAGGATTTACAGTATCCACAGTTCTTTCGGGTTTTATTAAATACAAAGCATCTTCATAACAGTGTACACTGACCAGAATAGATTTGACCATTTTATCACTCCTAGAGACAAGGTGTGATCATTTTGTCATATTGCTATTTGGAAAGGCTGCAATGACCTATAAAACTTGCATTTTCTGAAATTGCAGTAGATTTTGAAATTTCATCTTTCTGCTGTTCAGTGATTTGAAAGTTGATGGAAGTAAATCTTGGAAAAGCAAATAACTTACAACAGAATGTTATATGTGACTGAAATGTTTATAGTGAGTGTGAATGTGAATTGTTTAGATGAAGGCTTCGTTTTGGTTGTGTGACTGTCCCGTTGTTTTGTGTCGAGGTAGAACTGCAATGATTAGATTAGATTAGATTCCCTACAGTGTGGAAATAGGCCCTTTGGCCCAACCAGTCCACACCGACCCTCCGAAGAGTAACCAACCCAGACCCATTTCCCTCTGACTAATGTAGCTAACACTATGGGCAATTTAGCATGGCCAATTCACCTGACCTGCACCTCTTTGGACTGTGGGAGGAAACCGGAGCACCTGGAGGAAACCCACGCAGACACGGGGAGAATGTGCAAACCCCAGTCACCTGAGATTGGAATCGAACCTGAGACCTTGGTGCTGTACTCTGAAGACACCTTTCAGTTGTTCAGCTTGGTGCGATATTGCTGTACATTGCCTGACAATGTTTTGTTCCTCCCAGCAAGCTGCTTACTCATGCTGGAGCACAGCAGCTGCCTCTGGCATGTCCCTCAAATGCGCATCCTTCATGCGTAAGCGTAGGTAATCAATATTGTTCATTTGTGAAGGGAATTATAGTGTATCCCAATATTACTCTCTCCTGGGTTTAATAAATAGGAACCTTGGCTGAGGCCTGAAGGACTGTTATTTTCCTAATTTTCTAACTTTCTCCTCTCCTCTCCTGAAGGCAATGGTTCCTAACTGAGGTATGATTCCACAGATGTCGGTTCCCAGAAAGATGGACGGAATAACCGAATCCAATCCCAACAAACTGGTAAAAATCCCAGAACATGCTTTCATCCCAAGTAATAAAAATGGGAATTTGATCCTTCCAGTCACACAAGTCCAATGGTCAACAGACAGAATCTTGGAATATGATCTCCAAACATCAGTAAAAATCTCTGAGTCACACTTAATAAAAGCAGAATTTAATTTGATCAGTCATCATGAACCATGGCACTTTCCAAAATGCATGAGCTGTGAAGGTGAGTGTTGGCATGTTGACACAATCAGAGTTGAGTGTGATCTTGCCCTCACTAATGTTCACAAATGCATACTTCTATCAGGGTCACTGATGACAAATAGGTGTAGAAAAGTTGCCCTATGTTCCTTTGTGTATGCCTGAGACAGACACTGAAGCCTGAAATCAGCTGGTTTAACACAGACTGGGTATTGAATCTTGAAACTTCCTGGTGTCTTTTGTTAGATAATTGATTTAAAGTTGGTGAGTCTTTCAGGATTCTGTGGACTGTAATTCAATAATCTTGTTATGGGAGGTGAGTCATGTTCTTGAGCACTTTCTATTTTGGATGCCAAGTGTCAGTGTCAGGCAATCTGAGTTCATATATTGTATGGATAAATGCTGAATTAAACTTCCTTGACTCGAGCTTAGAAAAATCTGCTTCTACAATGTTAGTTTGAAATTTCCATTCCCCTTAGTAGTATCTGCAAGTAACATTGTCTAATTATTTTAGATAGGACTGTTAAAACCTGCAGATAACATTTCAGAGGTAGATTCAAGCCCACATTTTTGAGGTGAAAAAAAAACACGCAACCAACTCTGCCACGCAGTTCATTTGACTTTATTAAATGGTGAAAACTATTGCTGAGAGATTGAACCTTGAGTGAAATGTTACTGTTTGCTCGGTCTGAAGGCAGTGAGGGGTGGGGAGGCAGGCTCATAGAATGCAGCTCATAGCTTGTCTGTTACCTACCTGCCTGCCCTTTTACATGTCTCCTGTTTTTGGGGGGGGGGTCGGTTTAGGCATTGGGCCTACTGAGGCACTTAAGAGGCCAGTTTGCAGAAGGTTGTCCATCGGAGGCACCCCGCACTCTCTCCAAGGTCATCTCACCCTTTGGGCCTCTCCCACCTGCCTTTTAAATCGAGTCCTATGAGTAGCGTATGAACTTGCCTTCAGTCTGGCCTACTCGCCCAGATTCAAGCAGCGATCATTGTTGCCATCAGATTGGTCAGTGGCTCTCAAACATGGGACTTCCTTCTAGATAGGTGTGGAAGTCTTGCCTTTTGTCAGTTAATATCCTGCTGGAGATGTAGGGCAGCCAGTATCCACAGGGATGTATTTGCCACTGACTGTTTGGATGCAGGACTGGAAACGTCCTCATTTGACAAATTCTGCCCTGTGTTTCAGAAAAGATTTCTGTTCAACCATGTGTCTCTCTTTTTCCCTCGAGTTACACAAGATTTTTAACAACATACTACTTAAGGTTTTGCACCTCCTGTCCTTATTTTGCTAAGGTATTATGCAAGCAGTGTGTTGGGTGGGAGAGTGATGTATCAGTTGGTGAAAACTATCCTGAGAATTGCAAAGATCTGCTGCATGAGCTTTTGAATATGTTATTAATGTAGACTGTTTCTGTAATGTCCATTTGCTTAAAAATATTTGATCTAATTTGATTTTAAAATTCTCAGTAAAGCAGTACAGGAAGTGTTTTTAATTGAAAATATGCAATCTACAATTTAAATTAACATAGAAGTAGGATTAGGCCATTCAGATCTTCAAACCAATTTCTCCAATTGAATCATGGCTGATTGTATCTTAACTGTTTCTACTTCTGTAATGCCATCGAGTTGATCAGTAGTATTGAGAGGAGTTTAGATTAGATTAGATTTCCTACAGTATGGAAACAGGCCCTTTCCGCCCAGCAAGTCCACACCGACCCTCCGAAGAGTAACCCACCCAGACCCATTCCCCATATTCACCCCTGACTATGGGCAATTTAACATGACCAATTCACCTAACCTGCAAATCTTTTGGACTGTGGGAGGAAACTGGAGCACCCGGAGGAGTTGCAAATCATTTGCAATAATTCAAAGTATCCTTTCAGTACCCTCGTCTAAAGCCTTATCAATTTGACTTTAGAGATAATTCAATTGATCTAACCTTAACCATGTTTTTGGGGGAAGAAAATTCCAGCTTTCCATTGACTTTTCTATGAAGTCGTGCTTCCTAACATCACCCTTGAGTGACTTAACTCTGGGTAGGGGACTTCATTGTTTATCACCGAGAGTGGCTTGGTGGCACCACTAACCAAGCTGATGCTTCCAAAGAACATAGTTGTGAGATTGGGCTTATGGTAAGTGGAGTGGACCAACAAGAAGGAAAATGTATTTAGCTTGTCCTCACTAGTCTACCTGTAGCTGATGTGTCCATCCATGACACAATTGGTAGGAATGGCCACTGCACATTCTTGTGGAGACAAAGTGCTTCCTTCACATTGAGGGTACCCTTTATGAGGAGGTAATAGGAGGTTTAGCCATCTTAAAAAAGAATAAATCCATGGGCTCAGATGAGATATATCCTAGGCTGTTGAGGGAGGCAAAGGAGGAGATATCGGGGGCCCTGGCAGTCATTTTCAAATCCTCTCTGGCAGGTACCAGACTGCTAACATTGTCCTATTATTTTAAAATGGAGGAAGGAATAGACCAGGAAATTACAGGTCAGGCCATCTAATCTCACTGGTGGGCAAGTTATTAGAATTCTGAGGAACAGAATAAATCAGCACTTGAAGATTAATCAGTAATAGTCAACACGAATTTGTGAAGATAGGTCATTTTTGACGAATCTTTTGAGGTTACCAGGAGTGTTGATAAGAGTAATGTGTTCTATGTGGTCTGTGTGAACTTTAGCAAGCCATTTGATAACCTGGGGTAGACGGGTTAAGAAAGTAAGAGCCCATTGATCCAAAATTGGCTGATCGGCAGAAAGCAGAGGGTGAAAGTAGAGGAGTATTTCTGTGACTGTACTAGAGAGGTTGCAGAGAGAGTTTGAGCTATAAAGAAAGTTTTTGGGTACACTGAGATTTTGGAGCAGTGAAGGACTGAGGGGACCTGATTGAGGTGTATAAGATTGTGGACCAGAGGGTAGAAAGGAAGTCACTTTTTCTATCAGTAGAGGGGTTAATAACCAGGGGGCATTGATTTAAGGTGAGAGATAGATGACAAAAAGGAGAGCTGAGATTTTTTTTCACTGAATGAACGTGGGCGTCTGGAACTCACTGCCTGAAAGGGTGTTTGAGTCAGAAACGCTCATAACATTTTAAGCAGAATTTAGGTATTCACTTGTGTTGCCGTAGCCTCCAGTGCTATAGGTCAAAAGCTGTGACTTGAGAGGAGTGTATGTAATGGGATTTTTTTTGACTAGCACAGACATGTGCTGAATTACTGCCTCTTGTGCTGTAAATGTTGATGTCGCCTGCTTCTTTGGTGAATCTAGCAGATTCGTGACTGGACATCCTTGAGACATTATGGACCATCAGGAGCAGCAGTATAGTATTCAACCAAGATCTGGAAAAAAAAACCCAGATATAACCTTATAACCCTGCATACCCCACACTTCTCCCTGACCGACACACCAGGGGATTGACGCTGGTTCAATGAAGAGTTCAGGACGGTATGTCAGATACAGGACTCTGTATACCTAAAGATGAACTGTCAACCTGGTGAAGCTTCAATACAAGGCTACTTGTGTGCCAAGCAACAAAAGCAGCATCTGATAGATAGGGCTAAGTGACCCCACAGCTAATGGATCAGACCAAGGCTCTGCAGTCCTGCCACATTGCATAATGAATGTGTAGCAGGTGTAGATAATTAACTCATTTGGAGGAAGAGGCTCTGCAAATACCTTGCTATTGAGGGAGTGCAGCATATCAATTCAATGTATCTTCATCTGTTTTGGTACTCAAATCTGAAACAAAAGCAGAAATTGCTGGTGAAACTCAGCAGCTGGAGAGAGAGAGAGAGAGAGAGAGAGAGAGAGAAAAAGATAGGTAAACAAGGTGATTAAGGATAGCAGGCTAGGACAGTCACTATACTGGCATCTACCCAGCAGTGGAAAATTGCTCAGGTATGTTCTGAGAATTGCTCAAGAATCCAGTCTATTCTTGATCATCAACAAAGTTATGGAAGGTGTTGTCCACAGTGCTATCAAGTGGCACTTACTTAATAATAACCTGCCAAGTTATGCTTAGTTTGGATTCTTCCAGGCTTGCTCAGCTCCTGACCTTGTTTCAGCCTTGGTTCAAATGTGGACCAGAGGGAAGTGACATCAGGCAGCATTTGCCTATGTGTGGTATTAAAGAGCCCTAGCAAAACTGGAGTGTATGGGAATTAAGGGGAAACACTTTTTGCTGGTTGGAGTCGTACTTTGTACATTGGAAGATGGTTGTGGTTGTTGAAGGTCAATCATCTCAACCACAGAGCATCACTGCAGGGGTTTCTCCGAGTAATATCCTGGACCCAACCATCTTCAGAGGTGTCAATATTGATTCACAATTGCACAGTGATTAAGCAGCATCTACAGCTATTCGGATACTGAAATCGGCCATGTCCAAATGGAGCAAGCCCTGGACAATATTCAGGCTTTGGCTGATTAGGTAGCAAGTATCAGTTGTCACAGTCACAGAGAATATTAGAGAAACTCAGTAGGTCTGGCAGCATCTGTGAAGAGAAATAAAGTTTGAGTTCGATAAGGCTCTAATTTAAAACTGGAAGTTGTTGAAAATTTTTTTTTTAATACTTTTTGATAGAGGAAGAGCAATAGGATAGATAGTATAGAGGCCCAGTGCAGAAGGCTGTCAATAGTGGAAAATTGTTTTAAAAAATGTAAAAAGGGTGTAAATTGAGATTTGAAAGAGAGAATTGATCCTTCCTACTTAGTGCAAAGTAAACAAGACGCAAACATTATATAGGTAGGGGAATGGAAGAAAATATAAGAAAAATGGAGAACAAATATGTGTTCAGTTTCTGAAGTTACTGAATTCAATATTGAGGCTGTAAAGTGCCTAAATGGAAAATGAGGTGGTGTTCCTGAAGCTTTTGTTGTGCTTCATTGGAACGTTGGAGCAGGCCCAGGACAGAAATGTTAATGAGAGAAAGGTGATTTACTGAAATGACAAGCAACTGGGAGGTCATGGTCATTCCTAAGTACAAAGCAGAGGTGTTCTGCAAAGTAGCCACCCAGTCTGTGTTTGGCCTTGCCAACGTAAAGGAGACTGCATTGTGAGTAGTCAATGTCGTAAGCTAGATTGAAAGAAGTACAAAGTGAAACACTGCGTGATTTGAAAGTCTGTTTTGGGGCATTGGACAGTGAGGTGGGTGGAAGTGAATGGGCATGTGTTACACCTTCTGCAATTGCATGGGAAAGTACCATGGAGGAGTGAGAAATCGTTAGGTGTGATGGAGTTATGCACCAGGGTGTAAAGGAGGGAACAATCCCTGCAGAATGCTAACCGTGGATGGGAGGGGAAGATGCATTTGGTGGTGACACCCTGTTGGAGGTAGTGGAAATGGCATTCTTTGAATGCAGACAGTAGAGTGACAGTAAAGAAATGTAGAACTCTGTTGTGCACAGCAGTTGTGTCACACAAGTGCCAGCACTGAACACCTCCAACAAGAGAGAATCTATCCATTGATCCTTGACATTACTGCCAATGTATCCGTCCCTCCCTCCAGTGACACCTTGGGGATTACCATTGATCTGAAATTGAATTGGACTAGCCATACAAATACTACAGCTACAAGAGCAGGTCAGAGGGAGGGAATCCTATGTAGAGTAACTCACTTCCTGACTCCCCAAAGCCTATTCATCACCTCTAAGACACAAGTCATTAGCTTCTCTGCTGCTGAAATTCTCATGTACATCTTTTGTACATTTGAGGATTGGTTTCTGTGTTACTCTCTTAATTTGCACCCCTGTTCTGCTCTGTGTAAACTTCTGCAAAACCAGAATTCTTCAATCGGTGTCCTCTTCCAACAGTGTCCTTGTCATCTCTGTCCTTCTGCAATATTTTAAGATATTACCCCGCATTTTCAAATCTTTACACTGTTTCATCCCTTTCTTTATCTAGTCTTATCTTCTTGTCTGCACTTGTTTCTTCTGACTTTAAATTATAGCTTGTTCATTAATACCTCTGGTCGATCATCAGAATCCATGATGTTTGAACCAGATCTGTATCCAAATGGCTAGTTCTTCCTGTATTCCGTGAGATCTAACCATGCTAATCCGTCTCCAATGGGGAACCTTGTTGAACGCCTTACTGAAGTCCATATAGATCACATCTACCGCTCTGCCCTCATCAATCCTCTTTGTTACTTCATCAAAAAACTCAATCAAGTTTGTGAGACATGATTTCCCGCACATAAAGCCATGTTGATTATCCCTAATCGGTCCTTGCCTTTCCAAATACATGTACATCCTGTCTATCAGGATTCCCTCCAACAACTTGCCCACCGCCGATGTCAGGCTCACCGGTCTGTAGTTCCCTGGCTTGTCCTTAACATCCTTCTTAAACAGTGGCACCATGTTAGCCAACCTCCAGTCTTCCGGCACCTCACCTGTGACTATCAATGATACAAATATCTCAGCAAGAACCCAGTAATCACTTCTCTAGCTTCCCACAGAGTTCTGGGGTACACCTGATCAGGTCCTGGGGATTTATCCACTTTTATGCGTTTCAAGACTTCCAGCACTTGCTCCTCTGTAATCTGGACATTTTGCAAGATGTCACCATCTATTTCCCTACAGTCTATATCTTCCATATCCTTTTCCACAGTAAATACTGATGCAAAATTGTGTTAAATTATATATGATGCTGTTTCTGTAAAGCCTGTAAAACATTTAACGAAGTTAAATGCACAGCGCAAATGCAAGTTGCTATTGTGACTTCTTGCAACACATCACTTTGACCATGTTTTTAATGTGTATGTGTCCGTCTAGTCTCCCTGATCAAAATATTCAGATACTCTCTATATGTAAATATAGGTTGTAGAACTTTAACATGCACTCAAATGTCAGTCCTGATTATAATATCGAAAGCATCCATTTTCAGTTAAATGTTGAGCCAAGAATGCATATTCCCATTTCAATATAGCAATGTTCCTTCCTCAACCAAAAACATTATCTGGTTCATCTCATTCTTACTGAATGCAAAATAATTGTCACATTGCTGACACATGTCAGTATATTTCAAATTAATTCATTGTCTGAAATCCTTGTTTGGAAAAGCTTGGAGATAAGGAACTATATAATGCAGGTCTTTCTTTCAGTGTTGACCATTGAAAAGCATATGACTTTTATTCTGAATAAAGAAAAACTGTGCCTTCTCTCTGTTTTTCTCTCTCTCCACCACCAAGTCTCTCCTTTCTGAGTTGCAGTGTTTGGAATGAGTGAGTTCAATGAATGGTATGAGTTGAGAAAAGCTGTTAATTTAAAGAAACAGGAAGCGTTGCCATCTTCTCAACTCTATTTCTCTCATGTCAGCTGGAGGCTGACTGATCTGAGAAGTCATGGAAGGTTTGAACAGATAAAAGTCATTTGAAGATGCACTGTGCGAACACATCAATAAACTCTGCAACAGCAAAATCGTGCATATTTTGACTTCTGTTAACATAAAACATGCCGAATAGCATTGTGAAAAGGAAGATTGGAGAACAAACAGGATTGATGAGATGTTACTAATGCAGAGATTGTCTTGGGGTTTCAAAATGGAGTTCTTTGGCTCAAGTAGAAGTAGGAAAGAGAGTGTTATGAGCTGGTCAACAAGGTTTTTTTTTGGGGAAGTTTTTGAAGCTGGAGGGGAGAGAAGAGGAAAACTAAATTGGGAAGAAAATTCCAGTGTGCAGAAATGGGTTGGAATGCAGTTTTCCACTGAAATTGAGGTGGAGAAGGGAGCATACAGTAAACAGTATCAGAAGTGTTATGCCACCAACAGGGAGAACATTATTGGATTGGGCTATTGCATTAGAGCCTGTGTTTTAGGTTTGGAATCATAGATAAGTGTTTTACTGTGGAACAGTGGGAATAGGAGGATGAGAGATCTGTTGGGATTGACTAAGTCAAAAGTGCAGACAAAGCAGCAGTGCAAGGTAACAGTTGATGCATTGTAAGTTGTGGAATACCAGAAGAGTAGTCTTGAGTTGCAGACAACTAGTGAAGGATTTGAGGGTAGTTTTGAAAAAGCCATGAGGGATGATAGCCATTGAGATGCTCAATGCTGAGGACTCAGGGGATAAATCTCTAGATCTCATCGAGTCCATGTCACTATCACGTTGGGGATCATTATAGAATGTGCAGGGAGTTGGAGCAATTCAGTGTGTATTGAAACCAGTTATCACCAGTGCGCTCAATTTTTGGTCTAGCTGATCTCCTCAATAGAGTCTTTCAAGCTACTTTGTGAATGAGAAGGGCCTTATTAGCAAGGGAATGGGCATATTGCAGAATAATGCAAGAGGGATAGAGGGAAATCTGGCTGTCTGGCCCAAAGAAGACAGAGTGTGGTGGTAGATGGAAAGTATTTAGCCTGATGCTCGGTGACCAGTAGTGTTCCTCGGGGATCAGTTCTGGGACCTCTACTCTTTGTGATTTTTATACATGACTTGGATGAGGAAGTGGAAGGGTGGGTTAGTGAGTTTGCTGATGACACAAAGGTTGGTGGAGTTGCGGATAGTGTGGAAGGCTGTTGTAGCTAACAATGAGACATTGACAGGATGCAGAACTGGGCTGATAAGTGGCAGATGGAGTTCAGCCTGGAAAAGTGTGAAGTGATTCACTTTGGAAGGTCAAATTTGAATGCAGAATACAGGGTTAAAGGCAGGATTCTTGTCAGTGGGGAGGAACAGAGGGATCTTGGAGTCCATCTCCATAGATCCCTCAAAGTTGCCATCCAAGTTGATAGGATTGTTAAGAAGGCATATGGTGCATGGGCTTTCATTAGCAAGTTCAAAAGCTGCAAGGTTATGCTGCACCTCTATAGAGCCCTGGTTAGACCACAATTGGAATATTGTGTTCAGTTCTGATTGTCTCATTGTAGGAAAGATGGGGAAGTTTTAGAGAGGATGCAGAGGAGGTTTACCAGCATGCTGTCTGGACTGGAGGGCATGTCTTGTGAAGTAAGGTTGAGGGAGCTGGTGCTCATTGGAGTGAAGAGTGTCATGAGGGGGCACATTTTTAAGGTGATTGGAGGAAGGTTTGGGGAAATGTCAGAGGTGGGTTCTTTACTCAGAGCATGGAATGCACTGCCAGCAGTGTTAGTAGAGTTAGATACATTAGGGACATTTTAAGTGATGCTTGGATAGGCATACAGAAGACAGTACAATGAAGGATATGTAGGTTAGTTTGGACTTAGAGTAGGATAAAAGGCCGGCACGACATCAAGGACCAAAGAGCCTGAACTGTTCTGTGTTCTTTGTTCTCAATGCATGAATGTAACCTTTGGCAGAGGGAGTGAGTGTGGTTTAATGGGAAGCTGGGTTGAAGGAATCTAATTCTGGTAGTGACTTGAGTAGAATGTGTGTCATATTGATGGGTGAAATAGTTGAGAATCCTGTTCTGAGAAACTTGCAGTAGGTGCTATTAAGGATGGCTGGGTAAGCTCAAAGTGAAATCATGAGTGTCCAAGGAGGGACTTGAATCTGAAGCAGTGACCGGAAATGAGGTAATTTGTGTGGTAATGACAGATGAGTTGGGATAATTGAAACATGATGCAACAAAATGGTGAAGAGGTAGGAAGAGATCAGGTTTTTGGGGGTGACTGTGTAGATAGACACAAGATGGAAACTTCCAAGTTAAACATTTGCAAACTATGAATTACTTTAAATGTGGCTATGGAGGTTTATATAGCTTGTCTCAAGAAATAAGCAGGTGGGGGGATTTGCTGAAGGACTATGAGAGTAGGACAGTGATAACTGAAAACTTGGCTTGTTCCATTGTTTCCCCTCTCAGTTGAAGCAAAATGCTCAGAGACACAGTGTAGTTTTACCTCCTCCATCTTTATTCTGGCCCCTGGAGGGAGAGAGAATGATCACCCATGTGTACAGAGACATGAGTTCACGGTCTTCACCAGAACAGCAATTTCTCAATGAGCTATATAGTCATTTTACAGGGAGAAGCATCAAGATAAAACAATGTACATGTTAATTGGGTCACCGTTATAATCAGCGAGACACAACAGTAAAGATTAAGCCATCTGCTGTTACACAATGAATGTTCTTAACCCTGTTACTGGCTTCACATAATGAATGCTTTTCACCTTGTTAACTGACATTGCATACTGAATGCTTCCAATATTGTTAAATGGCTCCACATAATGAATGCGTTTCCATCTTGCTAATCTATTACCCTTGCCTCCAGCATTCCATTGTTAACTGTAAGTTCTTATCTGATCTGAGTCATGCTCAGCGAATGTTTTGTTTCACAAAACTCAGAACTTAACTCTTTCCCTACTTGCTCATATGCAATACACATTTTCATTCCCTCCTTTTATCATTTCATGATAACCAGTGGCATTACTAGCTTTCATAAGAGTCTGACAATTTATTGACACACAGCATGCAATGATTACAACAACAAAAATTACTTGTCCGTTCCAGTAAATACAATTTGAAGAATCCTCCCACCTGGGGGAAAACAAATTCACCAGTAAAGCTGTTAAATCCACAGTCCTTAGTGACCACTCCATCCCCTCCAAGTTGAGTGAAAACAAGCCAGTTCTCCAAAGTCTCCTTTAGTAAAGTCATTCTGAAAACAAAATTCAGTCTGTTTTCTTGTGCATCACTCCATGGAGAAATCTGAATGCTTGGATAATGGCAGTTAAATACTTAACAAAACTGACGAGACTGTCATCCTTCCGGAGATGCTTCAGATTTAGGATACCAGCACATCTCAGTGTGTAGTGCTGCAGCTGCAATTACAGGCTAGGTGAATATAGCATTCTTTGCTGCTGCTGCTTCAGCTCTGCTGTTAAATGTAACAAAGCCAACTGGCTGTTGTGATGTTAGCTTGATCAGTGAACCATCATATCCTTTAAATGATCGAAAGACAAGGTAAAGTTCAAGTGGTTTAATGTCCGTGGGAAGGCCACTGATAAAAGGCGTACCGACCTCCTCTTCACTGTTTCTAGCTTCTTCACTTTTTGTGCTTATGACTAGGGAGCTGATTATATCCGTTGGATCAGGCTGTGGAGGGTGGGCGGTGGTCCGAAGGCATACTTTACTAGAGAAGATGTTAGCTGCTGAAAGTATCTTTGCATTTTCTCTCTCATTCCTTCCTTGCCAAGGTGGATATCAGTGTGGAGTCAGTCACACATTTAACTACACTAAATTGTGTCTGTCTATTTCAACATTCTTTGAATTTTTGAAGTCTGTTGCTCTGTTCACTATTTATGACATTATCAAAGTTTTAAACAATCCATAAAGTTCTAAATTGTACTGCCTCAACAATTCAGTCAATTATAAACAACAATCAATGGTCCTAAAATCAAACTCTCAGGTGCCTCCATTCAGGTTATTTCAAAGTAATTTTCCTTTAATAAATTGATACTTGGCTAATGTGAAAGCTATCAGGAAAAGTATTTGAAAAGTCTGGAACAGCATGAAAACAACAAAATGTTTCCTGTGCTTTATCAATTGAAGAGACAGTTTCAGTTCAGATTTAAATCTCAAATATTCATGGGAAACAAACATATTTTAAAATATGTTCTCCAAATGAAACTTCTCAAATAAAACAATCTGAATTAATGACAACTTTGGTAGAGATCAACATTCTTTGAATTTGCAATCTGAAAGGGGCCAATGAAGTCTTTACAATAATTGACAGAACTTAAACAGCTCAGGCTCAACTTCTGATATTCTCTAAAATCTTAATCTTAAAACATCAAACTCAAAATGCCCTCTTCTTTTTGTGAACACTGAGCATGAAAAACACAGAGTCAAAGATATTTTAATACAATACTCTCATCTGGCTAAAGCATGACCATTGTCCCAACTGTTTTTTGTAAACAGACATTGTAGAATTTCAAACAAATCAGGGGCTCCGGGCACTCATAGAGTCAGATGTAGAGCATGGAAACCGACCACGTAGTCCAACTTGTCCATGCTGACCAGATATCCCAACCCAATGTAGTCTCACCTGCCAGCACCCAGCCCATATCCCTCCAAACCCTTCCTATTCATATAGCCATCCAAATGCCTTTTAAATGTTGCAATTGTACCAGCCTCCGCCACTTCCTCTGGCAGCTCATTCCATACACGTACCACTCTCTGTGTGAAAATGTTGCCCCTTAGGTCTATTTTATATCTTTCCCCTCTCACCCTAAACCTATGCCCTCGAGTTCTGAACTTCCCCACCCAGGGAAAAGACCTTGTCTATTTATCCTATCCATACCCCTCATGATTTTATAAAACTCTTTAAGGTCACCCCTCAGGCTCTGGCGCTCTATGCAAAACAGCCCCAGCCTGAAGTCAGGGCATGGTGAGGAACATGGGACTGGGATATCATAGCAATTACGGAAACATGGCACAGGGATGGGCAGGACTGGCAGCTTAATGTTCCAGGATACAAATGCTACAGGAAGGATAAAAAGGGAGGCAAGAGAGGAGGGGGAGTGGCATTTTTGAGAAGGGATAGCATTACAGCTGTACTGAGGGAGGGTATTCCTGGAAATACAGCCAAATAAGTTATTTGGGTGGAACTGAGAAATAAGAAAAAGATGATCACCTTATTGGGATTGTATTATAGACCCCCCCAATAGTCAGAGGGAAATTGAGGAACAAACTTGTAAGGAGATCTCAGCCATCTGTAAGAATAATAGGGTAGTTATGGTCAGGGATTTTAACTTTCCAAACATTGACTGGGACTGCCATAGTGTTAAAGGTCTAGATGGAGAGGAATTTCTTAAGTGTGTACAAGACAATTTTCTGATTCAGTATGTGGATGTACCTACTAGAGAAGGTGCAAAACTTGACCTACTCTTGGGAAATAAGGCAGGGCAGGTGACTGAGGTGTCAGTGGAGGAGCACTTTGGGGCCAGCGACCATAATTCTATTAGTTTTAAAATACGGATGGAAAAGGATAGACCAGATCTAAAAGTTGAAGTTCTAAATTGGAGAAAGACCAATTTTGACGGTATTAGGCAAGAACTTTCGAAAGCTGATTGGAGGCAGATGTTCGCGTGTAAAGGGACGGCTGGAAAATGGGAAGCCTTCAGAATTAAGATAACAAGAATCCAGAGAAAGTATATTCCTGTCAGGGTGCAAGGGAAGGCTGGTAGATATAGGGAATGCTGGGTGACTAAAGAAATTGAGGGTTTGGTTAAGAAAAAGAAGGAAGCATATGTCAGGTATAGACAGGATAGATTGAGTGAATCCTTAGAAGAGTATAAAGAAAGTAGGAGTGTACTTAAGAGGGAAATCAGGAGGGCAAAACGGAGACATGAGATAGAGTTGGTAAATAGAGTTAAGGAGAATCCAAAAGGTTTTTTAAATATATTAAGGACAAAAGGGTAATGAGGGAGAGAATAGAGCACCTCAAAGATCAGCAAGGCAGCCTTTGTGTGGAGCCACAGGAAATGGAGATACAAAATGAATATTTTGCATCAGTATTTACTGTGGAAAAGGATATGGAAGATATAGACTGTAGGGAAATAGATGGTGACATCTTGCAAAATGTCCAGATTACAGAGGAGCAAGTGCTGGATGTCTTGAAACGGTTAAAAGTGGATAAATCCCCAGGACCTGATCAGGTGTACCCGAGAACTCTGTGGGAAGCTAGAGAAGTGATTGCTGGGCCTCTTGCTGAGATATTTGTATCATCAATAGTCACAGGTGAGGTGCCGGAAGACTGGAGGTTGGAAAACATAGTGCCATTGTTTAAGAAGGGCGGTAAAGACAAGCCAGGGAATTATAGACCGGTGAGCCTGACCTCGGTGGTGGGCAAGTTGTTGGAGGGAATCCTGAAGGACAGGTTTTACACGTATTTGGAAAGGCAAGGACTGATTCGGGATGGTCAACATGGCTTTGTGTGTGTGAAATCATGTCTCACAAACTTGATTGAGTTTTTTGAAGAAGTAACAAAGAAGATTGATGAGGGCAGAGTGGTAGATGTGATCTATATGGACTTTAGTAAGGCGTTCGACAAGGTTCCCCATGGGAGTCTGAGTAGCAAGGTTCGCTCTCATGGAATACAGGGAGAACTAGCCATTTGGATACAGAACTGGCTGAAAGGTAGAAGATAGAGTGGTGGTGGAGGGTTGTTTTTCAGACTGGAGGCCTGTGACCAGTGGAGTGCCACAAGGATCGGTGCTGGGCCCCCTACTTTTTGTCATTTACATAAATGATTTGGATGCGAGCATAAGAGGTACAGTTAGTAAGTTTGCAGATGACACCAAAATTGGAGGTGTAGTGGATAGTGAAGATTGTTACCTCAGATTACAACAGGATCTGGACCAGATGGGCCAATGGGCTGAGAAGTGGCAGATGAAGTTTAATTGAGATGAATGTAAGATGCTGCATTTTGGGAAAGCAAACCTTAGCAGGACTTATACACTTAATGGTAAGGTCGTAGTGAGTGTTGCTGAACAAAGAGACCTTGGAGTGCAGGTTCATAGCTCCTTGAAAGTGGAGTCGCAGGTAGAAAGGATAGTGAAGAAGGCGTTTGGTATGCTTTCCTTTATTGGTCAGAGTATTGAGTACAGGAATTGGGAGGTAATGTTGCGGCTGTATAGGACATTGGTTAGGCCGCTGTTGGAATATTGCGTGTAATTCTGATCTTCCTATCGGAAAGATGTTGTGAAACTTGAAAGGGTTCAGAAAAGATTCACAAGGATGTTGCCAGGGTTGGAGGATCTGAGCTACAGGGAGAGGCTGAACAGGCTGGGGCTGTTTTCCCTGGAGCATCGGAGGCTGAGGGGTGACCTTATAGAGGTTTATAAAATCATGAGGGGTATGGATAGGATAAATAGACAAAGTCTTTTCCCTGGAATCGGGGAGTCCAGAACTAGAGGGCATAGGTTTAGGGTGAGAGGGGAAAGATATGATAGAGACCTAAGGGGCAACTTTTCACGCAGAGGATGCTATGTGTATGGAATGAGCTGCCAGATGATGTGGTGGAGGCTGGTATAATTGCAACATTTAAGAGGCATTTGGATGGGTATATGAATAGGAAGGGTTTGGAGGGATATGGGCTGTGTGCTGTCAGGTGGGATGAGATTGTGTTGGGATATCTGGTCGGCATGGACAGGTTGGACGGAAGGGTCTGTTTCCGTGCTGTACATCTCTATGACTCTAAACCAAAATGTTTAAACATTAAGCACTCTCAGCATGGCACAATTTACATTGAAACGTTTTTTTTTCACCCCAAGTATTAGTGTAACCTTAGTTTCAGCGTTTCTTGATTTTTTTTTGCATCTTCTAACTGAAATTATAAAAAGAGAAAGCCCTTGCAGCGGACCACATGGTACCGCAATCCAAGCCACACTCTTCTCCCTTCCCCCCAACCTGAACAAAGACTCACATTTCACCACGAGGGGTCTTTAACCCCTTTCTCACTTTGTTCGAACCCCACTTATACACAGAGAACCCAAACCCCAATTAAACACAAAGCTCAAACCCCAATTAAACTTTGAAGAGGTAACAAATAGGTTAGACTAGGGACACCCAGTGGATGTTACCTACCTAGACTTCCAAAAGGCCTTTGATAAGGTGCCTCATGGGAGGCTGCTGAGTAAGGCGTTTGAGGTGAGCTACTGGTATGGATTGAGGATTTGCTGTCTGACAGAAGGCAGAGAGTTGAGATTAAAGGGTATTTTTCAGAATGGCAGCTGGTAACAAGTGGTGTCCAGCATGGTTCAGTGTTTGGGCTGCAGCTGTTCACTTTCATCTATGAGTGATCTGGATGATGGGATTGGGGGCATTCTGGCGAAGTTTGCTGATGATACAAAGTTAGGCTGACAGGCAGATCGTCCTGAGGAGGTGGGGAGGCTGCAGAAAGATGTAGACCGCTTAAGAGAGTGGTTCATTAAATGGCTGATGAAATTCAATGTGAGCAAATGCGAGGTCTTGCACTTTGGAAAAAACAATTCAGGCATGGACTACTTTCTAAATGGCGAGAAAATTCATAAAGCCAAAGTACAAAGGGATCTGCGAGTGCTAGTCCAGGATTGTCTAAAGGTTGACTTGCAGGTCGAGTCTGTGGTTGAGAAAGCAAATGTAATGACATTTATCTCGAGGGTTGAAATGTAAAAACTTTGATGTGCAACTGAGACTTTATAAAGCTCTTTGCTGTGGTTCTGTTCGCCGAGCTGGAAGTTTTTGTTGCAAACGTTTCGTCCCCTGTCTAGGTGGCATCCTCAGTGCTTGGGAGCCTCCTGTGAAGTGCTTCTGTGGTGTTTCCTCCGGCATTTATAGTGGCCTGTCCCTGCCGCTTCCGGTTGTCAGTTTCAGCTGTCCGCTGCAGTGGCCGGTATATTGGGTCCAGGTCTATGTGTTTGTTGATGGAGTTTGTGGATGAGTGCCATGCTTCTAGGAATTCCCTGGCTGTTCTTTGTTTCGCTTGCCCTATAATGGTAGTGTTGTCCCAGTCAAATTCATGTTGCTTGTCGTCTGCATGTGTGGCTACTAGGGATAGCTGGTCGTGTCGTTTCGTGGCTAGTTGAGGTTTGTGGATGCGGATCGTTAGCTGTCTTCCTGTTTGTCCTATATAGTGTTTTGTGCAGTCCTTGCATGGGATTTTGTACACTACATTGGTTTTGCTCATGTTGCGTATTGGGTCCTTCGTTTTGGTGAGTTGTTGTCTGAGAGTGGCTGTTGGTTTGTGTGCTGTTATAAGTCCTAGTGGTCGCAGTAGTCTGGCTGTCATTTCAGAGATGTTCTTGATGTATGCTAGTGTGGCTAGTCCTTTGGGTTGCGGCATGTCCTCGTTCCGTTGTCTTTCCCTTAGGCATCTGTTGATGAAATTGCGAGGATATCCATTTTTTGCGAATACCTTGTATAGGTGTTCTTCTTCCTCTTTTTGCAGTTCTGGTGTGCTGCAGTGTGTTGTGGCCCTTTTGAATAGTGTCTTGATGTCTCGAACTCAGCACCGCCTTCCTAACCTGCAATCTTCTTCCTGACCTCTCCACCCCCACCCCACTCTCACCCTCACCTTAGCCTGCTGGACACACTTTCCTCATTCTTGAAGAAGGGCTTATGCCCGAAACGTTGATTCTCCTGTTCCTTGGATGCTGCCTGACCTGCTGCGCTTTTCCAGCAACACATTTTCAGCTCTGATCTCCAGCATCTGCAGTCCTCACTTTCTCCTTATCTGATCTGAGTCATGCTCAGCTGAATGTCTTGTTTCACAAAACTCAGAACTTAACTCTTTCCCTGCCTGCTTATACCCTATATGCAGTCTCACATGGACTGAGGAGAGATGAATGCATTGAAGATGGAGAATCTAAGTGTAGGAGGAAGTTCTAGAAGTGTGGATGGACGTAAGGAAAAGAATGTTAACTTTATTACTTTAGCGGAATAGAGAACCATTGTCAGTGGTGATGGCTGAGTGGAGTTTAATACAAAACAGAATTGGTATGGTTGTGTTTTGCCCATGCTGGAGAGAGGATGATGGAAGACGAATAATAATAGCGTTGGAGTAATAAATTCTGGAGGTAATAAGTGTGGATAAGGGTTTTAGTTGTGGGATAGAGAAGTGCAATATAGTAAAAGAGATGGAATTAGACTTGATAAATATAGAGTATGTGGTACATGAAATGTGGCCCCAGATCAGCTAACTGAAAACATTGTTCCTTCATCTGATATTCAGATGTTATCAGAATAATGTCTGTAGGTGATGAAGTGAGGAATTGTAATTAATTACTAGCTGATCTCCAGTTGCTTTGATTACAATAAGTCAGATGCTGCTTCAGATTTGAAAAACCTTTTGTAAGTGATGTACTCAAGAAGTAGTGTTTTTGGATACTAGAAAGTATTTTTGACAAATATAAAACAATGATTTTGTTCTCACGTACAGCTTTATTTGTGCAAGTTGTAACCTGCAATTGTTGCAGCTGTAAACAGCCGTTAAAATGTAACTAATTGCTTAATTTCTCCTGTCAGTTACTTATAAAGATGATGCTGATGCAGAAGTTACCTTCATTTAGTTTATTGGCTGTTATTCCTCATACCATTTTCATTACTGGTTAGTGGCAGGGCTTTAAGAAATGATGTTTAGTATGATCTGTGAATTGTCAGTTTTGCTGTTAATTTTATTAATGTTATCTGCCTCCCCACTCCAAATTGTACTGG
Source organism: Chiloscyllium plagiosum (assembly GCF_037043375.1). Taxonomy (NCBI): domain Eukaryota; kingdom Metazoa; phylum Chordata; class Chondrichthyes; order Orectolobiformes; family Hemiscylliidae; genus Chiloscyllium; species Chiloscyllium plagiosum. The sequence goes on along the minus strand of NW_028270191.1, from coordinate 19,468,474 downwards.
TGGTCATCATTCTTAGAAAGAGGCAATATGGAAGCGCATCTTGAGAAATATGTATAAGCGGCTTGCAGAGAACTATACTGATATATTTTCAGTTGTGCTCTGTTAATTCCTTTCATTTCAACTGCTAGAGTGACTGCTCGTGTAAGCCCTGGAATCTAGTTTGGGTTTCTGCTTGAGAGGCAGGGTTTTGCTGGAAAATATTTCGACCCAAAGACAGGTAGGTAACACAAGTGTTAACATTATAACATTTACATTATATATGTAAATTTTTGTTTTTAACATTACATGCATAATTTAGTAAGATGAGATGATAGCAAAATATTTTTAGAAGTATTTTGAGTGATTTAATTTGGTTCCTTTTGCCCTTTTTCTCTGAGTAGCCAATTTTTGTTTGGTCATTCCTGCATCTCCCAATTTTGTTTTTGGTACGTTCTCTGTAAAATTTGCAAAGTGGCAAATGAACTGTGACCAACAATGCAGGCCTGAAGTGATACTTTTAATAAATATATACACTAATGGATTTGGGGACGGAGAGGCAATCTTCAGCAATCTGTTGGATAGAGACATTAAATGTGAAGACTGTGATTAACATTACTTGAATTGCAGAACAATAAGCATTACAAGGTGGGAAGGTCTATTTCTGCACATTCGGACCTCATCAATGTTGGAAGGATCATACTATTGCTGCTAAGCTTTGCAGATACTAGAAAATCTTTCAGGAAAAGACTTCAAATGGACAATGATAGTCATGTGACATGAAAAATTACTTCAGATTTTGCAAAGAGCCTCTAAGTATTAGAGTGCCATCTACAGGTATTGTGGATGGTATGGCAAGGTGTGAATCCAGCTATTATAGTAAATGCCACAGGAATTGCTTGGAGCTGACTGGACAGATTTGAATGCTTGAAGTAAAATGATTTGTGGGGTTGTACACCATTAGTTAAAGAATATGGTCAGATATGGCATGCATCTGGTCTCTTAGTAATTGCTTTTAAAAAATATTTTCTGTCCCATAATTTAATTTTGCTTTCCTTTCGATTTTCTTCTATTTCTGTTTTCATCATTTGGTTTGACTGGCAGGGAAATGAGTCACCAGTTGCATTTATTAAGGGGATTAAAAATTGCCAGTGGTTTCATCTTCCCATTCCCGAAGCACTGGAACTTTTCCATAGTTTCTCTTCCACCAAGTCCCCTTGGTCCCAACACAATGCATCTACTATTCCTTCACCTTCCTACCACATTTCAATTCCTATCATCCCCTCACATTCCACTGTTGCCTGATCCTGACCCCTTTAAACTACCTGTTCAATCCCTCTTTGTTCAACTGTCATGCAGCTGAAAAGGAAGAAAGAGTTTTTTTTATGTACTTAGGACATCCCAAAATGGTCCACGGGCAGTTCAGTAATTTTTGATCAGTCAGTTCCGACAAAGACCAAAAAGTAAATAGTTTACAATTGAATTACTGAGAGAAGAAATGGCAAAAGAAACAGTTTTTAAAATTAAAAAAATTGGTTTATGGGAACCTATTGCCTAGATTGGGCAATTACAGTGACGATTTTACATTTATGTCCCATGACAAATATGGACATAGATATTTTTTAGCTTTAAAAAGTTTAAACAAAATGCATGCCAAAAACATTACAGCCAGAAGTCAAGTTATGCAGAGTGGAGAGTAATAGTTTGGAACTCCTCCAGTCTCTCTCCCTCTCTTTGTCCGCCTTCCTTCATCCCTCCGTCTCCAGCCTTTGGTACGAGAATGTGCTAGTTTCAAGCTGTAGTTTGATTGATAGATAATCAGGGTTTGGCCTCCAATGTATACAAACAAGGAGCAAGAGTAGGCCATTTGACCTTTTGAGATTGCTAGTCATTCAAAAAGATCATGACTGATCTGATTTTAACCTCAACTCTTGACAATCCTGCATACCCCCAGAAATCTTTCACTTTTTTGGTAACCAAGAATCTATTTACCTCTGCCTTTTAAAATATTGAAAGATTCTGCATCCACTGCCTTTTTGAGGGATGGAATTCCAAAGACATTCAACCCTCAGAGGGGAAAAAAAAATCTCATCTGTCGTAAATGGGCAACCTCTTATTTTTAAAGTATGACCCCTTCTAAATTCTCCCACAAGAGGAAATATTCTTTCGACATCCACCCATTCAAGTTCCCTCAGGATTTTATATGTTTAACTGAAATCACCTTTGACTTTAAATAGACAAGGTCTTTTCCATGGGTTGGGGGAATCCAGAACTGGAGGGCATAGGTTTAAGGTGAAAAGGGAAAAATTTAACAATGTCCTAAAGGGCAACTTTTTCACGCAGAGGGTGATGCATGTATGGAATGAGTTGCCAGAGGAAGTGGTGGAGGCTGGTACAATTACAACATTTAAAAGGCATCTAGATGGATACATGAATTGGAAAAGTTTAGAGGGATATGGGCAAAGTGTTGGCAAATGGGACTAGATTAATTTAGGATATCTGGTCGGCATGGGTGAGTTGGACCAAAGGGTCTGTTTCTGTGCTGTACATCTCAATGACTCTTCTAAACGCCAGAGGACACAGGCCAAGCTTGGTTAGCCTTTTCTCCGAAGATAATCCACTTGTTTCAGGTAATGGTCCAGTAAATTATCTCTGAACTGCTTCCAACGCATTAACATCCTTCCCTAAGTCCAGATGCGATCTCACTGATGCTTTATATAACTGAAGCATAACCTCTCTCGTCTTGCATTCAGTTCTCCTGCAGTAAAACATAACATCCTATTGGTTTTCCTGATACCTTGCTGCACCTACACATTAATCTTGTGTGATTTAGGACACCCAGATTCTTTTTGCATCTTAGGGCTCTTCAATCTCTCACCGTTTAGATAATATTCTTAATTTTTATTCTTTCTGCCAAAATGGATAATATCCCAGTTTCCTGCATTGTAACCTATTTTCCAGATCTTCACTGACTCACTCAATGTATCAAGATTCCTTTGTGGGCTCCTTATGTCCTCTTCACAACTCACTTTCCTATCTGTTTTTGTGTGATTGGCAAATTTAGCTAGTGTATTTTTGTGCCTTCATCCAGATCATTTACATAAATTGGGAAGAGTTGAGGCCCTCATCCTGACCCTCGTGGCACATTGCTCATGACATCCTGCTAGCCTGAAAAAGTCCCATTTATTCCTATTCTTTGCTTCCTGTTAGCTAGCCAATTTTCTTCCCAAGCAAATATGTTAATTCCTACACTGAGTTTTTGTTTTCTGATAACCTTTGACAACCTTACCAAATGCCTTCTGGAAATCAAAGCACAATACCTCTCGTGGGTCCCTCTTATCCACAGCGCAAGTTACTTATTCAAAAAGCTTTAATAAATCAGTTTTTGAGACACCAAACTAAAAGGCAGATCTAAAGTAGAATGATTTAAGCGTAGTGAGGGTTTTTATGTGGCAGTTGGATAAATGTCCCAATAAAAACCCACAGTGCTGAGGAAGAGGAAGCAGCTGGGTGGTCAAACTGAACAGCATTTAATACTGCAGTAAATAGCAGTTCTGGGTTAAGGTTTGATTTTTGAAGTGCAGTAATTTGAAAGCACGATATGTGTTCATGAGATTTTATAATAAAAATATGATGAAATGCAAATTCACTTTAAGTTTATTCGCTTGTTATTGTGTTCCAAAGTATATAACAATCTTAGATTCATTTTATGTGTTGACATCCGGAAAGTGCGGATAAATCGTGTGACTGATTTAATTTATTTGAATTTTATAACTTGGTAAAATGTCTTTAAGGCCTTCCCAGGAATGTAATCAGACAAAATATGATAGAGTTAAAGAACAAAATGTCAGGATGGGTGATCAGAACTTTGGTCCAAGAGTTAGACTTTAAAGTGGGCCTTGAAGAAGGGAGAGTGCATGTGTGTAGCAGAGGGGCTAAGGTTTAAGAAGACAATTGCACAACTTCTGGCTCATTTGGCTGAAGGCATGGCCCCCAGTAATGGGATGAAGGAAGGTAGGGGTTTGCACAGGAGTTGAAGGAATACAGAATTGAAAGGCTGATGGAAGTTATAAAATTTAGACCATGAAGGTATTCAGATGTGAAATTGAGACTTTTAAAATCATGGCCTTACCTTGGAGGTGGGTGGGGTGGGGGAATGGATGGAAGTAAACCACGAAATCGTTGGAATGGTTGCGTCTGAAGATAACAAAAGCAGCTGAGCTAAGGTAGAAACAGGGACTGGTTTAGCTGAGAAATTTAGCTTGATTGGAGGATGTAGATTATTTGGTTCTATGTCGACGATTCTGTGCAGAAGTAAATCTTATCAAATATTGTAGGAATTTCATGCTTTCAAGTTACTTGCTGGTAAGATGTACCAAGGATACTATATATTTGAACACAAGTGAAACAAATTGATGTGGACACTGCGTTTCTACTTGCTGCTTTTAGGTACTATGACTTGCAACGCAGATAAGAGATAGGAAAGTGGAAACAAAGAACATGCTGGGGAAACTCAGCAGGTCTGGCAGTAACTGTGGAGAGAGAAACTTAAGTTAACGTTTCGCGTCTGGTATGACTTCATAATTGGATATAGAAAAAATTTTAAAGTACAGTAATGGTTTATATCGACATTAATATAATAAGAATTATTTGTGATAGGCATTTTCTGCCTACAATCGAGATTTTCTTTCTATTTTAGATATGAATATAAAATAGCTTTTGGAAATGGGAACTACAGTTTCCTCTGAGACGAGCTACCGTTTCTAATCGGTCCTTTTGTTTCGCTGGTACGAGATGCTTTTGTGTCCCGAGCGTTTTAGTCCATCGACGTGTTCTACTTTTATTTTATTTACACTTTTTTGTGCATTATAGGCTTCCGCATAATGTTTTTTTTTTAAGTTTCATTGAGATAGTAGAATAGATCTTCGTCGAAAGGGTGGCTTGGTATGTGTAGGTAATTTCGGCATGTGCCCAAGGACCCCTCCAATTCTAGTCTGGAATGGATGGGTTTCTTGTCGGAACTCGACCTTTTAATTCATTAATTTGTCGCTACGTGTTTCTGCGAGGTCTGTTGTGAAATTAAGCGATGAAGTTTACGATCATAAAGACGACCGTACCTTTTGTATTTTTTAAAAATCAAAAACATTTTTTGTTGGAATCCTTGCTTAAACTGGAACTGGTGTTTGGGGGTTACTGTTTCTCACCGGAACGGAAGTGATGACGTTTCCGTCGCTCTGGTGGATGTTTTTGGTTCTCTTCACTTTTGCTTTTCTCAGTTTCTTATTTTCTTGTCTGTTTTGGTCGGCTCGGCAGTTTCTTTACCGCTCACTCCCCATTTGAAATTTGTTGAATGTTTGTGACTACTTTGTAACAGGAAGCAGAGAGGCCGAACCCGGAGATAGTGAGGAGTGGCCAGGGCCCAAGCAGGAGCCTGCTGCCCGAGGCCAATGTCGGTCATAAAGCGATTTGTACAAGGAATGGGATCAGCCATGCAGTGGGGAATTTCTGTCTGGATTTGCGAGGTGTGGGAGGTATAGGGCATGTAATAAGGTATTTTCCTCCTTTGGTTTTAATTATAGCTTGACATATCTGCAGTTTGCTAGACGCAAAGCAATATAAATTGTTTTTAAAAACATTTAGCTCGGAACATTGTCATTCAATTAATCGAGTTAAATTTTCATGTTGCAAAATCTGAGAATTTGCTTCCCAAAAAGCAAGGAAGTCCTGAGTCGCTCAAGAGTTTTAATTATTTCGTCTTGGTCTTCACGAAACCAAATAAGGTCGGGGCAGCTACTTTTGTGTGACCTTTTTGTTTTAGTAATTGCAATTTGAACTGATTGTGCTTTAGAAATGATTACTGTTTTACTTGTATCTTCAAGGGTAGTTTCGTGTGATGGATTTTGCACGGAAATGCAGAATTGTATTGAGAGTCGTTTAAATAGTGGGCTTATTTTTGTGGCGGCAAAAGCCGTGTCGTGTGCGAGAGCGAGGAGTTTTGTATGGGGACGGTACAATGTTGCACGCTGTGCAGTGTTCGCTGACGTGAACTGCTTTTTTTTCTCGTCGGTAAACGGAATTTTATTTTCGATGGCTTCACATCATTGTCTGATTTAAAATTGACTTTGGTGCAAATTGGAATTTTAGCTGGATTGGAAATACCGCAGTGTGAATTTTTAAGTCCAGTATTTTCTCAAGTGTCGAAATAAGATATTTGTGTTGTATATGAAAATAGTTCCGCGTTCAAAAGGAATTCTGCTTTTTCTCTTGATGAGAAAAGTGGCCTTTGGACCTCATTGAAAATAATTATCTTGCGGTGGTGTTTGGATTTACTTCCAACAACGTGTGCAGATGTTGCGTGACGCTTTCACTTGAATGTAAACATATTTCATCCTGTTCTGAAACTGAAGTAATGTGTCCAGTTCTGGTTGCTATGTTATAGGAAGGATAGTATTAAGCTGAAAAGATTTCAGAAAAGATTTCCAAAGATGTTGCCGGGAATGGACGGTTTGTGTTATCACAATAGGCTGGGACTTTTTTTTTCCACTGGAACATAGGAGTTTGAGAGGTGACCTTTTATAGAGGTTTATAAAATCATGAGGGGTATAGATAAGGTGAATGGCAGGAAATCCCGAGGGGACATATCTTAAGGTGAGAGGAGAAAGATTAAAAAAAGACGTGAGGGGCAACTGTTTTTAACAAAGTTTGTGTATGGAATGAACTTCCAGAGGAAGTGGTGGATGCGGGTACAGTTACAACGTTTAAAATATATTTGGAAAAGTACATAAATATTTGGAGGGATATGGGCCAAGCACAGGCAGGTGGGCCTAGTTTTTGTTTGGGATTATGGTCAGTAAGGACTGTTTGGAATGAAGAGTTTATTTCCGTGCTGTGTGACTAAGTCTATGAATTGCTGATAATTGCATGAATTTGCACAAACTCAGATTTTATATTGCATTTAGCAGACTTTATTAAATGTGGATTTAATTTTTAAAATATCATTTGAGTAAATTTGGTATTAATTTTGGCTGTGCTGTTGCTGTCTGCTTATGGTATGATTAAAATTTACTATCGCAAAATAATGGGAATTAGTGCAATAAGATATCAAACTTGACAACCACAAATGCATATGAACCACATATTTCCCTTCTTAAATTGGAGTACGCACCATTATGAGGATAGAGCATATTCCTGCAAATATAAACTAACTTGTGTTTCTTTTCCAATTCTAGTGCTATACAGGACTCTGCACTGCTGAACCTGTATGTTAGATAACAATAGGCTATCTGGTTAAAATATATGGTGTGTGCTACTTATTAGCACTTTGATTCAAGAGGTGCAATGACCATGGTCACTTTTTTTGTTTTTTTTTAATGTCTGTGACTTTTATAGTAACTCCTAATTGCAAAAGCTATAAATAGGGAGTATGAACTTTTTTTTGCCCCTCTGGCGAGAATTTTTCTGAAATGTTATAGATTTGGGAGTTGAAGTCTTTATTTATCAATGTATTTGTGCAAATTCTAATCCTTTTGTGGTGAATTAATGATGTAGCAGTAGGAGTTCACTTGGTTGCTTGAAGTGCTTTAATATCGGCTCAGTATAATGCAAAAGGCCATTTCAGTGGAGCTGGCATATTTGTGCTGGATTTGCTTGTTGCAGACTAAACTTGCCTTGTTTGAATGCGTAGTACAGTTGACTGCCAGGGTGGAAAATATGTACATTACAAACAAAGATAGTGTTTGGGAGCTTAGTCCTATCTTTCCTCTGTAACTGTATATTCATTTATTTGTTAAATTATCAGGATTTACAGTTTATTTTTGCATCAGATGCGTTCTTCTTAAATGACGTCCTCTAGATAAAGTTAATGTTTTTGGTTGGAGAAAGCAGTTTTCTATATTTATGCTTTTGTATGCATACTTTGTAATGCATCAGTTTCAGTGAAAGGTTATCAAATTTATTCCCTAATTTAACGTATTGAATAGGATTTTAAAAAAGCTTCTGAAGTCCTTGCGAAATGTTCCAATGCATAACAGTTTATTTTTAGTTAAAAATCACACAACACCAGGTTATAGTCCAACAGGTTTAATTGGAAGCACACTAGCTTTCGGAGTTTATTTTTATGTTCATAAAATGGTGAGATGTCATTGTAGTTATATAAACTGTTGCTTTTGCCTTTTGTGAATTTGTGTTTGGATTAAGCAGTTTCATGCCGACCTCCAAACAATCCTAACTATGCTGGTGTAATGTTTACATTAACTTCCAGCTGCCCTTGTGATCTTTAAGTGAGTTTGCAAGTTGGTATTGGATCATCAAAAACTTTGTGCAGACATTTGCCTTGTGTAATTCTGCTGAAATTCATTTAATGTAGGTCTCTTGCAGCCAGTAAAGAAATGGACTTTGGTCCAATTATTTTCGACTACATTTGAACTGAAATCCTAAAGGTGAAATACTTGTCCAAACTTCCTGTACCATTATTGCGCGCATCACATTTTTTTTCAAGTATATACGTTGATTCAGAATGGAGCTGAAAATGCAGGGAACTTTGAGAAGCTTTTTTATGTCTGTTACCCTAATACTTGTTTTCACTTGCAACTGGTATGAATTAGCAGAAGAAGGTTTTATTACTTTAGACTGAGACAGTGCATTTCCTTAAGATGTTTAGTATCAGCTTCAGTAGAAGATCATTTTCAAACCGTTTCCCAATTTCATGACCGGCAGTTGATGTCACTTTTAATTTTACTGCAGTCCAGGGCTTTGCTGTAAACTGCATGTGAAGAGCTGTATTGGGAGAAATTTTCCTGCTTACTTATTTGTAGCTACATTTGAAATGTGAGCATAAAACAAATTTAAAGTTTTCCTGCAAATAATGAACAGAGGAAATAAACTCCCTGCATGCAAATTTAATAACTAAATTATTTAGACTATTCTGTTTTTGATATGTAGTTTTAGTTCTCTTATCTTGATTTCTGTTTTCCTGACTAATATGTATCCATCAAAATTTGGATCAATGCAAAGTCGTCTTTATTTTTCATATTTTGCCCTCTTTCATCAATTAAAATAATTTTAACTCATTTTTGTTTCTTGCGCGTTGCCTATCAGTTACACCTTTTTAAAAAAAAATCTATAAACCTTGAAGAAGCTCCGGGCGGCACGGTGGCTCAGTTGTTAGCATTGATGCCTCACAGTGCCAGGGACCCGGGTTTGATCCCAGCCTTGGGTGACTGTCTGTGTGGAGTTTGCAAGTTCTCTCTGTGTCTGTGGGTTTCCTCTGGGTGCTCCAGTTTCCTCCCACAGTTCAAAGATGTGCAGGTTAACTGAATTGGCCATGCTAAATCGCCCATAGTGTCCATGGATGTGCAGGCTTGGTGCATTAGTCAGGGGAAATGTAGAGTAATAGGTAAAGGAATAGTTCTGGGTGGGAGGGGCGGTGAGGACTTGGGCCAAATGGCCTGTTTCCACACTGTTGGGATTCTATATAACTCTATGTAAGAACTAAGCAATGCCATCTGCCATTTGCACAAGCAGGACACCATATATTGTGCAGAAATGTTTCCAAGTTGTATTTGCCCAGAAGTTGTAATCATGTCCAGAGTTGAAAATGACTCTGCAACTTCCCTGATGTTGAGAAGGTTTATATATGCTCGCAGTCTGCTGGAGCAATTTTTGTGTTGTGGAAAATTAACTGTAGTTTGATACAAGTGAAATAATGGACCAGCCAGCAGGACTGAATGAATTAATGATTCGAGTTTTCCAAGGTAATGTAATCTGACAATTAGGATTGGTTTTTCTCTGATTTTAATTGAGTAAGTTTTGTAGTATTAACAGTAAAAATAACTCACTAAATCTGTTAATTTCTCCTGTTTAGAATCAAGTGCACTTGCCCAAATAAAATTAACCTAAATAAAAAAATTAATCTGAGCCTTTTTACACAATGGTTATGATTTATGAAAGGCCTGTTTTAAAAACAGGCAATGATTGTACCAGTTGATTGGTCAGTTATATCAACCAACTCTGAGCTTTCTGAAGTCAACATAAGCATACCAAAATGTTGTGATGCAGAGCATTAGAAAGTGTAGATTCATTAAATCACTTGACATATTTAACTTATTCTACCTGAAAAGTCTACAGTCTGCTATCATCATGCCATCTAACTGATCTGAGTTTGTGCTTCACTGCCCTACTTGGAAGACTCTTCCAGTTATTTGATTGTGTGAGATTCTTCCTAACCACGCTCAATTGACTTTTGCTAGTTTGTACCTCTCTCCCCTTATCCTACATTTAATTTTGAAAAGATAACTTTCTTTTTTATTCCATTGAATGCATCAGTTTTAATACAATTCTAGTGCTTGGGATCAGCCTTGTGACTGTTCTCTACCACTGTCTGGACTTGAATGTTTCCCTTTTGTCTTTATGATCGAAACTAACTGCAGCAATTGATAGATGACATGACCAGAGTGCTGTAGCGTTCCAGCATGACAGCCTTAGGTGTGCGTTGATATGGCAACATAGTTTAGTATTCTATTTATTGAATTACTTTGCACTCTGCATTGACCAGGTGTTGAGTTTACCAATTTAAGGTCACTTCTAGCCCCTCCATTAATTGCTGTAATGTTGTACTTTAGTAAATATGCCTTCTGTTTGAGATGTTTGTTCCGATCCTTTTGTAGTATACTTACTGCCCTGCTAAAACTTTGGTGTCACTCCCTCATCCTGTACTGTAGTGTGAAGCCTTCGGCACCTGAAGTTCAGCAAATAATCCCACAATAATAAGACCATAAGACATAGGAGTGGAAGTAAGGCCATTCGGCCCATCGAGTCCACTCCGCCATTCAATCATGGCTGATGCTCCACTTACCAGCGTTCTCCCCGTAGCCCTTAATTCCTCGAGACAACAAGAATCTATCAATCTCGGCCTTGAAGACATTTAGCGTCCCGGCTTCCACTGCACTCCGTGGCAATGAATTCCACAGGCCCCCCACTCTCTGGCTGAAGAAATGTCTCCACGTTTCTGTTCTGAAATGACCCCCTCTAATTCTAAGGCTGTGTCCACGGATCCTAGTCTCCTCGTTTAACTGAAACAATTTCCTAGCATCCACCTTTTCCAAGCCATGTATTATTTTGTACGTCTCTATTAAGTCTCCCCTTAATCTTCTAAACTCCAACGAATACAATCCCAGTATCCTCAGCCGTTCCTCATATGTTAGACCTGTCATTCCAGGGATCATCCGTGTGAATCTCCGCTGGACACGTTCCAGTGCCAGTATGTCCTTCCTGAGGTGTGGGGACCAAAACTGGACACAGTACTCCAAATGGGGCCTAACCAGAGCTTTATAAAGTCTTAGTAGTACATCTCTGCTTTTATATTCCAACCCTCTTGAGATAAGAGACAACATTGCATTTGCTTTCTTAATCACGGACTCAACCTGCATATTTACCTTTAGAGAATCCTCGACTAGCACTCCCAGATCCCTTTGTGCTTTGGCTTTATTAATTTTCTCACCATTTAGAAAGTAGTCTATGCTTTTATTCTTTTTGCCAAAGTGCAAGACCTCGCACTTGCTCACGTTAAATTCCATCAGCCATTTCCTGGACCACTCTCCCAACCTGTCTAGATCCTTCTGTAGCCTCCCCACTTCCTCAGTACTACCTGCCTGTCCACCTAACTTCGTATCATCGGCAAACTTCGCTAGAATGCCCCCGGTTCCCTCATCCAAATCGTTAATATATAATGCGAACAGCTGTGGCCCCAGCACCGAACCCTGCGGGACACCGCTCGTCACCGGCTGCCATTCTGAAAAAGAACCTTTTATCCCAACTCTCTGCCTTCTGTCAGACAGCCAATCCTCAATCCATCCCAGCAGCTCACCTCGAACACCATGGGCTCTCACCTTGCTCAGCAGCCTCCCGTGCGGCACCTTATCAAAGGCCTTTTGAAAGTCTAGATAGACCACATCCACTGGGTTTCCCTGGTCTAACCTACTTGTTACCTCTTCTAAAAATTCCAACAGGTTTGTCAGGCATGACCTCCCTTTGCTAAATCCATGTTGACTTGTTCTAATCAGACTCTGCTCTTCCAAGAATTTAGAAACCTCATCCTTAATGATGGATTCGAGAATTTTACCAACAACCGAGGTTAAGCTGATTGGCCTATAATTTTCCATCTTTTGCCTTGATCCTTTCTTGAACAAGGGGGTCACAACAGCCATCTTCCAATCATCCGGGACCTTTCCTGACTCCAGTGACTCTTGAAAGATCTCAACCAATGCCTCTGCTATTTCCTCAGCCACCTCTCTCAGAACTCTAGGGTGTATCCCATCGGGGCCAGGAGATTTATCAATTTTAAGACGTTTTAACTTTTCTAGCACTATTTCTTTCGTAATGGCAACCATACTCAACTCAGCCCCGTGACACCCTTTAATTTTTGGGATATTACTCATGTCTTCCACTGTGAAGACTGACGCAAAGTACTTGTTAAGTTCTCCTGCTATTTCCTTATCTCCCATCACTAGGCTTCCTGCATCAGTTTGAAGTGGCCCAATGTCTACTTTTGCCTGTCGTTTGTTTCTTCTGTACTGAAAGAAACTTTTACTATTATTTCTAATATGACCCAGGTAACTGAATGTATTTTTGAAAGGTGCTTTGGTTTGGCTCTTGTTGCATGGCTTTGGTTTCCATCTACTTTGCTGCCACAAAGCTACATTCAGTTTCCAGATTGGCTCACTCCATAAACGGCATACCACTCAAAAAATTAGTTTGTGTGAGAACAGTGTCTCATTTGGCATGAAATTTGAATATGGGGGGGGGGGGGGGGGTGGGTTGGTGATTAGTTTAATAAACACACAGCTTTACAAATTGTTACATTATTCCTGAACTCTTGTACATCACACAGGTGAGTATAAATTTTGAGAATTTTTTTCAAGGATAGATGAAACTAAGCAAATCCCCTTTATTGTCTTGTTATAGTTACATAATGTGAAATTTTGGTCAAAAACTACGACCACGTTAAGGCACCAAATCTGGTTATTTGCCATTTCCTTTACTTTTGAATAATTTCGGGATGTTTGAACATCTCCAAATACGAATGTTGAATTAGCGCTCTATGGTTGCATAGTGGTCTATTTTCTGCTTAATACTATGGAAGATGTTGTATTTAACCTAGGTTTACCCCGACTAACATATCTAACACTATGGGCAATTTAACATGGCCAATTCACCTGACCTGCACATCTTTGGATTGTGGGAGGACGCTGGAGTACCTGGAGGAAACCCATGCAGACACTGGGGGCAAGTGTTCAAACTCCACACAGACAGTCGCCCGAGGTGGGACTTGAACCCGGGTCCTTGGTGCTGTGAGGCAGCAGTGCTGGCCACTGAGCCACCGTGTTGCCCCTAAGATATAAAAGAGACCTAAGGGGCAACCTTTTCACACAGAGGGTGGTACGTGTATGGTTTTCTGAGGAAGTGGTGGAGGCTAGTACAATTACAACATTTTAAAAGGCATCTGGATGGGGATATGAATAGGAAGGTTTTGGAGGGATATGGGCCGGGTGCTGGCAGGTTGGACCAAAGGGTCTGTTTCCATGCTGTACATCTCTATGACTATGACTCTATGGAAGATTGGCAGGAAACTTGAATAGTGATCTGCTTGGGAAGTGTTGAGGGACTTTATATGGACTAAAGTGTTGAGGTTCCACACCCACAAGTGCAAGCACATGGAATTTTGGCAATCTATTGACATGCGTGAGGACTTGGTTGCACATACTTTGTCATGCATTCATTTGTATATAGGAGGTTAAATGTGATTTGATTTGAGGTGTTCAGGGTGATGAAAGCATTTGATAATGTACATAACAATTTCCTCTGGTTAGGAGTGTCAGGAATGGGTTTGTAGGATGGATGGAAGAGCCTTTAAAATCGGAGCTAATCTGTTCAGTAAGTGCTACATCACACACAAGGTGAGTGGAACTTTGGACCTATTTGCCCAAAAAAGATTGAGGTTTGATTATTCGAATATTGCAAAACTGATAATTTTGTTAGGTAAAGGTATTAAAGGATATAGAACCATGGAGTTAAAATACAGGTCAATTGTATCACATTTGGCAGTATTTCTGGGAGGTAGGAATGGTACATGGCTTTAAGATCATTGGCATTCCTTTCTCTGGTTCCATTTTTTTTGTACTTTCTCTTGCCTAGTGGAGTTCTCCAAAGAATTGTGTCCCTTCGTATGGGAGTTTCCTTCAAGTCGATTTCTTCTGAACGAGGGTCTACCATGCATTGATGCCTTGCATTTCTTGAGAGAGAAGCCATCCTTGTGATTTTGAAATGCTTCCTTTATTGTCCTCTCGTTCAAGACCCTTCCTTGAGCCGAGCACAAAAGATTTGCTTTTGTAGTTCAAACTTGGGCATCCTAAGTACATGGCCAACCCAGTGCTATTGGTCTCGGATGATTGTGGTTTTGATGCTGGTTCTGTTAGCTACTTCTAGGGCACTGATATTGTTAATGCTTGTCAAAGAGATGTAAAACATGGAAACAGACCCTTTGGTCCAACTCATCCATGCTGACCAGATATCCTAACCTAATCTAGTCCCATTTGCCAGCACTTGGCCCATATTCCTATAAACCCTTCTTATTCATGTGGAGAAAGTGAGGTCTGCAGATGCTGGAGATCAGAGCTGAAAATGTGTTGCTGGAAAAGCGCAGCAGGTCAGGCAGCATCCAGGGAACAGGAGAATCGACGTTTCGGGCATAAGCCCTTCTTATTCATGTACCCATCCAGGTACCTTTTAAATGTTGTAATCGTACTAGCCTCCATCACTTCCTCTGGTAGCTCATTCCGTACATGCACCACCCTCTGCGTAAAAATGTTGTCCCTTAGGTCCTTTTAAGTTTTTCTGCTCTCACCCTAAACCTATGCCCTCTAGTTCTGGACTTCCCCACCCCAGGGAAAATACTTGTCTATTTACCCTATCCGTGATTTTATAAACTTCTATAAGATAACCTGTCAGCCTCCAATGCTCCAGGGAAAACAGCACCCGCCTATTCAGTCTCCCCTATAGCTCAAATCCTCCAACCATGGCAACATCCTTGTAAATCTGAACCCTTTTAAAGTTTCACAACATCTGTCCTATAGGAGGGAGACCAGAATTATGCACAATATTCCAAAACTGGTCTAATCAATGTCCTGTACAGTCACAGCATGATCTCCCAACTCCTATACTCGATACTCTGACCAATAAAGGCAAGCATACTAAACACTGCCTTCACAATCCTATCGATCTGCGCCTCTACTTTCAAGGAGCTATGAACCTGCACTCCAAGGTCTCTTTGTTCAGCAACACTCCCCAGGACTTTACCATTAAGTGTATAAGTCCTGCTAAGATTTGCTTTCCCAAAATGCAGCACCTCACATTTATCTAAATTAAACTTCATCTGCCAGTCCTCAGCCCATTGGCCCATCTGATCAAATCCCATTGTACTCTAAGATAACCTTCACTGTCCATTACACCTCCAATTTTGGTGTCATCTACAAACTTACTATACCTCCTATGTTCACTTCCAATCATTTTACATAAATGATGAAAAACAGTGGACCCAGCACCAATCCTTGTGGGACACCACTGTTCACAGGCTTTTAGTCTGAAAGGCAACCCTCCACCACCACCCTCTGACTTCTACCTTCTACCCAGTTCTGTATCCAAAAGGATAGTTCTCCTTGTATTCCATGAGATTTAACCTTGCAAGCCAGTCTCCCATTGGGAACCTTGTCAAATGTCTTACTGAAGTCCGTGTAGATCACATCCGCTGCTCTGCCCTCATCAATCCTCTTTGTTACTTCAAAAAACACAATCAAGTTTGTGAGACATGATTTCCCACGCACAAAGCTATGTTGACTATCCTTAATCAGTCCTTGCCTTTCCAAATACATGTAAGTCATCAGGCTTCTCTCTAACAACCTGCCCACCAACGATGTCAGGCTCACTGATGTGTGGTTCCCTATCTTTTCCTTACCACCTTTCTTAAATAGTGGAACCATGTTAGCTAAACTCCAGTCTTCCAGCACCTCACATGCCCTTTCCTAACTTCCCACAGAGTTCTAGGGTACACCTGATCAGGTCCTGGGGATTTATCCACCTTGTATGCATTTTAGGACATCCAGCGCCACTACCTCTCTAATATCATCTCAGCTGATGTGGAGAATCTTCTTAAGCAACATTGGTACTTCTCAAGGGTCTTGAGATGGCATTAGGTTCTCGTTTCCGAGATCTATACAAGAGTTGGAAGGATTTATACACAAGGATTTTCGTCTCAGAACAGATGTCACAGTTATCAAAGACCCTAACCCTTGGGGTGTCTGAAGGTGATGCTCACAAGTTGGGTGCAATGTTGAATCTCTGCACTGATGTCAGCCTTAATTTGAGATGTAGCTGGTAAGGGAAATGTTCTGCATTTGGGAGGATTTCTTTATTGATCTTAATGGGTTTTAAGTTGGGATGGGTCATGTTGAGGTTGATGCCTCGGCCATTTCTTTGGTATGCTCCTGTGTAGGCATTAAGTGGGGCTTGAAGACTCTCTTCCGAGAGAGCACAGTTGACCTTGTCATCCACATGCTAAAGTTCAGCAAGTGAGGTTAGTGTAATTTTCTTGGTTGCAAGTGCTTGAGGTCGAAAGTGTCTATGGATGGAAAAATGTCCACACTGCTGGGAAGTGATAAAAGGATGGAGAATGGTGGTAATGAAGATGGAGAAAAGGATGGGAGTGACGACGGATTCCTGCCTGACCTCTATCTTGACCTCAAGGATTCTGTCATTTTTACTGCTGGGAAGGACTATCGTCAACATTTTGTGTTGGGGACTGAGAATGTTGATGAATTTCACTGGAAAGCTGACCTTTGACAGGGCATTCCATGGCGCATCCTGATTGAGTCAAAAGCCTTGGTCAGATTGATGAAGGGCATGTAGAGATGTTGCTTTTCCTGGAAATTCTCTGGGAGTTGCTGAGCTGCAAAAAGCATACCCATAGTTCCATGGTTTAGTTGGAAGCCACGGTGACTTTCAAGATGGATCCCCTCGGGCCGGGAGAAGGCGCCTGAAAGGATTTGGATGGTGATCCTCCTGCTGGCAGAGAGCAGAGAGTTTGATGGAGTCAATTATAAAGGATGTAATAACTGAGTATTTAGAAAGCGGTGACAGAATCACTCCAAGTCAGCATGGATTCACTAAAAGGAAATCATACTTGACAAATCTCATTCTTTGAGGATGTGACTAGTAGAGTTGTCAAGGGTGAATCAGTGAATGTGTATCTGGACTTTTGAAAGGCTTTTGACAAGATCCCACATGAGATTAGTAAGCAAAATTAAAGCTCATGGTTTTGAAGGTCATGTATTTATGTGGATACAGAACTGTTTACCAAACAGGAAACAGAGTTGGAATAAATGGGTCCTTTTCACAGTGGCAAGCAGTGACAACTAGGGTACTGCCGGGTTTGGTGTCGGGACTCGAGCTGTTCACAATATGCATTAATGATTTGGCCAAAGGAATTGAATGTAATATCTCAATTTGCAGAAGACACTAAGTGGCAGTGTCTACTGTGAGGAGGATGCTAAGAGGCTGCAGGGTGAATTGAACATGCTGGCGGAGTGGGCAAATATTTGGTAAATGCAATATAATGTGGATTAGTGTGGGATTATCTTTTTTGGCAAACACAGGAAGGCAGATTATTATTTGAATGGTGAGGTGCAGCGCGACCTGGGTGTCATAGTGAAACAGTTATGAAGGTTGGTATGCAGCTGGAGCAGGCGGTGAGGAAAGCTAATGGCATGCTGGCCTTCATTGCAAGAGGATTTGAGTATAGGAGTAGGGATGTCTAGCCACAATTATACAGGGCCTTGGTGAGGCCACTCCTTGAGTATTGTGTGCAGTTTTGGCCGCCTAATCTTGTTGTTGAGGGAGTCCAGTGAAGGTTTACCAGACTGATTCCCAGGATGGCAGGACTGACATATGAGGATAAACTGGATTGACTGGACCTGTACTCACTTGAAGTCCAGAACTAGGGGTCACAGTCTGAGAATAAGGGTAAGCCATTCAGGACCGCGATGAGGAAGAATTTTTTCACTCCGTTGTAAACCTGTGGAATTCTCTTCCATAGTAAGTTGTTGGGGCTAGTTGGTTAGATGTATTCAAGACCGAGCTGGATGTGGCCCTTGCGGCTAAAGGGATCAAGGGTATGGAGAGAAAGTAGGAGTGGGGTACTGATATTGCATGGTCATCTATGATATTGAATGGTGGTGCAGGGTTGAATGGCCTACTCCACCTATTTTCTATGTTTCCTTGTTAGTTGCCACTGATAAGCTACGATCTAGTTAAATGATGGAATGGGTTGATTTTCTTCCTTTTTAAAAAGATATAATTTGCAAACCCTCCACCTAGTTTGGGCAAGTTCCCTTCTTGAACTGACCAGGTGAGAAACAAAGCATCTTGCTGATTTGTGTTAGCAATATTTGTAATATTAGCATGTAATGTAATATTAGTGGGCTTCTCCAATTTGAATCCATTACCTTTTCTTTTACTTTTAATTCTCACAGCGGATTTATGAAACTTGTAGCGACTCTTAACATTTAACTGCATAGTAATACAATCTCTTCCTCCTAACTTGTAAGTAGCTACCCAGGACTGGTTGGTGGAGTTAAGTTATGGATCAACCATGACAGGCTTGAAGGCTGAATTACCTAATCCTGTTGTGCAATGTATCGAAAACAAATAAAAAGAATTTGTTTTTTTGGTAGAATAGTTATTAGATTCTGGTATTTGGCTATTTCCAGGGATCTTTGATAAACATTGCTCAATGTGAAGTACATTTGATTGGTAAAGGTTGGTATGAGAATTGTACATCAAGGGTATGAAGCCCTGGACATGTTCATTTGTGAGGGAAGCACAGTGTGGTTCATCCCCCTCCACCCCACCCCAATTTAAAGCACAATGCCAGCATAGTACTTTTTGTTTTTTTTAAGCATGCACCTTCTGTTTCTATGCAAAAACACTCTCCTAATTTATTTTTCAGGTGCTTCAGTAAGGGGTGTGGATTCTGGAAAAAGTGCAGCATGGATGGAATGGAATCAAGCAATGAAGATAATTGCACAAATGCCACAGGTCTGGTTTACTGTTGGTGTTAGGTGTTTGTGTGTGTTCATTCTGTACTAGCCCTAGTGTGCTTTGTTTGTCAGTGAAAACCTGACCACTTAGCAGCACTAGTATTGAAATACTGTGTTTCAGTTTATCTGATAGCATTCGTATGTGCGCTGATTACTCTGCCTTTTTCACCATTACCTCTCACTTTCCTTCTTGTTTTAATGCTCTGACATTCAGTTGTGTATTCTCCCATATTCCCTCCCTTTCAATCTATTTCCTGCTCCCCTTGCTTTTGGGCCCTCCCCCATGTGTGCTTGCAAAAAAAAAACGTAATTGTGTGATTTTACTTGCCCAAAATAATTGTATTTCAGCCTCTTTTGAATAGCCAAAGGCCTTTCACACTAATGTTAATATCATGAAATGTGGTTCACTTTGTGGGCGGCATGGTGGCACAGTGGTTAGCACTGTTGCCTCACAGCGCCAGAGACCCGGGTTCAATTCCCGCCTCAGGTGACTGACTGTGTGGAGTTTGCACATTCTCCCCGTGTCTGCGTGGGTTTCCTCCGGGTGCTCCGGTTTCCTCCCACAGTCCAAAAATGTGCAGGTCAGGTGAATTGGCCATGCTAAATTGCCCGTAGTGTTAGGTGCAGGGGTAAATGTAGGGGAATGGGTCTGGGTGAGTTGCGCTTCGGCGGGTTGGTGTGGACTTGTTGGGCCGAAGGGCCTGTTTCCACACTGTAAGTAATCTAATCTAATTTGTTTTGTATGACTTTGAGTGGCTTTTCTATCCTGTCCAATTAGAATGGCTCCTGACTGGAGGAAAGTCGGAGTCACGTGTGAATTTTGTATCCTTTTGAAGGTGCACCGAAATTAGCCATTAAAACATCTCATAACTATATTGTGGTCAGTCATTTCTGTAGTTCAAAATTGTTTGCTGACCTGCATAGAACTGCTAATGAACAGCTTCAAAGACATTTCTCTGCCAGCCTATATTCAACTGATCAACAGCTAAGCAGATCTAGGTTCAGGAAATCCTTCTTTTGAAGTGACATTTTATCTACAGGATCTGTGTTCTCTGCAGCTTTAGAAAGTCTGTGTTACCTTAAGCTAAGCACTGGAAAGATTGAAATTATCATTTTGGGCTCCTCCTGTTGAAATACCATCACATGGATGCTTTTGTACTGTGAAAGTTGTACTGCACAGTAATCTATAGTGGCAAATGCTGAACATTTTAATAAATGCATACTAAGCTGTAATTTGTAGTAATTGCAAGCTGTTACCTTTAGGATTCTGAATTCTTTCTTTTGTAAACCTTCCTGTGATGCATTAGGAAGGCAAATAGGATGCTGTTTATTATAAGGAGAGTGGAATATAAAAGTAGGGAAATTTGACTGCAACTGTACAAGGCCTCAGTGAGACCACATCTGGAGTACTGTGTAGTGTTTTGGTCTCCTTATTCAAAAAGGATATGATTGTGTTTGCAGTTCAAAGAAGGTTCACTTGACTCATTCCTGGGATAGAGGACTTAAGAAAGGTTGAACAGTTGGGCCTGTACCCATTGCAGTTTAGAACAATGAGATTATCATACTGAAACATGTAAGATCCTGAGGGGACTTGACAGATTGGCTTCTGAGAGGATGTTTCCACTTTGGAATTAGGGGACACAATTTAAGAATGAGGAACTTCAGACCACAAACTCAGTTCACCATTTTTTCTGGTTTTCTTGGTTTAGCTTTCAACAGAGCTGAGTGATATTCTGGCGTTAATACACTCTGGACTGATCTCTCTTTTCCACAATCATCACCAACTGTTTTGCTATTTGTTCACAGGTGATCTCAAATGTCCCTCATCCTGTTGCATTCCCTGTCCTTCCATTCTGTTCAGCTTGCTTCTCCCACTTGACTTTGAACAGTGTATCTCTGGCTCTCATTTGCCTTATATTCAAGGCTCAGTTAAACAGATTTGTAATAGACAGGGGCATCCAGGATTATGGGGTGCAAACAAGAAAGTGGAGCTAAGACCACAATCCGATCAGCCACAATCGTAATCGGTGCCAGAGCAGTCTTGGAGGGCTGAACAGTAACCGTGCATCTAAGTCCTATCTTACATTGCCACTTATAAAATTACAACATAGTATCTAAACCAATTACTCACATTGTTCAACTTCAATCAGCGAACAGAACACTGAGACTTTAATTCACCCAATGTACTTATGATTTCTGTCTGCTTTCAACTGTAGGTGAACCTTTGTATTCAAGAAGATGTTTTCACTTACTAAGCTATCTCAGGAAACACAAGGATAAATCATTTTTAAGCTTGCTTCTGTTATTCATTTTATCAATGCTCGCACACGATTGTTCTCTTCAGAAGGTGGCTCAATATCGCTGTGTTAGTGTTCACAAAGTTTTAATTGCTAAACCTGTTCGCTAAAGTGTTTTCAAATAAAGCACAAATGCTAGTGTCGACTCCGAAAGCCATTGTAGCACCAAAGGGGACCAGTCAGCCAATTTTTTTTATCACTGACTCTTGAAGAGCTGGCTATTTCGTTGATTTATCTCCTGTGCCTACTGTCATAGAGTCAGAGCCATACAGTATGGAAGCAGACCCTTCAGTCCAACTCATTCATGCCGACCAAGTTTCCTAAACTAAACTAGTCCCATTTACCTGTGTTTTGGCCCTTATCCCTCTAAACCTTTCCTATTCATGTATCTGTCCAAATGGCTTTAAAATATTGCAATTGTACTCTCCTCTGCCACTTCCTCTGGCAGCTCATTTTATATATGAACCACCCTCTGTGTGAAAGAGTTGCCCCTCAGGACCCTTTTAAATCGTTCTCCTGTCACTGTAAAAATATGTCCTCTAGTTTGGAACTGTCCTAACCTCGGAAAAAGACTTTCTGCTTTTCACCTTTATCTATGCCCCTCATGATTTTATAGCTCTCTATAAGGTCACCCCTCAACCTCCCACATCCCAGGGGAGAAAAAGGTCCCACCCTGTCCAGCCTCTCCCTAGAACACAAACCCTCCAGTCCCAGTAACATCCTGGTAAATCTTTTCTGCACCCTGTCCAATTTAATAATATCCTTCCTATAGCAGGGCGACCAGAACTGTACACAGTACTCCAGAAGAGGCCTCGCGAACCTCCTGTACAGCTGTAGCATGATGTCCCACATCTTATAGGCCCTGGTGTGAGTAATGAAGACTTGTGTGCCAAACACCGCTTTAACCTGTCTATCTGTGGCGCAACCTTCAATGAACTATGTACCTGAACCCCTAGGTGTCTCTGTTAGACTACACTACCCAGGGCCCTACCATTAACTGTGTAAATCCTGCCCTTGTTCGTTTTACCAAAATGCAACATCTTGCATTTATCCAAATTAAACTCCATCTGCTACTCTTCAGCCCATTGGCCCAACTAATCAAAATCCCTTTGTAATCTTAGATAACCACCTTCACTGTCGACTATACCACCCATTTTGGTGTCATCCCCAAACTTATTAACTATGTCTCCTATATTCTCTTCCAAATCGTTTATATAAATGACAACAGCAGTGGACCCAGTACAAATCCCTGCGGAGCACTGCAGGTCACAGGCCTCCAGTCCCAAAATCAACCCTCCATCACCATCCCCTGTCTCCTTCCATCAAGCCAATTTTGTATCGAATTGTCAAGCTCTCCTTGAATCCCATGTGATCTAACTTTACTAACCAGTCTACCACGCGGAACCGTGTTGAAGGCTTTACTAAAGTCCACGTTGACAACGACTACCACTTTGTCATCATCTACCTTCTTGGTCATGCCCTGAAAAAAAACTCAGTCAAGTTAGTGATTCCCCACGCACCAAGCCATACTGACTATCCCTAATCAGTCCTTGCCTCTCCAAGGGCATGTAAATACTATCTCTCAAAATCCCCTCCAACAACTTAACCACCACAGATGTCAGACTCACCGTTCTATTGTTCCAAGGCTTGTCCTGGAAGCCCAACATCAGCCATCCTTCCCGGCACCTCACCTGTGGCTGTAGGTGATACAAATATCTTTGTTAGTGGCCCAGCAATTTCTTCCCTTGCCTCCTACAACATCCTGGCATACGCCTGATTGGGTCCTGGAGCTTTATCCACCTTTGTGTTTTAAGACCTCCAGCACCACCTCTTCTGTAATGTGGACTGTTTTTAAGACATCAGTATTTATTTCCCTGAATTCCCTAGCCTCCATGTCTGTCTCTGCAGTAAATACTGACATGAAATATTCGTTTAGTATCTCTTCCATTTCCTGTGGTTCCACAATCACTTTAAGCAGCCCTATTTTCTACCTAGTTGCTCTTTTACTCTTAACGTACTTGTGGAATCTCATTGCATTATCCTTTTTCTTATCTGCCAAGGCTATCTCATTTCCCCTTTTTGCCCTCCTAATTTTCCTATTAGGATTGCCCTTACCCCTCTTTATACCCTTCAAGATCCTACTTGATCCCAGTTGGCTACACCTGACACGTGCCTCCTCCTTATTTTTAACGAGAGCCTCACTATTGTGGGCGGCACGGTGGCACAGTGGTTAGCACTGCTGCCTCTCAGCGCCAGAGACCCGGGTTCAATTCCTGCCTCAGGTAACTGACTGTGTGGAGTTTGCACATTCTCCCCGTGTCTGCATGGGTTTCCTCCGGGTGCTCCGGTTTCCTTCCACAGTCCAAAGATGTGCAGGTTAGGTGAATTGGCCATGCTAAAAATTGCCCGTAGTGTTAGGTGCAGCGGTAAATGTAGGGGAATGGGTCTGGGTGGGTGCGCTTCGGCGGGTCAGTGTGGACTTGTTTGGCCGAAGGGCCTGTTTCCACACTGTAAATAATCTAATCTAATCTAATCTATCTTTATTCATCCATTGCTCCCTACTCCTACCATCCTTAATATTCACTAATGGGAACATACTGCCTCTGAACTTGTTATCCCACATTTCCAAATCTCTGACTTGCCAGTCATCCCTGCGATCAGTCTTCCCCCAGTCAACTTTTGAAAGTTCCTATCTTATACTGTCAAAATTGGCCTTCCTCCAATTTAGAACTTTAACTTTTAAAACTAATCAACTTATGATCACTAGTCCTAAAGTGCTCCTCCACTTACTGACCTGCCTTATTTCTCAGGGGAAGGTTAGGTTTTGCTCTTGCTCTGGTAGGTACATCTACATATTGATTAAAAATTTCTTCAACATGTAACAAATTTATCCCCATCCAAGCCCTTAACACTATGGTAGTCCAAGTCTTATGTTTGGAAAAGTAAAATGCCCTGCTACTATCACCCTATTACACATGCAAATATCTGAGATCTCTCCACATATTTGCTCCTCAGTTTTCTGCTGATTGTTGGGGGGGGTGGGGAGGGCTATTGTACAATCCCATGAAGGTGATCATCCCCTCCTTATTTCGGAGTTCCACCCATATAGCTTCACTGGATGATCCCTCGCAAATATCTTTGTAAGTACAGCAGTGATGTTTCCCCTAAGCAAAAACACCACTCCCCTTCCTGTTTTGCCTCCTTTTCTATCCTTTCTATGGCATCTAAACCTTGGAACATCGAGCTGCCAGTCCTGTCCATCTCTGAGCCACGTCTCCGTAGTAGCTGTGATATCCCGGTCTCATGTTCCCAGCCATGCCCTAAGCTCGTCTGCCTTGCATTTGAGACCCCTTGCATTGAAATAAATGCAGTTTAATTCTTCAAAGTTACTGTGTTCTCTGACTTGCTCTTGCCTGCCTTGTCTAAATAACTTGCTTTTTTTAACTTCTGAACCACCCTCATCTATGTCTCTATACTCACTGCTGCTTAGGAAAGCTCTTGTTTTTGCTCTCTAAGGGCTCCCAAGTAAGCACTAGCAAATTTTGGTTTGTCCAGATCGTGATATATGACTCCAGTTGGAGTTTCACATGGCCCATTTAACACACCAAAAATTAGGTATTGTATCCTGCCATTTGAACTGTCTAATTTGGAAGGCCCTTCTCGGTGTTGCATTTCAGGAAGAATGTAATCAATCATTAGGAACAGAGAAAATTTGGGTATAGCTTTTGGTGTCAAATCATTTCAAGCCTGTGCTGTTTGAGTGCTCTGCTTTTTCTTCTCTACTGTGCTCCACAGTCAAAATTTGAGCTAACTGCTCTGTGTATCGTTTAAGTTGATGGTAATAACAGTACTGTTCACAGACCACCTTGCTACAAAATCTCATGGCGAATGTGTTTGTGTCCTAAAAAGATAGGGATGCATCAAAAGTATCCTCCCTCTGCTCTGTCTATATCTGTTCAACCTCTCTTCTGTGATTTCACTGCTGCCTTGTCTTCCTGTGAACTCTCCTTAATTATATGCATAACCCTCACTTGACTGTTACCTCTTAGCCTCAACTCTCACATTCTTGATCTTGGAGGAGACTGTTTTGACTAAGTTTGGTATTCTTCCTCACCACTTACTGTCGTCCTGTCTCCATGTCTTCCCACCCCCCACCCCCGCAGTGTGACATCTGTCGTATGCTGTCAGCAGTGCAAACTCAAACGTATCTACAGTTCAACACTGCATCTTGCTGGACTACACCAAGTACCCCCCTCCTTCCCTGTCTTGCTGTTTATTAAAACTCATTTATTCCAGAATCATTCTGCATTACTAACTGCTTCTTGATCTCCTGTCCTGTCCATTTTCGCTAACCATAAGTTTGAGTATCTCATTAATTTAAGATGGACACTCGCCATTCATCTGCCTCTACTTCCTGTCCTACCCTTTGCTCATCAAGTCAAACCTTCTCTCACCCTATTTCTGAATTTTCAGTTTCCTCCAGTTTCTGTCATTTCCCTAAATGTATTTTATCCATGAGACACAAAGTGGTAACTCTTCAGTTTTCATTCCTGGGTTTCATGCTAACTGACTTTGTGAATAGTTCTCTCTCAATGACTGTCAAAACTGTCATTATCACCCCACTCTGAAAAGGTTCCATCCTTGACTTCTCTATCTTTGCTACTATTGTCACATTGCTGGTGTTCCTTTCTTCACCTCCAACCAGGACTAAATTTCCAGAAATTTCCTGTTTGGTTTTCTGATCGGGTTTCTACCCTCTAAACCTCAATCAAAGTCACATCTTTATGATTTAAGATCATGGTGCACTCTCTCCTTCACCCAACACCTGCCACCACTTTTTGATATGCTGCACTCCATCATTGAGTTCAATAGGATTGTCTTCATTTGAGTTTACTATCTCATACATTTCCAAGAGATGTAATCTTTTCTTAGTTATTCATTCCTGTACTGATTGGCCATTTGTGTTGCTGTGACCAGAATTGTATACAGTACCCTAAACGTGGCCTAACCAAAGCATTGATAGGCTCAGCATGACCTCTAAGGTTGGGCTCCAAATTGGCTTCTAATAAATGCTTCAACATCCTAACATTTTTCTGTGCCAATTTGATATCATGCAGATTTGTTTTCGACCCTCACCTAAGAAGTGACTTTTAGACGAGATTCAATAGAAGCTGATGACCCCTTGTATTCATACGTCCCTTAAGTGACCATTCTCCTTGTTTGAACTGAGTCAGTGAACATTGATAAGCTACTTAACGAGTCATGTACTCATGTAGTATCTATACATATGCAGTCCAGCACATACGCATACTAAGTAGTTGTTATAAGTGAGAACCTTGGCTGATTTTCTCCTCTCCTCTCCTCTTTTCTCTCCCCCCCCCCCCCCCCCCCCCCGGCCAATTTTTATTTTATTTTGATCCAGGGTTTTGAGGTCATATGGAACATCTGCACTGCTGCAGTTGAGAAGATTGTGTAACTTGGACCAGAGACTGAAATTTTATTAAGTTACTTTTTAAGAATCAAAATGACATTTGTTAGAGCTCAGTAATATGCACAGACATTGCATTGAAAGGAACAAGTGTCTGGTCTGATATTGAGCTATTTGGTTACCAAGAGCAATGCGCTTTTAATAACATGTCATGTTTCAAGTGATCCCAAGTAAGATTGCCTCGGAGACCTTTATACCCACCAGTCAGTTTCTCTGCTACGGCAATGAGATGGTGAGCATGTCTCTTAAAGATACACTGGCTGTGGGACATAACCAAAGTGAATGAACATGGGCAACTGTATGGAGTTCAACCTGGTAAAGTGTGAAGTGATTCACTTTGGAAGGTCAAATTTGAATGCAGAATACAGAGTTAAAGACAGGATTCGGCAGTGTGGAGAAAGAGGGATCTTGAGGTCCATGTCCATAGATCCCTCAAACTTCCCACCCAAGTTGATAAGGTTGTTAAGGAAGCGTACGGTGTGTTGGCATTCATGAGCAGGGGGATTGAGTTTAAGAGCTGCAAGGTTATGCTGCAGGTCTATTGAGCCCTGGTTAGACCACACTTGGAATATTGTGTTCAGTTCTGGTTGCCTCATGATAGGGAGGAGGTGGAAACTATAGAGAGGATGCAGAAGAGATTTACCAGGGATGCTGCCTGGACTGGAGGACTTGTCTTATGAAGAAAAGTTGAAGGAGTTAAGGCTCTTCTCATGGGAGTGAAGAAGGATGAGAGGTGACTTGATAGAGGTGTACAAGATGTTGAGAGGCTGCCAGAGTGGATAGCCAGAGACATTTTCCCATGACGGAAATGTCTATCAAGAGGGGGCATAATTTTAAGGTGATTGGAGGAAGGTTTAGGGGAGATGTCGGAGGAAGGTTTAGGGGAGATGTCAGAGGTAGGTTTTTTACACAGAGTGTGGTGGGTGCATGGAATGCACTGCCAGCAGTGGTGGTAGAGTCAGATACATTAGGAAAGTTTAAGGAACTCTTGAATAGGCACAAGGAAGACAGTACAATGAAAGGTATGTAGGTTAGTCTGATCTTAGAATAGGATAAAAGGTCAGTACAACGTTGAAGGCTGAAGGGCCTGTGCTGTGTTATGTTCTCAAGCACTTCCTCAATAATGAATGGTGCTTTTGTTTTCGACAGCTATTATATCTTGCTTGCGATTTGCTCATTTGAGTTGTTTGGTTAGCAGGTTACAGTTAATTTTGAGTGTAGAACATGAGTAACTGCTTAGATATGCTGTTTGAATTGAATTCAGTTTCTACATGTAAATCCCATTCCTGCATTTTTGTTCTCAATTTGACTTGGTATGGATTTTTAGACTTTGTTTCTGAGCAGAAACTTAGATTTCTTATTCTAAACTTATTGTTAATTTGGTAAAGTTTGCTATTGGTGTTTAAAATAAATAAGTGATTCCAGTATGTACATTCCTGGTGTTGATGGCAACTGCACTCTCTTGGACGACACATTCACTGACAGTGTGTCCTAAGGTTGTAAGTCCAAAGGTAACGAAAAGGTAGATAATGACTTGTGCAATAAGTATCTCTGAAAGCGTGTTGAAGATAATTTATAATGCATTCAGGGTTAATAGCACAATTTCATTTTCTGTTGCAGCTATGAACATTGACTCTGCTGAAAATAGTTCTTTAGCAGAAGATGAAGAAGCTGATCCGTCTGCATCTCATGGTTGCACAAAACGAGAAGAAACGTCTGAGCATGTTTTGAAAGAGCAGCACGAGGAGCAGTGCAGGTAAGAGGGGAAATATGCAAGAGATGTCTTGGAATCTGAGGGTATTGCTCCAAGTTTTTGAGGGGGAAAAATCCACAATTCATCTTTGGCTCATTCAGTAGGGACTAATTATTTATGATAAGTGGCAGTATTTCATCATTTTATTTGGGACAGGGTGAAGGATATTCTGTAGCGTTATGAAAGTTTGTCCTTTCCTTTCTTAGAGATGTCTATATCTGCTTTTAATATATTTTGTAGGCAAAGTACTTTTGTTATACTTTTATTGCAATATATGTTCTTTGACTCAACCTTTGGTACATTTCAGGTGGTCCTGTTTGTGTGTCTTGGTTGTGTTTGTATTGTTTTTAGTGAGTTGGCTCACTTCTGTTTTATCATTCTCTTCTGCCACCCAAAAAAACAAGGTATTGAGAAAGCTTTTGGCTCTGTTCATACTCTGCCCTCGAGCACAGATGAAATCTAGAACTTGGCATGAATTTGAGTCCCACTGGTGTGTTGTAGCAAGTTTAAATTCCAATATTTGCCAGTGAAATACTGCAACTGAAGTGGGAAAGTAATTTTCTGTGGTTTCCCTTAATTTAAAAAGATTTGAGTTTGTGATGAAAAGGTAAGCTTGGAGGAAACAGGAGCCAGCATCTGTGAATAATGGAGGTAGAAAGGAAATAGATAGTAGCAATAAACTCTAGCAGTGAGAATAAAACATAAATTTCATAATTTCAAGGTGTTTAATCCTTACACTGTGTATAGTGGAAAAATGAGCACATTCTGAATTCGACTAAGGTAGAGATTTATAATGAACTTAATACACTAAAAATACACCTGCATCGAGTGAAGTAACTGTTTTAGTTCCGATTTGTACCCAGCATTACTTTTTCATGATGCAGATTTTGCTGCATACTTGTGATTTTGTTTGAGTGGCAGATGATTTGACTTATGGAGCAATGGTTGAAAAGGAATCAAAATTTTTATGAACTTGTGGCCAATACACTGTATTACTCTGAGCAGTTGTATTTTAAAGATGAGTATAACTTGGCTAATGTAAGCAGTGAAAATAATAAAGATAACAGCTGTTGGTAGCGTGATTCAAAGATCAGTTATGAAGATAATTGAATCATAACCATAGTGCACAAAGGCAAACTGTTTGGCCCATCATGTCGTTGCTGGCTATCCACTGAGCAATCTTCTCAGTTCCATTCCCTGCCGCAGCCTTACAAGTTTGTTTCCTTTGAGTGCCTGTTCTTTTTTGAAATTATTGATTGTTGCTAATGTTTTGAATTAATTAAATGTTAAACCATCTTTCTATCTAGCTTGGAGCAAAGGCTGTGCGTGTTCTGTAATTGTGGAGAGCAGAGCCTACATGGACAAAGAGAGCTGAAGCAGTTTGATCCATCGGTTGTGTTGGATGAATTTGGAAATGGAGGGGCAAACAGAACTACAAAGGAAGCCAGTCCAACATCAAGGCACACGAGTGTTTCAGGGACGGAGGGGCTCTCCGATGAGCTTGTACAAGTTGGCTTTGAAAGAAGTACAACAACAGTGGCTCTCTTTGAGTCAACAGGTGAAAAAAACTGTTTTCTTTATTGTTTAGAGTCCAAAATTTCTCAAAACAATTCTAAAACTTGATTTGAATATTATTGTTTCTTATATTGTTATATAACTATTTTTATAAAATTGTTCCTCATAATTCTTCTCTCAATAAATTTGTTGAAAAGATTACAGTTTGGATTCCTTAACATTTTAGTTTTTTTAGTCCTGTTAAGTCTTTTATCTTTTAATAATTTTAATGATGGAATCTCCAAGTAGTCCAAAATAATTCAGCAGTAATGACAATGCGAGTATATGGTACCCTTTTACTGCTGCCTTAACTTCAGTCTCAAGAATTGTATATGCCTATGGAGTCTTTTACAAATCATAATCATGTTCTTGTGCAGAATTAAGTTTTGTGTTTTTAAAAAAGAAGCTTCATGCCAGTGTATTGAAATGAAACAAATTTTTGTTAACTCAACAAAAAGCAGAAGAAAATAAACTGCAGATAAAAGAGATGCTCTCTCGGACCTCAAACTGCTTTCCACTGCACCATTATTGTCGTTTTCTCAAATTCTGTGCTTAAATAAAGTCACATTGAGCTGCAGCATTGAACTAACACTTGAGTTACTCTGTGAACTTAAATTAGTTTGTGACAAGGGTCTGAGTTGCGCTAGTAGCTGACCAAGGTCCTGTCATTATTTTGCATCTGCAGGTGCATTTTTCATTTGGTTATCTGGTGATCAGGACCACAATTTCTCCATCATTCCAGCTGCTGCCTCCACCACCAGCTCCACCCTCCTCCCCTCTTCCTCTCTTCCTCCCCCAGCAAAGACCCCAAGTTGAGTATCTAGTTCTTCTCTCTTCCACCCCCCCCCCCCCAACCCCCCTCCAATCTTTGTTATATCTTTTCTTCTTTATGTTTGGTTACATTGGTGTAACTTCCTGTACACTAGATTAAAAAGTCTCCAACTTCATTAGTCTCTGGCTCTGCACCATACCGTTGTGTTATATTTGACCCACTTGGGCATCATATTATTTACTTTCTGGTATGCGATGATTCAACAGAAAACTACTTCGCTGTATGCAATGATTTGTCAGCTTGGCTCACTTGGTAAAATTCACTCGTTCCTGAATCAGCACTGTTGTTTCAAAGCTCATTCTAGCACTTGAGTTGATAATCCTGAGTGAAGCTGTAGCACACTGCTGAGGGAGTGTTCCGTCGACATTTATTTGAGATATCATCTGGAGACTTTGTCTACCACTTCCAATGGTTCAGGTTACTTTTGAAGGTTACGTGGCATTATTTGAGGAGCAATCAATTCTTCCTGATGTTTGGCTAGCATTCTTCCCTCAGCCAGCACCAAAAGTTATAATTAACCAGCTGGTAGTCCCGTTGCTATTTTGAGGAACTTACTGTGCGCAAAATAACTGACGCATTTTTGACATAAGTTTGCTGCACTTCAAAGTAATGAATTCTAATTGAAATGCTATGTGATGTTTTGAGATCAGGCGCTAAATGCAAGGGAATTTTTTCCTATTTACGTGGAGGATAGGTGCTGTGCAGCTGCCAAAACTAGTAATGACATTGCAAACATATTTCAGCCTTATTTATTTTTGTATATAGTTGAGTTCTATGGTGTTACTTTTGATCAATGCTAGGAATTCTGGTTCAGTTGGCGTTTTTGATGCTAAAACATTACTGTAATCATACAGATTGTGTTGGGACAAAACCATGGTAAAAATATATCTGCAAATTGTGCCCACTCATGAATGTATTTGGAGATAGTATGCAAAACCATCACGCTGCCTTTTATGCCCAGGACGTGGGTTTCAAGTTAGCTCAGACACAAAAGGTCTTCTTTCCAAAGAGTCCCAGTATGTGGCTCAAATGCAAGTCTTCAAGAAAAATGATTCATTATTCAGAACACTGTGGCAAAAATTAAATGTCATGCCAGTAGAAGAATCTTCCTTGGTGAAATTTGGATTGAGGTACATTGTTGTATCATGACCATTGCCCCTGCATCAAACCTGTTAATTGCCTAATCAGATGTGTATCTGACCCTGACATGTAAAATGCAGAAAACAAAATCTAACATCGATGACCTTGGCTCCAACATTATTTTGCTGTCATCTGTGCCTTTTACAGAATTCATTAGTGCTCCCAAAAAACACTGATAATAAATTTTGAACAGAATTCTGTTTAGTTGTTGAGAGGTTAATTTGCTGTACCAAATGAAACTACTACTTTCAACGTTACTCAGTCCAGCCTGAACACTGCAATCATCTAAAATAATTCACTGGTGATCTGAGATGGCTGACATTTGATTTATTTCTCTAACCAGTACTAGGTATTGTCAGATCCTCCATTGGAGTGAAAAAAAAGCTTTTCTATTCTCTCTTATGTAAATGTTAATTTAAAACTAGATCAACAAATAAATACTTTAGTCTTAAAGCAACTGAAATGAATTCCATTGTTAGAAATAAATTACCTTGAAGAAAGCTGCCGACAAAAATTGATTTTCTGTATGGTAAATTGTACCTTCACGGTCATAAACCTGATGCCAGAATCAAATTAAGGGGACCTTTTATTGTGATGTCATCAAGTCGGTCAAGTAGCCAATCACCGAGTCTTCATAGCAAGCCAGAAAGTAAAATGCAGTGTTTATCCTTGACGTTTTATTCATTTTATGAAAAGTTGAATAGATTGGGACATGCACATAGGAATAAAGTGGAAACTCAAATATTACAAACACTTTTAAAAAGGTTTTATAGGAAACCCATTATTTTTTTTCTCTCCATGGAGAATTTTGACATTCCATTAATATAAAGTTAGTTCAAATCCAGAAACTTTGTACCAGGTTCATAATTACTATTCAACATGGTTTAAATATCCATTTACATCTTATTCAGTAATGTGTACTTCTTTTCAATGCTTTTTTTGATGAGATCAATTTAGATGATTTCAACTTCCCTATGGGGGAGTGGGGAATTAATGATAGCTGAATCTAGATTCCTGTGCTTGAGTGTGCATGAGCAGACACCAGACATTGCAATAATTGTGATGATTATGCTATCACTAAAAGCGTGAAATTTAAACCATGCTGTTACATGAACAGTTTTTATTTCTGATCCTTAATATTTTTCTCCGCAGGGCATTTCTGGGCTCATCATTGGTGTGCAGCCTGGTCGAATGGTGTTGAACAGGGTGAGGGACAAAAACTGGTCAATGTGGACAAAGCTGTAATCTCAGGTATCTCACAGGTAAGAGGCAAAATTTTATCACTTTGGGTTCTTTGAACTTTTAGAATCTTGGAGAGCATTGATTGACAAAACATTAATTGTCCTTTAAAAGTTTGCTGAATTTTTAAGGACCACATTCCCAACTGATAACTTAAGGGACACTCACTAATGTTGAGTGTTACAGCTTGGAGTATTGGAGCACAAATTTGTTTTTGCTATTTTAACACCGTTTTGGTGCTGACCATTGTAGTGGTATTTTCTGGAAGGACCAACTCTCATACTAACTGTCATGTTTTAATATTTGTGGCAATGAGGATGTTCCTGTGTCTTAAAAGCAGCAAGCCTATACTTTTGCTGGAGTCTCCAAGAAAGCAGAGCAGTGTTAAATTCCAATTCCGTCAACGTCCACCTTCCCAGATTATCATGGAAGGCCCGAAGGCAGTTGGAATAATTTTGAGTGTATCTCTTATTCCATAAGATACAAATACAGAGCCGCAAACGATTTTGTTTTTCTTTCATGCTGCTTCTAAGTATTCATTTTGAGAGTAGTTTACTTTTGTGGATGAGTAAACTGATTGAAGCTACCACTTCAACTGCCTCTTTACTGTAATGGCACCCAGAGATTGAAGAAGGACTCTACTTACTTTAACCTCATTTCCAAAATGTAGATTGTACTTTCATCACTGCTTGACTGTGCAATTGATTCATTGTGTGACCGATGTGGGGAAAGTGGTGACATGGTGATAATCCACAAGCTCAAGCTAGCATCTGGGGAGACCGTTCGAATCCCACCATGACCGGTGTGGAATTTAAATTTGATTGCTAAATCTGGAATTAAAAGCTAGATTCCTGAAAATCCATCTGGTTTACTCATTTCCATTAGAATGATATAGCAAACAGTTTAGTTCCCAGGTACTTATGGATGGATAACACATATTGGCCTTGCCAACGAAGCCCACATCCTATGAGAGAATAATGAAACTACAGCAAGCTGGCATGATAGCACATTAAATGTGTCGTAATTGCATTTTTCCAGCAACCTACAGAGTTTTTTTTTCTCCTTGCAATCTGTAGTTATGCAGTCCTCCAATCTTAACATAGTTCACTGTTCTGAACGCCTGTCTGATTTTTGATTTGCTAATCGTTAAGTTAAAGGTAATTTATAATATTATTTATATTTATTTCACAGAAATGTGAGTATTGTAAACGGTTGGGAGCTACCATCCAGTGCCAGATGGAGGGATGTTTAAGATCGTACCACTTTCCCTGCGCAGCAGCATCTGGATCCTTTCAGTCAATGAAATCATTGACCCTTCTGTGTTCAGAACACATTGATAAAGCAGTGGAAATAGGTACTGTTACATGCTTTAAATAAACTTGTGTTAAATGTATTATTCTTGATAGGTGCAAATTCTTAAATCTGGTGTAAGGCAAAAAACAGTATAAGGGAGTGTCTTTTTTTAAAAAATGTAATCTGGGGATCTCTGGCTTTTCAATATCTGTGGGTGAATTCTGGATCTGTTTGTGTACTAAGGTGGACAAAAGGTCCCAGGTTTAATTGCTGGCATTGTTTGCCTGGTCTTGAAGAAAATACTGACAAAGACCTGTAATTGGTCTAAGTAATCTTGGGTGAGGGAAGGTGAAAGTCGACCAAGTTTCACTGGTGCTGCTCATTGACTCCAATTAGTGAGTGCATGCATACAGGTGCTGGATGAGAGAGTTGGGTTTAGCTAGGTTATCTTTTTTCCCCTTGAAGCTTTCTTGGTGATTGTTTGGGCATATCTGAAAAATGGATAGCAGAGATGGAACCATATTTCAACAGCTGGAGAAATTTCTTTGAAGATTGGGGGGTTGGTAGTTGGAGGAGGTAAGAACACTTGTTTAAAAAAAGATGGATTCAAAATTGATTTTATCCTGTAACCAGTTTCAGTTTTGTAGGTCTAAATATTTTATAACATTGAAATGGCTTTACATTCTTGACCACATTTTAATGCTTGTCTGTCCCTTGTGCCTTTCTGCACTGGCAGTCAAGATCAATTGTGGGAAGTAACTGAAACAATGTGAAATTGGAAAAAGGGGTGGTTGATAAATATGATTTGGAAGCCATTACAGAGTCATGGCTTCATAATGCCATGTATTGAGACCTGAATCTTTAAGGGTATAGGACATTTGAGGAATACCAGAAACTAGGAAAATATTTGGTGGTGATGTGTGTGTTTAGTGGGGGGGTGGGATGGGAACCATGATGTGGAAACAATTTGGCTTGGAATGAGAAACAATACAGGCAAGAAGTCACTTGAGAGTTGTGTATGGGCCCCCCAACAGTAACTACATGGTAGGTTGGAATATAAAGGAAGAAAAAATGCGAGCTTGTGGAGAGGCATGGCAATAATCTTGGGAGATTCTAATCTGCATAAAGACTGGAAATTTCAGAGAGGTAAAAATAACCATTGAATTTTTTTTGGATAGAGCAGCATGTTATGGAGGCCCCATTGAGCAGACTAATCAAAACCTGATATTATACAATGAGATAGAATTTATTGGTTAATCTCCTCATTGTGAAGGCATCCTGAGGTAATGAGCCATAATATGATTTGAATTTTCCCTTTTTGTAAGGGAGAGAGGAGTGGATCCAAGACTATTCACAAAAAAATGAATAAGGGGAATTATGAGGGCACAAAAGCAAAGCTAGCAAAAGTTAATTGGCAAACTAGAGTGAATGATAGGTCAATAGCGATGAAGTGGCAGATCTTTATGGGATATTTTCGAATGTACGGATTAGATGCATTCCAAAGAATAATTAGAATTCCAAATAACAGATCCACCATCCCTGGTTAACTGGAAATGTTAATGTTGGTATCAAACAAAAAGGGGAAAAACCCACAATTGTGCCAAGACAGCTGGCAAAGCAGAAGATTGGACAGCATATTAAAAAAAAATAAAGAATGACCAAAAAATTAATGGGGGACAATTAGACAGAAAGCACTAAGATTTTGTATTAATATTTAGAAAAGGAACAAGTTAACAAATTGTGGGCGGCACGGTGGCACAGTGGTTAGCACTGCTGCCTCGCAGCGCCAGAGACCCGGGTTCAATTCCCGACTCAGGCGACTGACTGTGTGGAGTTTGCACGTTCTCCCCGTGTCTGCGTGGGTTTCCTCCGGGTGCTCCGGTTTCCTCCCACAGTCCAAAGATGTGCAGGTCAGTTGAATTGGCCATGCTAAATTGCCCGTAGTGTTAGGTATAGGGGTAAATGTCGGGGTATGGGTGGGTTGCTCTTCGGCGGGTCGGTGTGGACTTGTTGGGCCGAAGGGCCTGTTTCCATACTGTAATGTAATCTAATCTAATCTAATCTAAAATCTAATCAAAGTGAGCTTTGCCAGAAATTAAATCTGAAGAATTGAAAATTGAAATTTAAAAAATGACACATTTAGTTGAACAAGATTTTTTTTGTTAACGGGCTGTGGACCAGCATTTATTGCCCATCCCTAATTTCCCTGGACTGAGTGGTGGTGAGCTGTCTTCTTGAACTGATGCAGTCCTTTTGGTGTAGTTAAATTGACATTGCCATTAGAGAGGAAGCTCCAGGCTCTTGGCCTAGGAACATTTAAAAGAACTGCAATATAATTCCAATTCAGGATGGTCAGTGGCTTAGAGGAGAACTTCCAGGTGCTGTTGTTCTTATCTATTTGCTGCCTTTGTCATTCTAGAATATATTAAAAATCATACAATACCAGGTTATAGTCCTCACAGGTTTATTTGGACTTCCAAATAAACCTGTTGGGTCATAATCTGGTTTGTGTGATTTTTAACTTTGTCCAACATCATTCTAGATTGTAGTCATTGTGGGTTTCAGAAGTGCTGTTCAAAGAGCCTTTGTGAATTTGTACAGTGTATCTTGTACATGGTACACAATCCTGCTACTGATCATCAGTAGTGGAGGGAGTGAATGTTTGTGGATGTGGTGCAATCAAGCAGGCTGCTTTGATCTAGAAAGTGTCAAGCTTCTTGTTGGAGCTGCTCTCATTCAGGCAAGTGGGGAGTATTCCATCACACGCCTGACTTGTGCTTTGTAGATATTGGACAGACTTTGGGAAGTCATAGAGATGTACAGCATGGAAACAGACCCTTCGGTCCAACCCAAGTCAGGAGGACACTTGCTGCAGGGCTCCTTTTCCCTGACTGTCTCTTGCAGCCCCATTCTTCTATGACTAGTCCAATTAAATTTCTAATCCTTGATAACCCCGAGGATGTTGATATTGGGGGATTTGGAGATCGTAATGCCATCATATGTCATGAGGCAATGGTTGGATTCTCTCGTTGGAGATGGTCATTGCCTGGCACTTGTGTGACACTAATGTTGCTACTTGTCAGACGAAATCTGGACATTCTCCAGGTCCTGTTGCATTTGAACAGTACAATACAGGCCCTTTGGCCCTCACCGTTGTGCCAACCTTTTATCTTACTCTAAGATCAAATTATCATAAATATCCTTCATTTTACTATCATCCAAGTGTCGCTTAAATGTCCCTAATGATTCTGACTACTACCACTGCTGGCAGTGCATTCCATGTAACCACCACACTGTGTAAAGAACCTATCTCTGACATCTCCCTGAAACTTTCCTCCAGTCACCTTAAAATTAAGCCCCCTTGTGATAGCCATTTCTGCCCTGGGAAAATGTCTCTGGCTATCCACTCTATCTATGCCTCTCCTCATCTTGTATACCTCTACAAGTCACCTATCATCCTTCTTCACTCCAACATGAAAATCCCTGTCGCCTTCAACTTTTCTTCATGAGGCATACCCTCTGGTCCAGGCAGCATCCTGGTAAATCTCCTCTGCACCCTCTCTAAAGCTTCCACATCCTTTCTATAATGAGGCGACCAGAACTGAACGCAATATTCCAAGAGTGGTTGAACCAGGGCTTTATAGAGCTGCAGCATAACCTCACAGCTTTTAAATTCAATCCCCCTGCTAATGAAAACCAGGTTGAACTCCATCTGCCAATTCTCAGCCCAGCTTTGCATTCTGTCAATGTCCCGTTGCAACCTCCAACAGCCCTCCACACTATCCAACACTCCTCCAACTTTTGTGTCATGGGCAAACTTACTATTCCACCCTTCCACTTCCTCATCCAAGTCATTTATTAAAATCACAAGAAAGGTCCCAGAATCGATCTCTGTGGCGCAACACTGGTCATGGAGCTCCAGGCTGAAAACTTTCCATCTACCACTACCCTGTCTTTTATAGGCCAGCCAGTTCTGCATCCTGACAGCAAACTTTCCCTGTATCCATGCCTCCTTAGTTTCTGAATGAGCCTACCACTTTGCTAAAATCCATGTAAACCACATCTACTGCTCTACCTTCATCAGCGTGTTTTGTCACATCCTCAAAGAATTCAATAAGGTTTGTAAGGCATGACCTGCCCCTCTCAAAGCCATGCTGACTATTTCTAATCAAGCTATGCTTTTCCAAATAATCATAAATTATGTCTCTCAATCCTCTCCAATAATTTGCCCACCACTGACATAAGACTGGTCTATAATTCCCAGGGTTATCCCTATTCCCTTTCTTGAACAAAGAAATAACAGTTGTTACCCTCCAATCATCTGGTACGACTCCAGTGGGCAATGAGGGGACACTATCAGCGTCAAACGTGTAGCATCTCTTCCCGTAGAAACCTTGGCTATATCCCGTTTGGCCCAGATGACTTATCTATCTTTGTTTTTCAAAATTTCCAGCACATCCTCCTCCTCAACATCAACCTGTCCGAGCATATCAGCCTGTTTCACACTGACCTCACAAACGTCAAGGTCCCACTCAGTAGTGAATACTGAAGCAAAATATTCATTAAGGACCTCCTCTGACTCCTGCACAAGTTCCCTCCGTTATCCCTGATCGGCTCTACCCTCACTCTGGCCATCCTCTTGTTCCTCAAGTGTAGAATGCCTTGGGGTTTCATTAATCCTGCCCGTCAAGGTGTTTTCGTGGCCCCTACTAGCTATTCTTAAGTCCATTCGTTAGTTCCTTCCTGGCTACCTTGTAACCCTCCAGAGCACTGTCTGTTCCTTGCTTCCTCAACCTTAAGCTTCCTTCATCTTGACTAAATATTTCACTTCTCTTGTCATCCAAGGGTCCTCGGACATAAACTTAACTCCCTGAGGTGTCTTTTGGGTTGGACTAATTCAGGGTGTGTTTAAAATCAATGACAGTCAACACTTAACTCTTGCACCATTACCCAGCTGAACTTCATACTGAACTACTTAGAATGTACAACACAGATGCAGGCCATGTAGCCCAGCAAGTTATTTATGTTTCACTTGAGTCTCCTCCCACCTTTCTTCTTTTAAGTATTAATATAACCATCCATTCTCTCTTCATGCTTATTTAGCTTCCCTTTAAGAACATAAGAACTAGGAGCAGGAGTAGGCCGTCTGGCCCTTCGAGCCTGCTCCGCCACTGAAGATCATGGCTAATCGTCTTGTGGACTCAACTCTACTTATCCGCGTTTACACCATAACCCTTAATTCCTTTATTTTTCAAAAAAGTATCTACCTTAGCTTTAAAAGTGATTACTGAAGTAGCGTCAACTACTTCCCTGGGCAAGGAATTCCATAGGCTAAACAACCCTCTGGGTGAGGAAGTTCCTTCTCAGTTCAGTTCTAAACCTGTTTCCTCTAATCTTGAGGCCATGCCTCCTTGTCAGTTTCTTCTTAAATGCCTCATGTGAGTTAATGAATGAGGTATACCTACAAACCTATGAGAACTCTTCATAAGCAACTGAGTACTTGCTAAAAGGGAATTTGTATGTGAAAGATTGTGGTCTGCAAAAAGAGTCATGGTCATACAGCACAGAAAATAGACTCTTCGGTCCAACTCGTCCGTGCCAACCCAATGTCCCAATCTGACCTCGTCCCATTTGCTGGCATTTGGCCCATATCCCTCTAAATCCTTCCTATTCATATCCTATCCAGATGCCTTTTTAAATGTTGTAGTTGTACCCGCCACCTCCTGCACCTCTGGCATCTTGTTCCATACACGTACCACCCTTCGTGCAAAAAAGTTACCATTCAGATCCTTTTTAAATATTTCCCCACTCACCTTAAGCCTATGCCCTCTAGTTTTGGACTCTCCCACCCTAAGAAAAAGACCATGGTTATTCACCCTATTCATATTCCTCATGATTTTACAAACCTCTATTAGGTCACCCCTCAGCCTCCAACGCTCCACGAGGAAAAAAAACTCAACCTATTCAGCCTTTCCCTGTAGCTCCCAGTCCTGGCAACGTCCTTGTCAATCTTTTCTGCACCCTCTCAAGTTTAACGACATAATTCCTATTGAAGGATGACCAGAATTTTATGCAGTGTTCTAAAGATAGCCTCACCATTGTCCTGTACAGGTACAACATGATGTCCCAACTCCCTATACTCTATGTTTTGACCATTGAAGGCAAGCTACCAAATGCCATCTTAACCACCCTGTCGACTTGCAACTCCACTTTCAAGGAACTGTGTACCTACACCCCGTGGTCTCTTTGTCTGTAAAAGTCGTGTCCTGGTTTGCTTTGCCAACACCTTATATTTATGTAAATTAAAACTCCATCTATCACCCCTCGGCCCATTGTTCAGATATAGCACAATCCCAACAAGGTGATCATCCCTTTTCACTTTTAGTCCATCCTCCTCCATATAACTTTACATAGAGTCATAGAGATGTACAACACGGAAACTGACCCTTCAGTCCAACTTGCCCATGCCAACTAGATATCTTAAACTAATCTAGTCCCATTTGCCAGCACTTGGCCCATATCCCTCGAAACCCTTCCTATTCAGATACCCGTCTGGATGCCTTTTAAATGCTGTAATTGTACCAGCTTCCACCACTTTTCTCTGGCAGCTCATTCCATACATGCAACACTGTCTGTGTGAAAAGTTGCCCCTCTAGTCCCTTATCAATCCTTTCCCCTCTCACCTGAAACCCATACCCTCTAGTTTTGGACCCCGCACCCTAGGGAAATGACCTTGTCTGCGTATGCTATCCATGCTCCTAATGATTTTATAAATCTCTATAAGGTCACTGCTCAACCT
Source organism: Chiloscyllium plagiosum (assembly GCF_037043375.1). Taxonomy (NCBI): domain Eukaryota; kingdom Metazoa; phylum Chordata; class Chondrichthyes; order Orectolobiformes; family Hemiscylliidae; genus Chiloscyllium; species Chiloscyllium plagiosum. The sequence continues at coordinate 19,426,958 of NW_028270191.1, read as the reverse complement.
CCAATGCTCCAGGGAAAATAACCCCAGCCTATTCAGCCTCTCCCTACAGCTCTAACCCTGGCAATATCCTTGTATATCTTTTCTGAACCCTTTCAGTTTCACAGCATCCTTCCTATAGCAGGGAAACCAGAGTTGCAGGCAGTATTCCAAAAGTGACTGAAACAATGTCCTATACAGTTGCAACATTTCCTCCCAACTCATACACTCAAATGCACTGAGCAATAAAGGTTGGCACACCAAATGCAGCCTTCACTATCCTATCTACTTGCAACTCTACTTTCAAAGAACAATGAACCTGCACTCCAAGGTTTCTTTATTTGCCAACACTCCCTGGGACCTTACCATTAAGTGTAGAAATCCTGCCCTGATTTGCCTTTCCACAATGCAGCACCTCACATTTATCTAAATCAAACTCCCTCTGCTGCTACTCAGCCCATTGGTCCATCTGATCTAGATCCCATTGCACTCTGAGGTAACCTTTTTCACTGTCCACGAAACCTCCAATTTTGGTGTCATCTGCAAACTTACTAACCATACCTCCTATGTTCGCATCCAAATTATTTATATAAATGATGAAAAGCAGTGGACCCAGCACCAATCCTTGTTGCACACTGCTGTTCGCAGGCCTCGTAGGAATGTCCTCTAAGTACAGCGGTAATGTTATCTCTAACTGAAAATGCCACTCGTCCTTTCTATCCTTCCTATAGCACCTATACCCAGGAACATTAAACTGCCAGTCCTGTCTGTCCCTAAGCCATGTTTCTATAATAGGTGTTATATCCCTGTCCCATGTTCCAAAACATGCCCTAAGTTCATCTGCCTCATCTGTCAGGCCTTGAAGTAAATGCAGTTTAATTTGATCACTCTTACCTCATTTTCTGCCAAGCTCTTGTTTGCATTGACTGTTTGACTAGCTTCCCTCATCTACTGTACCAGCCTCAGCCTTTTCTCTTTTCTCGCTATTGCTTTGAACCCAAACCCATTCCTCTTACACAGGCCATTTCTCCCTAAGGAGATTCCAGTTGTCCAAAAATGTGAATCCTTGTCTCCTGGAGCAGCTCCTCAGCCATGCATTTGTCTGCTCCTAATTCTACTCTTGCAAGCACATGGCAAGAGTAGTAGTCAAGACATTACTACCCTTGAGGACCTACATTTTAACTTCCTGCCTAGTTTTCTCCATTCTGTCTGTAGAATCTCACCCCTTTCCCCACTTGTGTCATTGGCGCCAATGTCCACAGTGACCACCACTGGGCACACTCCTGAACATTCTGCACCCTCTCTGAGACATCCGCACCAAGGGAGCAACACACCAGCCTAATGGTGGCAGCAACATCTGTCTCTGCCCCAGACTATAGAGAGTGCACTATTCTAATCGATTTGCTTGAAACCTGATGTACACCTCATTACAGTAGATCCAGTGACGGTAGCAAAAACCTGGCTGTCAGTGCTATGCACTTCTGAGAGGCTAGCACCCTCCACCCCAATATCTGAAATGGCATACTTGTTTGAGATGGGGATTGCTCCAAGAAATGCCTACACAACTTGGCTATCTCTCTTACCATTCTAAGCAGTTAGCCATCTACCTGACAGTATTTGTAGTGTCTCCATCTTCCTAAACTGCCATTCTTCTCACATCCCCTTGCTCTTGTAAACACCTGATTGCCTCTGACTGCTGTTCTAACCAATCCATGTGATCTGATAGGATTCGCAACCAAACACTTCCTGCAGACATAGTTTCCAGAAACATTCAAATTCTCCTTGATCTCCCGCATCTGACAGGAAGAGCTTATCACCCTACTAAAAGTTATTTCTACTCTTTTAATAGTCTACAGATCCAGAAATTACCTAAAAACGAACACAACACGACTTGCTTAAAAACGTTGCATTAGCACAGTCTTACTGCTCTGTGAACTTAATACTGATCCTTAATATTAAAGGTCAATCAAGAGACAGATTGCAATGTAAATAAGAAAAAAAATGCCCTCCGCTCACTATTATGGATTTCCAGAAAAAAACAATTTAGAAGTTTTCTAAGTCTTAAAATCAAACACTTGGACAACTTCTTGTTGGAGTGATTGCAGAGTGAGTCTGACACTGAGAAGGTGAGGCTTGGCCACTGTCACTGCAGTGACCGCAACAACACAATGCTTCTGTGGACATCCCAAATCTGGTGTACAAATCTTTGCAAAGGTCTGGCTCTTTGTACGGTGTCCATTTCTAATATGCAGTGTTTCAGTGTGTTTTCAATTTCTTCTCCAAAATCTCTGATTTCCATCTCCTGCCTTCAGGTCTTCTTATTCAGTGCTGCCCATCTTGACTTGTTCAGAAGTTAAATATTTCTTTTATTCTTAACTGTGCACTTCAACTTTGTTGAAAAGAGCAACTGGTTAGAATGCAACTTGAGAAATAGTCAATTCCTCCAATCCAGAATAGGATAATTTTATTGTCAATGTAGTTAAGCCACTGTATGCTGTTAATGAAGCTCTACTATATTTATCTCTCAAAATAACCCTAAATACTGCTCGATGGCTCAGTAGTATTTGATTGTCACCATTGCATTATCATGTATTCATTTTTCATTCCCAGTGCATGGGAAGTGAAGAATGGTCAGTATTTAATTCACAAAGGGCTAGAGGATGAAGTGATGGTTAAACCAATGTGAGGGTACGAGAGTAGCAAGAGGGCTGTTTCAAGCACTGCATTTTTGTGCAAGGGTTGGGTGTTCCTGTTTTGCCACATATAACTAATTGTCTTTTAAGATATTTTAGCTACAACCTGGCGTAGCTCACTTATTGTAACAGGCAATTAATTTTTTGTGGTGCAAGTTGGGCAATTTGAGTCAGTGCGAATGGAATGCTTTTGCAGTAGTATTCTGATGCCTTGAGGTGAAACAAGTGCACAAAATCGACAAGGATATTGGTGTTTAGATGTAACTGTTTAGTTGAGTACTTGTGCTAATTGTTCTAATTTCCATATCAGTTGTTTTGCTTTTAATTTAAAAACTAATTTTAAATTGGGCTGATGATTTTGATTGTGTAATATGTATCTTAAAATGTATAAGTTGAGTCTCATTCAGTAAACTGTTTATGACTGGAGTAGTGATTAATGGAACTCAGTTTTTCTAATATGAAGTCCTAGCTCTGCACTTAACCCAGGTTTTAGTGCCTGTTCTTGCAATCAGAAAGATATCCCTGTAAAGTGATGCTGGGATACTTTAAAAAGATGACTAAATCAAATGTGTTTTAAAAAATCATTCACCTTTATAAATTTTCAGTCTCTGATTTGAATTTCATCAATGAAGTGAAGTAAATAGCATAAGTTTTAATATAGTACTTTTTTTTTAAATTCCATTTTAGCAAAGGATGAGGCAAATTGTGGCGTATGTGATGCACCAGGGGATCTCCTGGACCTTCTCTTCTGTACCAGCTGTGGATTGCATTATCATGGTGCATGTCTGGAAATTGCCGTAACACCAGTTAAACGTGCTGGTTGGCAGTGCCCTGAGTGCAAAGTATGCCAGACTTGCAGGTTTGTATCTCATTTAGACACTGCATGAAATGTGCATTATTGTCAAGGAATGTGAAATCTGTGTAACCTGTTTTCCTGTTAGAATTTTAATAGTTATAGGAAAATGAAAGTATGAGTCCAGGTGGTGCATATTCTCTTTCTAAATATTTTGTGGTACCTTTGTGCTGTAATTTGTATTGGTTTGCCAACTTTTGTCTTGATACGTTCATGGAATGTTGGCAGAAAGGAAATTGAACACATATTTGAAGACGCAAAAAAAAATTGCAGGCATAAAGGGAAAGAACAGGGAATGGGGTTAACTGGATTGCTCATTGGAAGAGCTGGTACAGTGGCCCAAATGTCCTTGTTTTCCAGTGTGTTGGATTATTTTACTAAATTGTAATGTCGTCTATTAAATTCTATGCAGACAGCCTGGTGCCGACACAATGATGCTTGTGTGTGATGCATGTGACAAGGGCTATCACACATTTTGTTTAAAACCAGCAATGGAATCACTGCCTACTGATAGCTGGAAATGCAAGGTGGGTGCTTTGCGTCTTTATGTACGTACGCTTGTGTGTTCTATTGATGTCATTCAGTGTCAGGCAGGCAGACAGTACATGATGGCTTTAGTCTCTTATGTTTGGAACACCAGTTTTAATGTTTTTCTGCTTATTTGTTCATGGGGTGTGGGTATCGCTGACTTGTGTCAGGATTTATTGCCCATCCCTAATTAACTAGAGGGCAGTTAAAAAGCAACTACCTTTTTGTAAGAATGGCAGATTTCCTTCCCGAAAGTGATGATGAGTGAATGAACTGATGGAGGTTTTACACAAATCAACAGTGGTCACCATTAGACTAGCTTTTTATCCCAGATTTTTATTGAAATCAAGTTTCACTATCTGCCATGTTGGGATTCAATCCCAAGTCCCCATAATGTTAGCCTAGGATTCTGGGTTACTAGACCATTACAATTACACTGCTGACTCCCCAGGAATGATACTTGAAAGTCTTGCATACTGTTTTTTCCTGAATTCCACGGAGTTGTTTTGGGAGTTTGCAGATCTTATTATAGTAGATTCACTTGCTTTTTAACTATCAAGAAGTTTGGAATGTGTCTAGTTGCTTTCTCAACTGATGGTTAAAATTTGTCACTGAATTTATTATAGTAATATGGTTGATATCCATTTCTTTGATCACTTTTTCTATATTTTTAAGATGTTCTTGCCGATCATCAACAGAAATGTCACTGTCCATATTTAGATGGGTGGGAGAAAAGAAGACCAACCATATTGACTCTTTCCTCTTGTATAAAACATTTGCTGCCATCTAACAACTCCTAGATGATTAATGTTTTGTTTCTGCTGATCTCCAAGTGGATCTCTGCATTCACCTGGGTTATTCATATAATTTTTGTACTTTTTTGATCTTTTATTTGTAAGGATTGAATGAGCAGAAAGTTGGATTACTCTACTAGGGCTTAGCTTTCCTTCTGGTTTTGACTGTTGCACAACACTGTTATAAATTTCCTCCCTCCTTAACTGCCTGTTGGTACCTTTTGTTGGTTAACCTGACCCAGTACAGGCTAGTTTATTCCTATATGCATTTGAGTTTTGTTGCCATCTTCTGTAATCAGTCATAAGGATTATGACATTTTCTTTTATTGCTCATGCCTTGTGAAATGTTCTGAGTGAGGAAAGGAAAAAGCTTCTGTTTGGGTAGCAGCCTGCTTTTTTTGCGTCTTTGTTAACAAATGAGAAGTAGTGTGGGAAACTCTAAGGGAAAGAACGGAAAAGAAAAATGATTATTTTATATCTTCTCTGTTTAAGAATTCAGTTCTCTTGCTTTCTAAGATAAGAATGTGTGCGTAGTGACTTGCTGCCATGTGTGCATGATGGGATGTGGAGGGAAGAGGAGATCAACTCTGGTTGAGATGATTTGTGGTTTCCTTTTTGGTCTAACGTTCGAGGCACAATCGTGCAACAGCTAAGAGTCCCATACTAGGCTTAATTTTCGGTGCAACTTCGTGAAAATGCTCCTTTTTATCGTTTATTTTCTAATAATCATGAAGCTGCACTATCAGATGTTGAGTCAATTGAATCAAAAGACCCAATTTGATATCTCTAATGTGCTTTTTATGGTAGCTTCTCTTCTAATTTCTTTGTGCAGAACTGCCGGGTGTGCAGTGATTGTGGTTCAAGGTCTGCAGGGAGGCATCCAAATTCACAGTGGCATCACAACTATTCAGTGTGTGAGAAATGTTACTGGCAAAGGAACAGGGATACTGCAGTGTGCACACTATGTGGTAAAACAAATGAACAAACAGATGACACGCTAAACTGCCATATCTGCCAAAGGTAAGTGATTTATGCACTTATTATTTGTCAGGCCAAGAAAAGGTGTTTCTGTTAGCAACAGTCATCATGATCAATTGCATCTGTAGGAAATCTCATCGCAGTATGTATGCAGAGGTTGATTGGAGCCAAATTGTATTAGAAGACTAAAATTAGTGCCCCTTCAGTTGTCTCCATATAAGTTGTTTCTAACAATGCATGTAGAACCTAAACTAGTGTGGGTGAAATTTAATGCTTTTCAAGCGTATAGACTGTGAACTCTTGAGTAACTTACACAGCAAGGAAACTGGTAATTTAGCCCAATTGGTCTATGCCAATATATAAGGTGTAGATTAGGCTCCTTCCACTCCACTTCATCTAATTCTACCAAGTCAACATTTTTTACACCCTTGCTTCCCAAAGGCTTTTAGTAAATGAACTTATCCTATTTAAACATTTTCCACTTAGAATTTTATTGTGCTGCTAAGCATGCACACCAGTTGATTAACAATAGGTAACCTTACCCCCTCACCTTTTTCAGTACAGTCTTGTGTGACCACCTCTGCTTAGTGCTTCATTTCCTTCAGGAAAGAACCAGATTTCATTCCATATTATGTTACTAAAAATTTTAGGTGTTTGAAGGAAATAACGCATTACAATTTACTATATTTCGTGTACATGCCAACTTCGTCTTGTCAATTTTAAGGTTTAGAAACAGTAACTTTTCATTTGCTTCTTGCATGATTTATTCTCAGGTGGATCCATGCAGACTGTGGCCCTTCATCTCTTCTTTTATCAGGGCAACAGTACACGTGTACAATGTGTAAAAACCCATCACAAAACTCAGGCCTTTCACTTTCTGAGCATGTTGTTGAGAGGCGACTGAAGCTTGGGTCAGTGGAATCAGGTATGTCTGAATAGATTTATTTGATTCTTTCTGGAAAGTGTTTAGCCCTAACTTAGACCAATGAAAATGTTTTTGTAATTTAAATCGCTATGTTTTCTCTGCACGTTTAATTTGATTATTGGAATTTTGATACACTGTGATGTCAGTTCAGTTACCGAGTCATAGAGCTGTACAGCATGGAAACAGACCCTTTGGTCAACTCATTCATGCCAACCAGACATCCTAAGTTAATCTAGTCCCATTTGCTAGCATTTGGGTCTATAATCCCTCGAAATCCCTTTCCATTCATGTGTCCGTCCAGATGCCTTTTAAATGCTGAAATGGAACAAACCTCCACCATTCCTTTGGTAGATCATTCTATACACGTGCCACACTCTGTGTGGAAAAACTTGCCCCATAAGTCCCATTTATATCTTTCCCCTCTATTTGAAAATTATGCCGTCTAGTTGTGGACTCCCCGACCCTGAGAAAAAGATCTTGGTTATTCACCCTATCCTTGCCCCTCATAATTTTATAAACCTCCGCAGGTCGTTCTGTTATGATGCTCATTTCGTCAATGCAAATTCACTGTAACGTGATTGATGAATTGGGGAAGTTGTTTCTACAGAGTAAACTCTTAGAACGTGTTAGCTGTAACGTGACTACAGTACCGACACTTTAAGCACTGTTTCTAAAGTGTAATTTTTCTATAACGCAGGGTTGTATAAGAACGCAACCATCATGTTAAAGAAGAAGTGACTGTATAAGGTCACCCATCAGCCTCCGACACTCCAGGAAAACAGCCTATTCAGCCTCTCCCTGTAGCTCGAAACCTCCAACACTGGCAACATCCTTGTAGATCTTTGCTGAACCCTTTCAAGTTTCACAACATCTTTCCTACAGCAGGGAAATCAGAATTGAGCGCAGTATTCCAAAAGTAGCCTAACCAATGTCCTGTGCAGCCGCAACATGTCCTCCCAACTCCTATACTCAATGCACTGACCAATAAAGGCAAGCGTACCAAACGCTGCCTTCACTATTCTGTCTACCTGTGAGTTCACCTTTAAGTAACTATAAACCTGCAACCCTCGGTGATTCTGTTCAGCAACACTCCGCAGGGCCCTACCATAAAGTGTACAAGTCCTGCCCTGATTTGCCGTACCAAACTGTAACACCTATTTACCTACATTCAACTCCGCCTGCCCCTCGGCACATCTAATCAAGGTCCAGTTGCATTCTCACTGTCAACTACGCCACCACTTTTGGAGTCATCTGCAAACTTATTAACCATTCCTCCTATATTTGCATCCAAATCATTTATATAAATGACAAAAAGCTGTCACAGGCCTCCAGTCTGAAAAACAACCCTCCACCACCACCACCCTTGAAGAAAATTTCATAGTGAAAATGTTATGCACGCCTTTCTTTCCTTTTTAATTTCACTTTTATTTCAGTAAGCTAATGTATTAAGTCTTGAGTATGGTGTGCTGTATCCTCCTATGTTGTAACTTGGAGTAACATTTTTGACTCTCCATCTAGAAAACACACATTTTTCATAATTTTATGTGAAAATATTTCATATCATGTGGGACACTTACTACTCTGAACTGTGGCACAGTAAGAGTTTGTCATGATTGCAGTTACTAACCCTGGTTATTTGGTCTGCTCCTTTTCTTATAGCCCTTTGCAGGTTTGCCAAAGTAATTCTATGGATTATTTGTGACTTTGCATCCCACTTGACCTGCCGACAGGTCGAGCTCCGAAACACAATTATTAAGCAACAAAATAAAGCTTTGTTTTGATCTTTTTGTGCTCCTATCTAGTTATTTCTCATGATCACTTCAAATTTACTATTGCATGGGAGACAATGAATTATTTAAATATGTACTGGAGTCTTTGCAAGATTGCTTCATTTTTGTGATGGAAGAATTTCTCCATCTTTATTCTATGCATCATGCAGAAGAGTGGATGTTAGATAGCTTTTTGGGTCATTCAAAGTTAGTAAATGTGAGTCATGCATCAGAGGCCGTAAGGTGATTTTGGCCATGGATTCTTCAGTAATGTCACTGATCAGGAAATCCATAATGTGAGGATTGAACTTGTATCTGTAAATAATTATCGCATGCACATTCATGCTTTAATGCACCATTGTCTAAATAGAGCTCATTTTGATTAATTTTCAAGATTTCAAAAAAAACTGCTTAAGCAGCCTGAAAATGTTGCTTTTTGTTGTGTAGAGAAAGTAAAAGAAACTGAATGGTCTGAAAAGCAAAAGAAGAATGTTGAACCAGAAAAACAATTGAATGAGAGTGTCGCTGGAAACCCATTTCAGAAACAGGAGGGTGAGAAACTTGCTTTTAAACTGGGGCTGTTTGTCAATTTTGAAACTTGTCTTGGATCTGCTGTACTCTGAATTTTTGATGTCTCATTTTTCTGATAAATAGCAACATCATCTGTACAGATTTATTTCCATGAGGAAAAATAATTAGTTCAAACATTTTGCTGGTCAAAACATCCATTCGACCTTTTGTTGTAAACTGCTGCAATCTTGATGGTGATTTGCACTTTTATAGTGTTGGGTAAGAAATTGATATTGACCCAGAGACAATGAAAGAACAAAATGGAACATGACTTGGAGAGAACTTGCTTGTCATGTCCATACCACTGTTGACAACATGCTGATATTTGCTGTTCTGGCTGTCTGTGGATCACCAGCACTGTGGAAACCACAGCCCAGGAAAATGTAACTCTTTCAGATGACCAGGTGAGAGGGAAGATTAATCCAGATAAAATTGGGTTGGAAAGAAATTATAATCAGCTGAGTCAACAAAATATGTAACTTTATTTTTGTGTAGTATTAGCATCTATAAATTTAATCGAAAAGTGTCAACTGGATGTGACCTTTCTGCTCCCAAGAAGAATGAATGCTATCTGGGTGACCAAAGGAAATGCAATAGAAATGTACAGATAAGGCAAGCTTATGATTAACACTAGGCTCATAGTACAATAGAGCATCAAGCAGAAAAGAAATGTAGAGATGTTTTGAGGGGAAAATTGAAAATAAATTAACTGATAACGTAATAGAGAATATTAAAGACTTTTTGAAATATGCGCAGACTGATAAAGGGTAGGCAGATTGGTAAATGGAAACCTAGCGCAGACAGAGTACATAGTTGGCAAGTGTACTTTTAATCTTTCTTCACAAAAGATAATGTCGAAGTCACAGTAAAGTGAATGAATAAAAATAGGCACTTAACAGTTGAACCGTACAGTATTTAAGTCACCTGATCTAAATTAGGTTGTTGAGGCAAGTGGGGTGGGAATATTAAAATGCTGTGTGTGCTGCACTGAAAACAATGCACTCAATGTAAGTATCCACATTTGTGTTTCCTTTCCATGTAACTGAAAGGATTTACAGGATATATGTTGTGCCTTATCTGTCACAGTTAAATTTTTGGGTGGTGCAGTTATCTCTGCTGTTGTGTGGCATTTGTAGGTATATTTTAAAGTTACAACCTCCACAGTTTGGAGACTCACTGCTTCCTCTCTTGGGAATATGCTCTGCTGGCAGGCCCACTATTCACCAAGCTCGGTGCTTTGCAGTGTTAATATCTTGGTGCCTGTCAGTGTTCCCATTTTGACTTTGGGCCACTGACTACTTGCTAGTCATGCTGTAGGAGATCCTTTGAATTCTGAAGAAGGGCCACTGGGCTTGAAACTTTTTTTCTCAACAGATTGGCTGTGTTGTTCCAGCACACACTGTTTTTGTTTCAGGAAATCCTCTAGTTGCCTCAATGCTTCACAACAAAGTGTTCTCTGGAGTTACTGTAATGTAGCTGAATGGATTGTAGCAGCTATTCTACACTAGCAATGCCCTATAAAAAGAAAGAAGGTGACTGCAATGGCCTATGTTTGCTAATTGGATTGATTTAAAGGAGGAATGTTGACCAGGGCATCAAGAGCATATCCCCAGCTTTTTAATATTGCCTTCTGATCTTTAATATTTATCTGAAACGCAAGAGGGGCCTCAGTTTAAACTTTTATCGAAAGCACTGCATCTAATAATGTACAATTGAGGCCAGCTTAGGCTGCGAGCACAAATCTTAGAGTGGAGCATGAACCCACAGTTCTTTGCCTCTGAGACTGATGTGGGTGAGTCAGACAAAAGATTTTTGGCTTTTAAAAACGATGAATGGAGACCAAAAATTGTCTTAAATTCACAACTCTGCCTTCACTGAAATTACAAGTGAAGTCTTTGAATACTGTGAAATGTTTTTTGTGCACTCGGCCACCTTGCACTTTTTGTAATCTAACCCCTGGAGTCTGTTATTTATTCATTAAACTAGAAAAGTAATTATTTTACAGTACGTTCGGCATGATTTCAATAATTGTTTTGTCACCTTTACTTCTCAATCTTAGTTTGATATTTGTTTTGGAAATTTACCATAGCTAATTTTCCTAAATATCTGGTGGGAAAAATAAAATATTAACAAAATTGGTGTTGTGGGTAGATGATAGAGGGCTAATGGTGGAGTGGTAATTTTTAAACATTTTTGTTTTGACAGGTTCCATTGAAGCTACTAGTAGTAGTGTGGAAACAGCAATTCAAAGACGACAAACGTCTGATGTTGGCACCAAGGAGCAGGTGGAATCTCAATCTCTTATTTCTTCAGAGGAAGGTGGGGTTGAAGACTTAACTACAGTGAAAGAGTTTGAACATGAGAAACCTGATGAAGGATTCCATTCTTCTCCAAATAGAGATGTTTGTCAGACTTCTGAAACTGGAGGAGGTGCACAACCTTCTGAGAGCATTAAAAGTGGAGTAATCACTTCAGTGGAACCTTTGTCTGCAGGAAAAGAATTGCCAGAACATTTCAGTTTGGATCCAGCAGACCAGTTGGAAGATTTTATACAGGAGAAGGAAGTAAAAATGGAGAGCTCGGTTTCTCTGTTAGACCAGGTAGAGCCAGGTCTTCCTGCAGAGATGGGTGTCAGTCCCACTGGTTCCATCCCAGAAGAATTGAAACCCCACCGCCTTATCTCACACCCTGACCTGATGGACTCTGCTAGTAACTCTGCCGAAGCACAATTAGACTCTGCCACCTCTGTTTCGATCAAGCAGGAGACTAACCAAATCCAAACAGACAAAACTGAGCTCTGTGACATTCCTGCTGATTCAAGCTGTAGCTTCGTGGAGAGGGGTGAAGTTTCTGATATAGTCTCGGATGGAATGGAGACCAGGGATAATCCTGTTGAAATGGAAGTTAATGATATTGTGACCCCTATGGAGGTTGTACCTGCAGTAAATAAGCTAAAGACTGAGCAAGATGCTCAAATGGAGGTGCAGGATATTGGGAGCACAGACCCTGTCAGTAACATGTTCATTAAATCCGAGATAGTAGAGGAAATATCGAATCAAAGTCAAACGGACTCGAACAGCACCTGCTTGGAACCAGATTATCCAGTTACTTTGGACCGTGATCCCAGTCTGGCTACTATGGATGTTTGCATGACCGTAGCAGATGATGTTTCTCCAAGGGTGGAAGAAGAAGCTGAAAAGTCCAATTCAGACCTCCGGTTAACAGAAACTGAAGATTCCCTCCCAGCTGACTCTGGAATGATGAAGAGTGAATCTGGCAAGCCTGCTATAATGAAGAGGCGCTTTTCACCAGGTCGCCCTCGAGTCAAGCAGGTAAACGAGGAAGAAAGGGCTTTATTATTTCAAAAATATGTCTTTTATAATCAACCTCTACAGCAATGTTATTACACACCTCTATCCAGGTAGGACTTGAACCCAAGCTGCCTGGCTCACTCTTAAGGAAACTACCACTGCATATCAACATCCCTGGTTTTTGAATTTTAGCTGTGATTGAAATAGAAGATTGTCCACTTAATGAAACAACTTTGAATGGATATTTTGAAGGTTCTGTGCAAGAGTGCACAGACATGCACACTTTTTCCTCCTTCCTTCCATACCATAAGCTTTTGAAGCTTGTGTGGATCAGTTAACAGCATAGACTGGGAATCGGACAAATGGCTATGCAAATGCACGAAGTTTATGGTACTGAAGGAAAGCTATTCAGCATATTGTCTCTTTGTTCTTGCAATCCAAAACTAATCCTATTGGCCTGTTGTCCCCCTCTGCTTCAAATAACTTATTTCATTTCCCTTGACCAATTTTAAGGTGTCAAGTCTCAATCACTTTATGGTGATTTATATTACCCTCACATGAATCGCCATGGTCTCCATCAAACCTTTTGGGAATTTTCCAAATGTGTGAACTAAATTTCATTGTTGTTTCTGATATGGTGCAAATACTATTGGCTTTTACTCATGCTCATAGTTTCCCATCTCTGGCGTAGTTTTGCTGTACACTTTCTATAGAGTAGACATGACTTGCAAACTGTGGCCTAACTAGTATATTGTGAAATTCATCCCTATTTTTAGGTGCCTACTTGTATTTCTACTGATTTTCTTTAAAAACAAACTTTTTAATAACTATTTATATTTTGAACCTTCAGCAAATCATATATTTGAATATCCAGGTTTCGTATTTCTTTTTACCCCTTGATCAACTACCTCATCGACAGCCTGTCATACATTCTGCTAACCTGCCTGTCACCCTGAAGTATTTTACAGAGCTTCTCTCTCTGTTTAATTATTCACTTCCTATTGTACCAGCAACAAGAATAGGCTATTCAGACCCTTGAGCCTGATTTGGCATTCACATGGCTTGTGATTGATCTGATTTTTAACTTCAAATCTGTATTCCCACCTGTCCCTTATCATCTTTCACTTCCTTGTTTAACCAGAATCTATCCACTTCTGCCTTTTTTAAAAAAAAATTCAAGGACCCCCCTTCCTGAAAAGGTTGTGGAAACAGAATGCCAAAGAGAGACAACCTTCAGAGTAAAAAGATTTCCCATATTTATGCTGTATTTGCACATCTTTACTGTCTCATTTTAACCTTTTCTGTAACCTCCTCACGTCACCTTTGCAACTTATTTTCTTATCTATCTTTGCGTCATCAGCAATTTTGGCAGTCATACCTTCCACTCATCGCAGCTCGTCAATTCTCTGCTTAGTCAATCTTCAATTCATACCGATATGTTACCTGCATACCACGAGCAGTAACCTTTAAGGCAGTTTATCAAATGTCGTCTTTGGTCACCCTTAATCCACAGCACAAATTGAACTCCAATGGATCGGTCAAAAATGACTTCCTTTTCACAAAACCTTATTGACTTGGCCTGATTCGCCTGAATTCATCTTGGTGTCCTGGTACAACTACTTTCTTAATAGCATTTGATATTTGCCCTATGGCAAGTGTTAAGTCAACAGGCCTATAGTTCTGTCTTTCTTTTTGAATAAAGGAGGAACATTCGCTGTCCTCCATTCCAGAATCAAGAGAACTTTGGAAATTTAAAACTGATGCATCTCACTAGTTACATCTTTTAAGACTACATGATAAAATCCATCATGATGTAGGTGCTTGTCAGTCTCTGATTTGTGATTTTCTGTCTGTCCCTCTCTTTCATTTCCAAATTTATCAATGCTTCTGTGTTGTTTGGTTCATTCTGACAGTTTCTTATTTTCCATTGTCAATTCTTCAGGCTCACTTTGTTAACTCTTTTTTTCTAAATATTTATAGGAACTCCTTGCCATCCGTTTTAATACTTTTATTGTACTCTAATTTTTGACTCAGTTTAGTGGGTCTGCCTTACTGCTTAACCTATTAGATTTTAAGTAGAGCAGTTCTACCTGTTTCTCATCTTTACTCTGCACTATCATATAGGAAGTAGGAGCAGGAGTAGGCCATTCTGTCCTTGTTGTAATCTACCATTTGGCATGATCATCCAGTTCAGTATCCTGTTCCTCCTCTTTCTCCACTTACCTTTTAATACCTTTGGTCCTAAGAACTGTATCTAATTCCTTCTTGAAATCATTGAATTGTCTTGCCCTCTTGTATGCCCTCCTTTCATACATCAGTCCTACCATCCCAGAAGTCATTCTGCAAACCCTTATTTCATGAAATCAGGAGACCAAAACTGCATGCAGCATTCCATTAAGGTCTCACCACAGCTCTGTACAATTGCAGCAAAGCATCCTTGTTGTATCCAAATTCTCTCGCCATGAAAACCAATATACTGTTTGCTGCCTGCTGCACCTGCATGCTTGCTTTGATTGCCTTGGTACACCAGCCAAGCAACTCTTGTTGCATCTCCAGCTTTCTCAATCTGTTGCCGTTCAGATAATCTGGCCCATGTTTATTCACATCCATGTCTAGGTGTATGGAAGGATCCCACTGCACTGATCAAAGAAGCGCAGGGAAGTTCTCCCATTCTTTGGCTAACAATGAAAAACTAATTATTTGGTAATCTACAACAAGGACAGAAGTTGCTGGAGGGGCTTAGCAAGTCCAGCGGCGTCTGTGAGGGGAGGTCAGAGTTGACGTTTTGGGTCTGGTGACCCTTCCTCAGGACTGAGGAGGTTCTGGAGAGGGGTCACCAGACCCGGGGCATTGGCTCTGGCTTCTCTTCGCAGATGCTGCCAGACTTCTGTTTTTGTATCTGATTTGCAGTATCTGCAGGTCTTTCTGTTTTTATCCAGTCATCTGTCATTGCTGTCTCTGAGACTTTCTATGCACAGTGGCTGCAGTATTTCCTACACTGCAGCAGTGAATATTTTATAAAGCGCTGCATTGCCTATAGAACATTTTAGATCATTCTGATGTCATGGATGCAACATTGCTATGTTTGAGAAGGTCACAGCCTCCTTGTTTAAGCTTCTTCTTTGTTCTTTCTCTGCCAAGTGTACCACTTTATATGTCTTTTGCATTGAACTGCAGCTGCCACCTGATTGCCAACTCCTCAAACCCAGCAATTTCTTCGAATCTCCTGGTTTTAAAGAGTAAATTAATTTTCTTTATATATTCATGAGATGTGGATGTCACTGACTAAGCCAGTGTCTATAGTCCAGAGGGCAGCAAACAGTTAACCACATATAGACCAAACCAGGTAAGGATGGCAGGTTTGATCCCTAAGTGGACCAGATAGGCTTTCCCAACAGTTAACAGTGGTCATCATTCCAGATGTTCTTTTTATTAAATTCAAATTCCGCCACCTACCGAATCAGGATTTGAACCTGGGTTCCTGGGCCTCTGAATTAATAGTCTCATAGATGATACCACCACCCCCTATCTACACTCTACCTCATACTTATCGAATAGAAGTACTTGTCATGGGCTGGGAAGTGAGAAATATGTTTTTGTTTTGATTCAGAATTGAGGAATGGGAAGAGAGAAAAAAAACTATAAATAAATAGGAAGGACTTAAAGTGATATGGGCTAAATGCTAGCAAATGGGACTAGATTAATTTAGGATATGTAGCCGGCATGGACAAGTTGGGTCTGTTTCCGTGTTGTACAATTCTTATGACTATTATACTTCGTTTGCTATGCATTAACCACTCACTCCGCTTGTCCAAATCACCTTACTTCTGAAAGCCCTGCTCATCTGTATAATGTCCAACAGCATCACCTGCAGGCAGAGGATTATCTTCACATGCATACTGGCAAAACATCAACAGAGACTGTGGAGGAGGTGGGAAGAAGTGCTTATCAGACATGCAGTGTTGGATGAACCACTGGCCATTCATCTTGTTGCTACCTGTAGAATTTGTCAGTGTTCAAATTTCATGTCACCTCATCAAAGTCAATGCATTTCAAAGTCAGTAAATGAACTACACTGGTGTGTATCTTCGACACTTGATTATATGCTGCATAAGTTCAAGTCCATTTCTCTTCAAACATATTTGGTTATTGTGTACACTTACATCTCACTGCAGTAAGACACAGGAAATCGAGCACCACTATTCCCAGGGTTGTCACAAAGCAGACTTTATAAAAGTACTTAAAGTTCCCCAATTTGCCTGTCTTTTAGACCCAGGTTGACAGAGAGCATGGACCAGATTTCTGTACTTAACAATTACTATTTATTACAAATAAATAGTCTAGCTGTAACTAAACAAATGAACTGTCAACATATAACTATATAAAACTCTAACCTGCTTATAAAACCTCCTCTCTCCAAACACTCAATATCTATGACTTTATTTCTTTGAGTGCAAGGAAATACTAGGAAGGCAGTTCAATGGGCACTATCCACAAAGTTCTCTGTGATGATCCTTTTGTCTCATCAGGACTTGCTGCTCCTCAATCTTCTTTTCCCAGGTCCTTTCGCTTGCTTGTAGGTGGCACTGAGTGACTGGTTCCCATTTAAAGTCTTTGACTTATTGGTTAAGAGCCATGGCTTACAGCAACTTATGAGGTGAAATGAACTGACTTCTGTCAGGCTTGAGACTTTTTTTTTTCTGTAGACAAAAGGACACCACCTGCCTTTTTAGATGTCCAGTTAGCTTCTGTTCATCTACCTGGGAACAAATCACAATTGTTGGCAGCCAAAATAATCTTTGTCATTGACAACTTGTCACCATCCACTGACCAATCCGCTCCTTGTTCCTGGCTGCATTTCCCTTCATGCACACCCCTGGTTCCAGATAATCTGTAGTAAACCTGCCATTCTGCTTGCACAGACCGTAGTTTAAACAGCACTTTCAACCAATGGCTAGTAACTTGTTTTTGAAAAGTGCTGTAACCTTTGCTTGGTTTTTAAAGCAGTCCTTTTCCTATTTCAGTCCACGACCAAAAATACACACAATTTAAAAAAAAAGGGTCTTTGTAACAATTGTCATGCTTTGACTTGAGCAAAGCAATATTGAGTGAAGAGCAGTTGCTGCTGTTGTCAGTTATAGAAGTTCTGGATGTGAGGTTGGGGGGAGTGGCGGCTGGTGGGTAGAGGTGGGTGATCATGTGGTTTAAGATATTGTGAGGATGATGGTTCTATTGGGACTTGCCCGATGATTCCTTTTTATCCCTCCCCTCTGAGTTTACATGACACTGTCACATGTATTCAGAATTTCGCAGCTAAAGGTAATTTTTTTAAAAATGTGGAATTTAAAACATTCATTATTTTGCTTCAGGGTCGTTGCAACAGTTTTCCAGGCAAAAAACGACCCCGTGGTGGCGGGCATGTTGGGCGAGGACGAGGGCGATCACGTTTGAAGTCTGTGTCTGGAATCTTGGAGTCTCTAGGGGTAAGAATTAAATGGTTTGGGTATCAGAAGTTGGATTATTTTGGGGAATAGTTGCAACCTAATTAATCCATTGCAGATTTATTTATGATTGCATTGGACCAAAAGCATGAAATACACATTTGTGGCACAATTTTACACACACATTGTGTAAAATTTTACACACAAGTTTGTGACCACACTTTGCCAATGTAGTGTTCTTGTTTTTCAAAACATATTTGGGCCGTTATGGGGATGTCATTAATAAGAGTGAAGCACTTCTCTGTTGGCATACTGGGGGAAAATCTGAGATCCAGTCAATCTTCTCTTCTGTGCATTTAACAAGTGGTAGCAGAAGCCCACTCTTCAGGTGGGGATATGTTCTATGAAGTGAACAGAATTCAGAATGGTAAAAGGTAACCAAACGTGTTCACTCACTATCAAAATCTCTGTCCATATTTAAGCTTCATTATAGCCAATTTGTATTGTTTAATTTGATTATTTTTGTTTCTCAAGTTTTATATACAGCATTTAAAAATGAAATCATTTTAGATTTAAAAACTGGATCAAGTTCTTTTTGACGTCTTAAATTTAATACAAACTAAAGTTTTTATTTTAAAAAGTAACAATAGAGTAAAATGCTAATCTAGAATTACTTTTTATAATTCTCAGGCACCAATTTTGAGACCCAGCATTAGACTCTTCGACCGAATAGGGCATAGGTTTATTTGCCTTTAGCCACTTGCCTGCTGCAGTGACTTTACAGCAATAAAAATTGTTGCTTATGCATAAGGGAATAGTTGTGATCCTTCTCTCACTAATCAATACTTTGTGTCTCTGAAGCCATGTTTCAAAGGTTTAACGGTATTGTAACTGTACCAATGCACTGTTTTGCTTTCTCCATTTCAAATTTGACATGAAAAGCTCAGGTTTCCTACAATGTAACAAATGTAGTACCCAAATGTAGTACCTCATTGTAGTACCCAAAAATGAACCAGGTCTCTCCAAATGAAACACACTATATTTAATTACTTTTCATGATGAAAACTGAACCAGCATGTGCGTGCATCGCTTTCATTGCAATAGCATCGCAATTGCAGGTGCATCATTGATGTGCACAGGCCGCTGGACCTGATATTTCAAGATAAAACAGTGGGCATTTTTATGGTCAAATTTAAAGAATTTATTTTTTTCTAAGTCATCACTGCCTGAAAAAAAAGTCCAGGCATTTAAATAGAATTAATTGCAAGGAAACTGACTTGAATGTCTAGTGCTGAACTGATTTTCTAGTGCTGAACTATCTATATCTTGTCTCAGTCTACAGGAGTGGATACATCTCCAAGTAAAGAGGAAGATGACGATGATGATACAATGCACAACACAGTGGTTCTCTTCTCCACTGAAGACAAATTTATTCTCCTACAGGTAGGCTATCTTAATCCCAAATGATTCAATCAGTTCATAAACATTTAATAGATACAGTAGACCCCTGTCTTGGTTATTGGCATTTGTACACCCTTGAAGTTATGCACAATAATTTACTTGGAAGTTGGACTTTAGTTTTGAATAAACATCTAAAATGCAGCTGATAAGTTTTCACAGACTTTGGTTTCTAAATTCAACAGGGCAAATTGTCAGCTGGATGTTTGGTATCTGATTTATTGTCCATATAGCTGATAGGTTAGTTTTGGTAAAGTAAGGCTTCAGGTTGTGTGGTTGGTTGATTGATTTTTCCTGGGGTTCTTAGATATTCAACTCTAAATTTTGAATAATGGGCTAACTAGTATCATGGTAGTAGTGGGTGTTCCTGAAGGCTACAATGTTTTCAGTTCCCAATGGTAGTGTAACTCCAATGCAGATTAAATTTGTGACCCAGGTGCTTGTAGCTAGGATCCTCTGAAAGGTCTAGTTAAATAATTGATGGCATGTGGCATTTGACTTGACCATTTAGAACACTGAAGAAGTTGACACACAGCAACTTGTCCTGAGTACCTTGATTAGTTTGATGAAGGGTGAGCAGTTGGTCTTTAAGCTGGTCTGCAACTCAACTTATTAAAATACATTTCCTGTACTTATGATTGGCTCCTTTATATTGACCGGTGTTGTGTACTCAAGTCAGAACAAATCGCCTTACAAACAGATTGGAACCCGTTTGCCCAGGGGCTGCCTGTATGTGAATCCAATGCAAATAGTTTGGGAACATTGCTATTTGAAAATATTTTTCATCAAGTACAAACGGGGCATCTTGATTCAAAAAGTGTATTTACAAAACTATAAACTAGTGTACATGTTAACAGATGATATTCAAGAATGACTTGTAATATTGCTTTTCTTTTTATCTTTCAGGATATGTGTGTGGTGTGTGGGAGTTTTGGACGAGGGGTAGAGGGACAGCTTTTGGCCTGTTCACAGTGTGGGCAGTGCTATCACCCATACTGTGTCAATAGTAAGGTATGGAGATAAGAAAGGGAGATGAGAGTTAAATTTATAAAGATCCTAGTGTTAAACAATGATTAATAAATGCTGACTTTGCACAATAGAAAAGAAAGGAGAATCAACAGCAAGTCAGAGGTTGTAACTAAGTACTTCCTGTTGACTTGTAACAGACCAATGGAGCAACATTGGCAAATGTCTGTGAAAGAGCACCCATTTGCCTACATGGCCAGAGTGCTTTATGTTGTTACTAAAGTCCTAAAATAAACAGGCAATAAAGGCAAAAATAAACCTTCAGCAGCTGCAGAACATATGAGCATACTGTGAAACAAGCTGTGCCTTTTTTTTTGTCCAAGAGCTTTTTTGGAGTGTACTGTGCAGTGCATGTTTACTTTATATTACTTATATAACACTGATTTGATTGAATTTATCCAAAGTGAGGGAATTTTGTCCTTATTTCCGCATCCAACAATTCCTAGTACAGTAACACAAAGCAGGGTTCTGTATGTACGTTCACTTATAAAAGCAAGAGGATTCCCTCTGTCATGCAACCATAAGAATTCTATGCAGAGTGTATGTACAGTTTTACTACTAATATTGTTGTAAGGAAAATCTTCCCCCAATGGCTAAAAGGTGCAGTACCTCTATCTAAATTTTAAACCCTCAGTCATGCCTCCTCAAAGTAATATAACAATTTAGATCTAAATCTGAACTCTTACTGGAATATTATCAAATCTTTAGGTTTTTGAATATGTTCTTTGTCTTGCAGATTACAAAAGTTATGTTGAGCAAAGGGTGGCGTTGCTTGGAATGTATCGTATGTGAAGCATGTGGAAAAGCTTCTGATCCTGCTCGTTTATTGTTATGTGATGACTGTGATATAAGTTACCACACGTATTGCCTGGATCCACCATTGCAAACTGTTCCAAAGGGTGGGTGGAAATGCAAGTGGTGAGTGCAAAATTCAATTGTGTATGACCTGACACCAGGATTGGGAAATTTTGTTTTTATTTGTTTTTTTTTTGCTTTTAGCAATGATCTTTTTCTTCTTCCCCCAGAACCAAGGTGCCTTTGTTCAGTAAGGTTTTAGTGATATCAAGTTATTGTCCATTTTCTCACTCTAGTGATCGTTTTTTGCGCTTGCCCCTCTTTTTGAGTTTTCGTGCAGTCAGGCAGCTTGCCATCCAATTAGTTAGTCTTCAAACTTGATGTATGAACACCGATATGGTTAGTTGAGCAATATTTGTGTTATTCCCCCGTCCCTGTACTGATCAAAAGATCAGAGTGTTGTCATTGTTTTTTTCACCTTTGTTGTTTTGTTGACTAACTCAGCATTTGACTGTTGGATGTAACCGAGTATCATCTTGTCTGTGACTTGGTTTGCTTTCTTGGTGAATGTTTTTGAATCATTGGAGGAACTATACAATTTTTACATTCACAGTTTGCTTTCCTTTTCATTTCATTGCTAGTCTTTTTAACTTATTAAAAAGTAATATTCACTTTTTAATATATATCTTCTCTTTTTAAGCCTTTATCATTTTACCACCTCCTTGCTCTTGTGAAACATTTTATAAGTAGGACTAACTTCTGTTAAATTGGCTGGATTGGCTAAAAATGGCTTGAAGGGCCAATTGAAAACATTGTAATGAAGAGCATGCATATTGTTGGAAGGATTTAGATCTGAAACAAAGTGTTCTATCCATGTTGCAGGTATTTTTTTAAAAAAAAGGTTGCAGTTCTTCCAATTGTTTCTAAAGCAGTTTTCTTCAGAAAATGCTTGAAATTATGAGATGGTGCACTTTGAAAAGAATGTGGCGAGAGAATTCATGCTAATTTTTAAAGGGGGTGCAAGCCGAGGGTGACTTGGGGATGCTTGTACATGTTTATTGTGATAAGGACAGGCTAACAAAACACCATGTGGGATTATAGATTTCATAAATAGAAGCATAAAAGGTAAAAGCTAAAGTTCTGCTGGGCCTATTTTAAGCTAAAATGATGTGGCCCAGCTGGAATGTTGTATTTGATTTTGAACACCATACTTTTTAGAACAGATATAAAGGCTTTGGACAGAGTACAGCAAAGATCTAAGAGAGTGGTTACAGTGATGATGCATTATAGTTACATAAGGACTGGATCAGCTGGTGTTGCTGTCCTTAGAGCAGACAAGGCTAAAGGAAAGCAAAAGACTGCAGATGCTTCAAATCTGAAGCAAACACAGATTTCTGGCAGCATCTGTGGAGAGAGAAACAGAATTAACATTGAGAGTCTAGTATGGCTTATGGCTATACCAGACTCGAAACATTAAATCTGTTTCTCTGCTCAAATGATGCCAGATCTTCTGAGTTTCTCTATTTTCTGCATTCATTTTAAGACAAGGGAAGACTTGTTAGAGGCTTAAAATCAAAGTATTCTGAGAGTTAATAAAGAGCGCCTGTTTCCAGTGTTGTTCCGTCTGTTGCACAGCTTTAAGACAATTGGCAAAAGAACCAGAGGCAATGTTAGGAAAATCTTTTACAAATCAAGTGGATTTGGGTTGAACTGTTTGGGTGGTGATACACATTCAATAATGGCCTTCAGAGGGGTATTGGTGAAAAGATGAGAGGAAAGAAAACATGCAGGTGAATGGAGGAAGAGCAGTAGAGTGGACATAACTGGATTGTATTTTAAAAGAGCTGGCACAGGCTCAGTGGACTGAATGTGTTCCTATACTGTATTATTCTTCGATTGTATCACTTTGCAAGTAAGTTAAGGGTTCTCTTGTTTAAAGTCAATCTTGTGATGTACAGAGGATTTTTATCCAACTAGGGGCGTGGGAAAGGAAAAAACCCTTCTATTTTATATTATAACAATGAGAGAAAAAAAGTGTTTCTGTTTTTTTAATTTCTAAATTTTGTTCATCCATCAGATGTAGGTGCCGTTGGCTGTGTGATGGCAAGCTGCTGCCTGGCACCTGCAGTCCATTCAGTGTAGATAGACTCTCAATATTATTAGGGAGGGAGCTCCAGGGGTTTGAGCCTCTAACACTGAAGGAACAGTGTGTTTCCAAGTCAGTATGATGAGTGGCTTGGAGGGGAACTTGCAGTGGTTGTTTGCCCATGCATCTGCTGCTGCTGTTTTTCGAGATGGTAGTGATCAGGGGTTTGAAGATGCTGTCATAGGAATCTTGGTGAATTTGATATCATAAATGAAGTATCTATAAAACTTTCTGTATGCTGCAATAACATAAAGCCAAACTTGTCTTTCAGGTGTGTTTGCTGTACACAGTGTGGTGCCACAACACCTGGTTTTCACTGTGAGTGGCAGAATAACTACACTCACTGTGCACCTTGTGGCAGCCTTGTTACTTGTCCTAGCTGCAATGAAGACTATGAAGAAGAAGATCTTCTCATACAGTGTCACCACTGTGATCGGTAGGGTAGAGCTCTATCAGTGGTTTTACAAAGTGTTTTGTGATGTTCTCAACTAAATAATTTCATTCTTTCAAGTCCCTAACTTGTTTTATGTTGAATCCTGTGAAATGTATTTTGCATGAAAGTAATGGCTTTGATCCATCTTTTTACATGAAAAAACAAATTTTTGTAGTTTTCCTTGGATTGTGCTCACATTGCTAATTTAGATGCACACTCTAAAGCATTCAGAGCTTAAGTTTTCTGTGACATATCATTATGATAACTGGCTGTTGTGCTTGTAATAAAAGTTTCCATGTAATGCAGTGACAAATGATTGTCATCCTTTCAGTCCACTTGTGTAAAAGGCCCCTGATCGAGTGCTGGTGGTAACAACAATGCATGTTATTGTTGGTGTGAAAGTCTACTTGGGGACTTCTGATCAAAGCTATTCCCAATACCTGTCTGTATCATTGAGCTCAGAGCACAGAATTTATTTGGACTTCAGATTCTTTAAACCTGTTAGTACTTACACTGATTAAGTAATAAACTTGTGCATCTGTTGTCTGAGTGATGTTTTCATGAATAAAATTAGATGTTGGTTCTTGCAGGTGGGTCCATGCCATCTGTGAAAATCTCTTCACAGAAGATGAAGTGGAACAAGCAGCAGATGAGGGCTTTGATTGTACTGCATGTGAGCCCTTTGTTGTTCGTCCAATTGGTGAGTGATAGCCCACAATCATACGTTAAGGAATGTAGCAATAATCTTCTAGTTAATTTAGAAATAACACTAATTGTACTTTATAAGTAGTGAGATACTATTTTATTAATTTGTACCTTAATTTTATTTATGCTTGCAACTGCTACTCTCTTGAACCTCAGCAAGATAGTCAGGCTTCTTTCTTTGAGACCTGCATTAGAGTTTGTAATATTCAGTGTATAGGACATTATAGTGACAATGTTCTTGCCTTTTGAACAGCTAAGTCTCCAAATTAATCGATTATTTAATGTGTCAGGATTGCATACATTAATGTATCTTAAAATTTAGTTATTTCTGGTACTTGAAATAAAGATTCACAATTCTTATTTGTAGTTCGAAGTGAATCCCCCGTCATTGCACCTATCATCAAAGTCAAGGATCCAGGTGAGTTCTTTGAAAAACTGATTTGATATTATTATATTCTCCCCCTTTTTTTGTTTGTGGAGTATGCTAAATTTATTTTAGATTTGATTTATTCGTATGTAGAGCCACGGTTTTATAATCACGACGGCGTATGGCTGACAGAGTCGGGCATGTCACAGTTCCGAAGTCTTATACTTTCTCCGCCGCACAAAAAAGGACCAAAGCCCAAACTAAAGAACAAACCTCCGACACCATGCAGTGAGCCAATGATGGTTAGTGTAGATGGCTCATCTATAGAAATAAAGAAAGAAGAAGGTGAAGGGGAGGAGGAAAAAGGTGAGGAACAGAGGTTGTAAAGCCATAAAGAAAGGCATGCTGCTTTTCCATCTTATTGAAATCTAATTTTATGTTGATCAAGTTGTACCGCAGTAAAATTATATACACCTTATTAAAAAACCTGGAAGATTAAATCATATTGTACTTTAATGCTGTGCAGTTCATCTTTCAAAGCAACTTTTCTTTTGGAATGTGAAGTAACATTACATGAGAGATGTTCTATTTTGCCCTACCATTTATGGAACTTGGTGCGAAGGTTACAACTAACCTTCTCTGTACCATTTTTCTTTTGAGAAACTAAATTTTCTTACCTTTTTTGACATTTGTCCTTTTCCAAAAGTTTTGAATTTTATTTTGAGCAACAGCTGTTGGAAGCTGTTTCAAGTATTGCTTAAAAAAAAACAATGCGGTTGAAACTTTTCCATCTTGCACTTATCAGAACAGACACCAGCACTAATTTCAAAGAGGACAAAAATTTTATTGTGCATGAAGAAAAAGTGTGTTTGGCTGGTGAGTTGAATCTGACTGGTCAAAGCACTAACATGGAGAATGATTGAGGGAACTACTGTCTCCCAGTCTTATGTTTAAAATGAAAAAGGCACAATGTCTGAACATGTTTCTTTGCCTGTATGGGGACTGATCCCTGTATATGAGTGTGTAGTTTCTAGCAAGCCTGACTGATCTTAAATTGGTGCTAATATAATGGACAGTTTTTGTTGAATAATCCAATGGGGATCTCAACTATTAGACATTAGATTGACTTTTCAAACACTGGCTGGTTGAGTACAGTCAATGGTCTGTCTGTTCTGAGCAGCGAAGGGCATGTGCTGTTTGATACTATCCACCAGTCTCCTTCCATATATTCTGAAGAGCAATGCCTCAACCAAAACGCGTCAGCTTGCCACTCCATCAGCATCCTTTTCTCATGCTCCTGTTTGAAATATGGCATTCTTGAGTCTGTTCTGGTAAGTGCAATGGAGAAAATAAGTAATAGCGTGTTCTCTTTTTATAACCATAATCAGGTTCTGTATTACCAAATGACTAGTTAGAAGATAATTGTTGCATAGTATAGCTCAACAGTACTATTG
Source organism: Chiloscyllium plagiosum (assembly GCF_037043375.1). Classification (NCBI taxonomy): domain Eukaryota; kingdom Metazoa; phylum Chordata; class Chondrichthyes; order Orectolobiformes; family Hemiscylliidae; genus Chiloscyllium; species Chiloscyllium plagiosum. The sequence continues at coordinate 19,400,736 of NW_028270191.1, read as the reverse complement.
GGCCCAATTAAATCAGATCTGTTGCATGTTGTTACGCTACGCAATCTAAGTTCAGCTGATAATATCGTACTTGTGGCCAAGAACATTAACTCTATTGCCTAAGCTTTTGCAAGAAACTGACACTTCAAGTAAAAACATAGCAAAAATAAATGCAATGAACAAATTTAATTAGGCTATTGAGAAATATCTAATTTTTAAATTTGCTTTCGTTAAATAGTTGCTTTTAATATTAAATTGCATTACTGAAGGAAAAATGGCAAATTCAGTGACTGCATTTTGTAATGATGCAGTTATAAATGTATTTTCCATTACAAATATGCAGATGCCAATTTGTGATGAAAAGGTGACACTTTGATACCCATGAAATACGCATGGACATAAGATTTCAAATGTTTTTTGATATTGATAACTCTGCCTTTATGTGAAATCTGTAAATTGAATATGTTTTCCTTGGAAACATGGAGGAAGAAAGGACACTTGCAAAGTATTTCAGTGCTGTTTTTTGTTGTAGGTTTAATGGCTTTTGAATTGGACTGAATATAATCATCTGTAATTGGGTTATGATTGTTTTAAAGTTGCCATGGAACCAGGGGAGTGTGATGTAAAATTTGATGCACCTGTCAGCCAGGAGCGAGAGGTGTGCCCAGTGAATGATCCTGTAAAAGCAAGTGAAGAAACTGAGGAAGGGAAGAAGAGGAAGAGGAAGCCATACAGACCTGGTAGGGAATTTAACAAGTTGCTGAAAGGTCTTTGTCAAAAAATAACACACTTTTGTATGTTTGGGTTGAAAAGATTGTACTGTATTTTTGGTTTATGGCATTTAACTTCTGCTGTTGAAAGTTCGATTAATTACTCTGGATGGTCCAGTCTATCTTCCATTAAACCTTTTTTTCTTCAACTTACAAAACACACTGTATGTAACTGCACTTCTCATGTTTTACAGGAATTGGTGGATTTATGGTCCGTCAGAGGCAATCCCGGACAAAAAATATGAGTAAAACCTCTGGACCACAGCCTGGAGTGTCCACTGAATGTCCAAACACTGAAGGTACCAAAGAAGAAGGTGAATTTGCATTTATTTGCCATAAAGTTTTAAGTTGCTTGTAAAATTATGAACAACCAAGAATGTAAAAACATTTCTCCAAGTGAACAATCTGTCTCCAAAAGTACTTGGCGCTCTTTCTAAAATACAAGTTCTTATTAAATCATGTTGATTTCAAAGGTTAACTTTGTGTATTTCGTCAATGTGCAGTTTCCAAGACTGGTGTAAACCTACAATGTTAAATATACGATTTACTATTTCAGGGTATTAGTTCTTCTAAACTGACACTACCATTCATTTTTCCTGATCTGGCAGAAACACTTCTGCCTCTTCTCTGCTCCAAATTGGCTTTTTCTTCCCCTGTTCCTAACTTTTATGTCTCCCAGCCTTTGCTCTGTTTCCCCTGACATTCCTATTGCTCTAAGAGCCCCATCCTCCATTTGACTTCTTTCTCTTGCAAATTCATGACAACGGAGAGAAAACTTAAAATGTCATAATTCAAAAATTATTTAAGTTCCTTTCATCTGCTAACTGCTACACCCTTCCATGACCCATAATCTCTGATAAGAATTGATCACTTTTTTTTAAACAAACTTTATTCTGAACTAAATGTTCCATCCAAGTCTTGTGAAATACATTCAGGAGAATTTTCTTGTCTAGTATGTTCATGGGCCAAAGTAAAAGGAGGCACAGCTGGATTTGATTAGATTACATTACAGTGTGGAAACTGGCCCTTCGACCCAACAAGTCCACACTGACCCGCCGAAGCGCAACCCACCCATATCCCTACCCCTACATTTACCTTTACCCCTTACCGAACACTACAGGCAATTTAGTATGGCCAATTCACCTGACCTGCACATCTTTGGACTGTGGGAGGAAACCAGAGCACCCGGAGGAAACCCACGCAGACACAGGGAGAACGCGCAAACTCCACACAGTCATTTGATTCTGGCGAATGATATGAATCAAGTGTCAATGAGGAAACATTAAGGAAACAGTGATCATAGTGTTCCAAAGTTGAGGTCAGCTATGGTAAAATGACCAGTAGCAATCTAAAATAAATATGAGCACCGTTTACAGTGTGGGTAAGAACAGACCTGTCCCAGGTAAATCTGCACGTGAGTAATTTTGCAAACATGGAAGAAAACATTCTGATGCAGAGAATGTTGAAGCTTCATTCTTGGTTGTATTTACTGCCAAGGTTGTGGAATATTTCTGTGTCATAGCACTATTGTCCTGTCTTAGAACCTTGCCCGAGCTTCTGCAAATAAAATCCATGAGGCCATCCTTTTGATCTTTTTCTGTAGGGTCATGGATTATTCACAAAAAGAAATACTTTAAGTCTTTGTCTGGAGACTATATTATCCATTCCTCCAGTACTGCACTGAAGTGTCAGCTCAGATTAATCTGCCCAAACCCTTGAACCTATCACTTGAATGAAAGTGCTGCCAATTGAATAGGTTTCTACCGCAACTAGTAAAGTCATTAAAAGTCTGCCCTGGGCTTCCAGAGTCCATGTCCAGCAGCAACATGCACCGTGGGAAGTTGGCAGGTCAATTGCAGACCTGCGTGTGTGCACAGTCATGCAGCTTAAAATGGGAATGATCATTATGAATACACTTGCTTTGTTTTCCATTGCTGGTTTGCAATATTAACATATCCTCCCCCCTGGCGCCTCTTCTTTGCCCCCCCCCCCCCTCCCCCCACACTGCCTCTCATCCTCCCCACCCCACCACCTCTCTTTTTCTCTCTCTTTTCCCGCCCCGCTTTTCTCTTTTTTCCCCATTCTTCAATCCTTCCCACCCCAGTGCTTCAACAATGAACCAACATCTGCAATCTTGTGGGCATATCCTCAAAATATTAAAGTGAAAGCATGTTCATAACAATAACACATTGTTTTCAATTCATACAGTCACTTGTAGGATTTCAACTTTTTTTTTATTCTTGTAGGTACTCAGATGGACCTTTCAGCCGAAGGTGCTGCTGATACGCCTGTAATAGGTGCCGATGTATGCGAAAAGGCAAAGAAACGGCAACGTCGAAAGAAAAGCAAGTTGGAGGATTCTTTTCCAGCATATCTACAGGTACTGGCATTCTGCTTTGCTCATGTATTGGTAGTGCAATTCTGATAACAATTTTTTTTTTACTGACAAGGGTTAACTATTGTCTTGCTTGAATGCCAAGTTTGTTGCTTAATTTATTTCTACAGAAGTTGTGAATGTGTTTGGTCCCTCAGTCCATTGAGTGTCACATTAGTATTTTATCATCGAAAGAAAACCAAGTTTTCTGATCTTATTGAGCAGAAAATACTGTTCAATACTCTTTTGTTTTCTGGATCATAATCATTGATTTTCAGGTGCTTGGGTGAAAACATATAGGATGCAAACCTCGGGCTGAATGTTTTAATTGCTCAGTGTTTAAAATAGCATTTTTAAAATCATTTCAAAATATAATGTTGCTACTTCTCCACAAACTGTTGATATTGTTTTTCCAAAGCTCCAGAACAATAGGTATGTTTTGGTGTGTCTCATCCATGGAGTCTAGCTATAATCTTAGACAACTTCAAGTGGAGGTGTGCAAGCCCAAGACAGACTTTCCCATTTATTCTTCATCTCTGTGCCAATGCACCCAACCTTTGATCAATGCTTTATTGTAATACTGCAGTTTTGATTCAAGACATGCTATTTGAGTGGTCTGTTCTCCCATTTTATAGTATTGCATTGCATTGCAGTTTTTAAAAGTGACATTTATTTAAATGCAGCTTGCTGTATAAGTTCAAATTAGGTGATTTGCAAGAATTGGTTTTAAAATACTCAAATGGTAGAGTATGTTCCCATTGCTGCAGATTATTCTTTTGTTTTGGAACACTTAAAATTGAGGGAGCAGTCGTTATTTCAAGTGCTGAACTGTTCTCTCACATGTAGAAAAATGATGCTGAAATGAGCACTCAACAATTAATCTTATGATTATATGTTTAAATAGTGGAAACAATTGATCACCAGTATTGAGTAATAGATCTGGACATTATTTGAAGGCTGGTTTGGAGCATCTTAGTATAATATGTATGATTTTGATTTTACTTTGACCCTTTTACCTTGTTGGGTAATACTAAGGCTGGAAGCAAATGTGTTTGCATTGTGTGTTCATGATGCGTTATGGACACCCAAGAAGGTGACTGCTTTCTGATTGATGCGAAGGAGCCTGCAATTGTTTCTTGTCCAGTCAGTTTTTCCAAATCCTTTACTGAAACAAGAGTGTTACTGTGGTCCATGTAAAAAGCCGAATACTTGGTTAACACGTTAATTTCTGTTTTCGACTTTTACTCCTGTATCTTTTGATCTATTTGAGGGGCCAAGTTTGCTTCAATTTTGGTTCAATTTAGCTTCAACATTGTAATGTTATGTGATTAATGAGATGTCAAGTTTTGTGAATGTGAGTCAGTTTTCTTCATTTAAGCTTGTCTACATTTTCTTCCTTACTGCTAAGTACTGAAAGTAGAAAGTAACTAATTGCACTTCATAAGGCCTTTCTCCTTCAACAATTCTAGCCACTCATACAGCAGCCAAAAATCTAACTGTCACAAAAGAGGCCTTGGCCAGTTACAATACAGCAGAAGTGATGTATGCTGGGTTGCAAAGCAGCAGAAGGGGGCATTTTCCGGTTGGCAAAGTGGTGGGAAGTGGCATTTCCAGTTCGCAAAGCGGCAGGCGGCGGCATTTTCTGGGTTGCAAAGCAGTCAGAGACTGCGGTTGCTGATTTGCAAAGCGGCAGGAGGTAGCGTTTACCAGTTCGCAAAGCAGCAGGAGGTTGCGTTTGCTGGTTTGCAAGATGGCTGCAGAGCTCATGTGCTAGGCTGCAAAGCAGCGGGGAGGGAGGGGGGTGGGGGGAGATTTGCTGGTTCGCAAAGCAATGGAAGGGGCCTCTTTGCCCAGTCGCAAAGCAATGGAAGGGGCCTCTTGCCAGGTCGCAAAGCAGCAGAAGCATCTGTTTGCCAGGTTGCAAAGTACCAAGGAGGAGGAGATTGCTAGTCACATTGCAGCAAAACGGCAATTGCCAGTCTGGTTACAAGTGTTGTTTAACCAGTCACATGCAGAAATAAAGAGACCCTGCAAAAATAAGGTCAGGCATGTAGTACCAAAGAAAATTGAGTTGCATCGCATTGCATTCAGACTCTGCTTTTTGTCTAAATATTATTTTAAACCTTACAGTTTCTGAAGTGAGTGGGGATTACTTTGTGCTCTTGGAATAAAATGGCAAAGTTAAGCTATTAACATTTAGAAATCGGTGCAAGTTTTATACCACCTTTTTCGAGTCAAATGCTGGTGGTTTTGTGTGTATGTGTGTGTGTTGGTGAGTGCTCTTGAGATGGTGGCATTTGGATACCATGTTTAACTATAGTACTGGTAAAGCTATGTTCCTTGCTATAGTCCCTACAGGATCCATGGAATGTACTCTGTTTCAGCAAAAGGACATTGCCATGACCATGCCAGACTCTGCAGTTCTGTCAACTCAGTCTATTTGTCACTAGCATTAGGAATGTGTTAATTGCACCAGCAAATGATTTATCACAATGGTTACCTTTGTCCCAATTGGATAAAACCCAGCATTTACATAACTGCATTCATTCTTGTCTAATATCATAACTGATTGTAGCCTGTGTAATTTTCAAAGCTTGCTTTCTCATTCCCCGAATTTAAAGTACCTTCATTTTTTGTGCATCTGCATAGTTATGTTATCATGTGTATCAAATGTCTCAAAGCACTTCATACGTAATGAATAACTAAAATGTTATTGCTATTGTGTTGCCAAATGCAGTTGTTCTTTTCTGTGATGCAAGATCCTGCAGACAGCATTGAAAAAAAATTGTTGTGGCTTATTGGACAATTGAGACATATTTGATGTTTACTCAACATTGAGAGTTTTAATTAGTGCTCCATTTATTACAACATTTTAATCGTGTACTTGCGTGTTATAGTACAAATTCATATTGAAATTTTGCAGTCTTCAGGAAAATTTTCATTTTTAGAGTCATACAGCATGGAAACAGACTTTTTGGTCCAATGTGTTTAGCCATTTGTTTATATGCTGGATTGTACTTCGTTATAGATATGAAGTTTGAGTGAAATTTGTTTATTTTGTCAGCACAATTAATCATATGATCTTGCTAAGTTTTGTTTGGTTTCAAATTGGTCAAATCTCTTGAATTAACATGAACTTGACTTTATGTTGCAGCAGACATAAATTTAGCCATTAGATTACAATTGACGGTGTATTAATTTGATCAGGTGATAATGAAGTTGGATTCCACTCTAATCTCTCTTTTTTGACAATGGGTCAGATAATTAATTGGCTGAAGTTGCTAGTAAACTGTAATTCAAAAGCACCATTTCTTCCTTAAATTTTTCTTTTACTCTTTGCAACTAAAAATATGAAAAGACATCTCCAACTTCTATCTATGTATTTCTGTTCATGGTTGAATTCAGTATTTATTGGGAAGGAGGGTGGCAGTTACGCTAATCTGTTGGGTTTAGCACACCATTTTGCTTTAAGTTTTTGAAATGGCTGTAGAGGTTAGTATGAAACTCTCCAGACAGCTTGATTTGGAGAGATGCAAATGAAGTTATTTTTATGAATGAAGAAGCAGCAACGATGAGGGCAAAAATGGGTGGGACCGAGTAACAGGGTAGGTTAGAGAATGATGACTTCATCTCTGGATCCTTCATCTCAAACTAGAATGATGAAGCTTGTTACTCTAGTGTAAAATACTCTGCACCATTTGGTCAATCATTGGATAATTGCTTGATGAAAATTAAGGAAAGATTTCTAAATAGAAGCAGTGTTTCTGTTTTCTCTTGGGTTTTGGGCAATGATGACGTGAAGTGAATTTAACGATGGTGCTGTTGTACGGGAACAGGGCGCATCAATTTTTCATGAGTTCAACCTCATCCAGGTTTTCACCCCAACCAAAAACCACTGGGACAGAATACTTTTGAATATTGGTGCGACTATATCCTGGAGTGGGAATGATGTTTAGAAGAGGTGATGCAATGTGCAAGCTGTATTCTGGAAGTGTTTCTCAGTTTGTATCGCAGTTGGTTGTAGCACATTATATAACTCAAAAATATTAGCTTGAATTTTTTTTGTTAAAAGTTCTTTTGTGTGCTACTGCATGTTCTGGTTGTGACTTTTTGTTTTTGGAAAGGCTGTGTGCAGTTTTATTGCATGCTTATTGTGGGAAAATGCACTGGCACAAATTTTATGACTTTTCTCTCAACCTTTTCTTAATGTGAAGCCTTAAATTTTGAAATTCACTGGAAAAGTAGTCAAATCAGCATTTGCCTTTCATTCTGAAACATGCTCCATAATGTTTGACGTATTTTGTCAGTCAGGGTCTCTAACACTGGATTGATATTTGATTCATCCTCTAAATTTAGCCCTGTTCTTTCTTCCCTCTTGCATGTGCTGTTTCTACATGCACTCCCTTTGACCCTTCCTTTTCCACACATGCTCAAAATTGCCTTTACTGTCTATTCAACAGCAAACCTAATTGGGAGAGTACATTTCACTGAAAGGAAATTCTTTTAAGTCCATATAGTTTTCCATGAAACGTTAGAAAGAGCCCTTGAGTTTCAGCTTTTCTCAGCACAGCTCCAAGTCAGGTAATCAAACATACAAATTGTTCACACAAACCTTCAGAAGAATCACTGGACTCAAACGTTAACTGTGTTTCTCTCTCCACAGATGCTGGCAGACCTGCTGAGTTTCTCTAGTAGCATTTGTTTGTTTTTGGCTCCAAATTAGAGTTAATGTATAATTTTCTGCTGGAACTGGCAATGCTAATATTAACCAACAATATCTTGCATCAATGTTCAGCTTTCAATAGTAGAGCTATCACTTCAAAAATATTCTTAAACCACCTTCCCCTAGTGATACACTGATGAGCTAAATAATGCAGTTCAGGGAGGTTCCAGGTTTGATCCCTGGTTTATGTTGAGTAGAATCTAGGTCTTGGCATTTTTTTGTACTGTATTTGGCCTCATTACCATGTGTTTATAGAGAAGCAATTCGCCTCTTGTCAGTGCAGCTCCTGGATGCACTGTTTAGATAAGCTGAGGTTCTCTTCTGTTTTTCGTTGGCATTGAGTATGGGAGCATTTACCATTTTGGCTAGGTGTGAAGAACGTCACCTTGTGTAAGATAGAGGAAATTGGCATTTATGGAACTGTACCAGAACAAACCAGTAATACCTTCAGGGTAGGAGGCAATTCATAAAATGAAATTTTCATGAGCAATCCTTTAGTTCCATTTCTTGGCCGGGCAGGCAGGGCATTAGGCACAATTTCAGGGGTGTGCCCAGGTGTACAGAGATCAGTTCCTTGTACAGACCTCCAGATCAATTCTGTCTACAGAAGAAGTTGAAAGCACTTTTAATTCGTGTTAACAAACGTTCCTGAGTTATGCACTGCTTTTTAAAAAGAAATTCTCCCACATCTCGCAAAGTTTTCTATGCTCTGCTCCTGTGATAGATTGCCTGTGGTACTACAGTCATGAAGTTGAACAAGATGTTATAAAATACTCTGTACAATATTGTGTTGATTGGCTGGGGGAGTCACAGTAATTCCAGATTTGAGTAGAGTTGATCAGCCCAGAGTTGGCTTTTGGATGCTTTAGTTCTAGTGGTCATTGGGGAGACAGGCCGCCTACTTGTGGAACGTTTCAGAGAACACCTCTGGGGCACCCGCACCAACCAACCCAACCGCCCCATGGCTGAACACTTTAACTCCCCCTCCCACTCCGCCAAGGACATGCAGGTCCTTGGCCTCCTCCATCGCCAGACCATGGCAACGCGACGTCTGGAGGAGCCCTCCAACCACAAGGGATGAATGCAGATTTCTCCAGCTTCCTCATTTCCCCTCTTTTTTTTTTTCTCCCCCCCCCCCCCCCTTTATCTCAGTCCCAATCCTCAGACTCAGCACCGCCTTCTTGACCCGCAATCTTCTTCCCGACCTCTCCGCCCCCACCACCTCTCCGGCCTATCACCCTCCCCTTAACCTCCTTCCCCCTATCACATTCCCAATGCCCCTCCCCCAAGTTCCTCCTCCCTACTTTTTATCTTAGCCTGCTTGGCACACCTTCCTCATTCTTGAAGAGGGGCTTATGCCCGAAACGTCGATTCTCCTGCTCCTTGGATGCTGCCTGACCTGCTGCGCTTTTCCAGCAACACATTTTTCAGTTCTAGTGGTCATTGGTTTGGTGCAGAAGGCCAAAGCATCTGATGCCTGGGGAGGGCAACTAATTGAGCAAATTAAATAGCAGAATGATTGATTAGTTGGGCAGTGTTACAGGTCAATATATATAGTGCATTATGTCTTGATGTGGAATAGGCAATTGCTGCAGTTAATCTAACCAAAGATCAACCGATATTTAGTGCAAAACACAATGGTCCGTTGATTTTTAATACACACACAGTCAGCACTGTTATTGTGAAAATTAAAATGTTTATAAATTTGTGCTCATATGTTCAGGCGAGGCAGCAGCATCAACCAGAAATCCTTGTGGTTGACAAAAACAGTGGCATTTTGGTGATCACTGCAGCATATGTAAAATGGCTTGTCGAATCCTGTAGTTATTGTGGCAATAGTTTCATGGAAAAAAAATCAATGGATAGGTTCCCTGGCATGAAGCCACACTGTTAATACCTTTGAGATAAGCGATATTGTTTGTTTCTGATCATCAGAGCTAAAGCAAGCCCTTTAGTAGGAGTCAATGGCACAGTCTCTGTGTGCAAGAAATGAAGTGGCATCTTTCTTCAAAATAAAGAATGTTGTTTCTAGCAGTCAGGGAATTTGCTCTTTCTGTCACAATACCTTGACTAAATATTGTAGTAGGTCCACCATATGTTGACCAGAGTTTAGTCATGTCCTGGGTGAGATTGCAACAACACGGGTTCTTCCCATTTTCAGCCAGCAAATTGCTTGCACAACTTTTGCCTGTGTGAGGTTGATTGGATTTTCTGTTGTACATGATGTATTTTTTTTTAAGGAAAGTGTAGTTTAACGATGAAAGCTAGCAGATTGAAACTGATTTGACATTGGGAAGCAGAAATTGATAATTAAATAGGACAACAACTTTTCACTGGAGGGCATTGATTAGTATTCCAAAAACAAATTGCATCAATTTGGATAGATGAGAAAAACATCTTTATGCCTAAGGATTTTTCAGACTGAGGACTACTCGACAACCAAAAGATAAAATGTTTCTACAAGCAAGTTACACAAATATATCTGACAGCTTCTCCATAATTCCTCATGCTTTCTTGTTAGGTCAGTAACCAGTGTAAAACAGTTAAACTGCTGTTATTTATCATTAATGCCCTACAAAAGAATATGAATTGGAACTCTAGTATGTTACTGTTTGGGTAAAGGTTACATTTTTAGACAGGAAGTTATCTGTAGTGATAACAGGTAGCAATCAAGAAGTACCAGCAAAGTGATACTTGTTCTAGCACAACCTGATATGGCTGGACTTGGAAGGATTAACTCTTGCAGCAGGGGAGCCTTCACAGCCCCTACCCTCCCTGTCACCAGCAATGATCTCCATATTGAAGTTGTAGATCCATTTTTTTTCTTTTGCCATGTAACTTGAGAAGTCGTAAGACCAATTCTGAAATTTAACCTAAAAATAATAATCTTCTCAGGATCTGCAATGAGTAGTTGGAAGTTATGGTGAATATTGCGGCTTGTGGAATTCTTGTGTGCTCTAGTATGCATTGGGCTTTTTGGAAATTTTAATTACCTTGCTTGAAAAGGGAGGCTTTGCATGATTTACAGTCTCACTTCTAACAGTGTAAAGTCAAATACCACCCATCATTCCACCCTTTTTATTCCATAGCAAGCATTTAATAAACCTATTAAAGCAACAAGTAAAATAAACAAAATACTGAAAAAACTCAGCAGATCAGGCAGTACCTGTATAAAGAAAAACAATGTTAATAATTCAGGTCTCTGACTTTCCATTTGAATTAGTAAAAGTTTGGAATAGGTTTTGAGCAAGTGAAAGAGTGGAGTGGTGGGAAGAAGAACAGGCTATGTTAGAGTGGAGGGCAGGGTAAATTAAATGATACAAAGTTTCATTTGGCTACACTAAAGGGAGTGATAATGGCACAAGTGAAGAAACAAAAGTGTGAATATCAGGATCCTAAATACCCGTTGTTTGAAAGAAAGGAAATAAAAGCAATGTGGAGGGGGTGAGAAACAGTCCATTTAAAACTCATTTTAACATAGAGGTATGTGCCATTGTATTGCGCACTGATTGGGTCCAAGGTACATGCTGTAATCTTAGTACCCAGAGCCTGAATATACAAGCTGATCTGTAATTCTTGTTAGTATAACACTCTGCACCTCACCATAGTGCAACTAATATAATCCTACTCATGTAACTGTGAAACACTTTCTCTTCGAGGCTTTCCCTTGCATGTGCATACGCGCATGCACGTGCACACACACAACCACCCCACCCCACCCCACCCAATTCATTTTGTAAAACTGTGAATGTGTCTCAGTGATGTAATAAAATTAATGAGGAAGCAGTGCATATGCTTTTATGACTTCTTGATCAGTCTGCTTAAAGAAATGCGTGCTGTGGTACAACTGTGTTTTAAGCTTTTATCAATTTTCAGTCTTTGTCATCTCTTGTTTACAATGCAATATTTACTCTTCTGTTTGTGGAGTTTGAACAATGAGGAAGTATGGTTTCATTGACTTCCCTTTAACTTGGTGTACCTTTTATTCTATTGTGGTTCAGCCTTCATATTCAAACCTCCATCTGATAAGAGTGAAACTTGGAATTACATTTTAAGTCTTGCATTTAATGTTTTGATTATCAACTCTCTAATTTGCTGCAACCTTCTTTTGAATGAACTGAGATATGCTCCCAGAATGAGGCCTTATGTGCAGCGGAATGGGGAAAGGTCATGTTACTCTCGTGGTCTTGTGTGGTGCCAAACTTGTTTTTAAAAAAAAACATGTGGTTCAGTTCAGCGTGGACATATTTGTATGTGGATTTTGAACTATCTTCAAAAAATGCGGATGATGGCACCTGAGGTAGGTAATTAGTGTGGTATGTCCCACTTTCATTTTAAGCAATGAAGATTCTGATGTTAGACTTAACTAAATGTAATTTTATAAATGTGCAAACTTCAAATTTATACTTTCCGTATTATTTGTAGGTTAGCAGAGATTTTTTTTCTTAACCTTCCATATCTGACAGGAAGCGTTCTTTGGAAAATCACTGCTGGACAGCAGTCGGAAGGTTTGCCTCAGTTCAGAGGGTTTCTCTGACAGTGAAAGCACTGAGTTTCCACAAGCCACGACTCAAGCGGACTCGGCACCTCAGCAGAAGGATTTAATTGAAGAAAAGCATGATGGAGCCCATGGAAAGGGTGAGGGACTTCATAATAGTACTGGCATATTTTTATGTATATCTATCAATTTTGGGTCCTGGCACACATTGTGAAGGTGAAATCTGAACAGTGTATTGAAAACCCATAAATCTGAACCTTTTATTTTGATCGCATTACATTTGTTCTGGGTCTACTTTTTGAAAGAATGGAATGTAGTACAGGATTGTACCTCCTGAATCCTCCCCAGCCTTGGTACCAGGCCCTACCAGACATGAGAGTTTGCCAGGTCTTAAAAGGTAAAATGTTGGTGTCAGCATATGAATTTTTAAACCATTTCTTTTTATATTTCTGCCACTCTACTGGTATTGTACAAAAACACTTCCCTTGTGCCAAATTCTGATGATCTTTAATGGGTTATCCAGTTGTGGGGTTGTAACACCTGTACAGGCAATTGTAAAGTGTTGGTGACCATTCTCCTTGTCTGTTGTCTTGAACCAGTTTTACAACTTTTGTCTTTTTTGGCGAATCTATTGTGGCATGTATACTGTTAGGTGTTGGACCGGAGAATGCCAGATTAGGGAAATTCAATCTGTAGTCATGTGAAAAGTACTTTGATTCTTCCAGTCTAAGAACATACAGTAGCTATATTCTTGAGTACATGTGGAGACATTGCATCCAGTCTTCAAAATGAATACAAGTGAAAGACTGCTAGGAGTGTCATATGGGTAGTCTGTTTGAACCAGCATAAAAACAGGAAAATGAAAATTGACCAGTAACCCCTCGCATACAGGAAGATTAAGGTCGATGAAAATCGGTCATTACAGTCTGGGGCACTTTTCTGCTTGCATTCCTCAGGGAATTATCCTTGGCCCAGTTGTCTTCAGTTCACTGGCTCAGGATGCACTGCAGCAATTCTCCTCACTGTTGTAGTCTCTACCACTATGAAGACTAAGAACAAGAAAACTGTTCTTGCATTCACAACCTCATACCATTTCAGGAGTACTGTAGCAATCCAAGGAAAAAAGCCCAGCAGTTCAGTGCAGGTATGCACAGGCAAACAATAAATGTAGATGATTTGGTGCAATCCACATCACAGGAATAAAAAAAGCTGTAAATTATTTTGGCATCACTAGAAAATCTCTGGAGGCAAATGGCATACACCTGAGGCTCTAATGTATGATCAGAGATTAAATTTGAGAGGTACTTCCTGTTGTCATGAAAGATCCATGAATGAAAAGGAAGATTTTGCTAATTTGGGCCTGAGTTAATTTTGTACCTATTTACAATAAAAAGGGTGATGGAGTAATCTCAGGTCTTATAGATCCATTAGCCGAGTACCTGTAACTGGCAGAATAAAGTTCCCAATAGAAGGCTAAACTAGCTCAAGACAGTAAGGATCCTGGGTAAAACTTTAAGGTGGTAAAGTAACTAACTGACTTAGAGAGGAGTTAGAATATTGAGTTTGACCATTGGAGCAGTCAATAATCCAACATTGAGACCACTAATGTTTCTAGTTTACATAAATCATTTCAGTTCAGAAAAATAATACTGATTGGTCAGTTTCTTCTTCAGTGGCATCATTCAGAAAGTCCATACAATCAGTAGATTAAAGCAAAATAAACCAGTGAAAGATTTACTTATCTGTCGACTGCTACCATAATGTAATTTTCCTTCATCAATAACTGTTTTCCATTAATTCTGGCAGCTCCTGATGCAAAGACAATCCAAGCCATCCCAGAACATAATGGAGATCCAATCCCTGATGAACCACCTAAAACTGAAGAAACACAACCAGATGGAATGGGTGAGTAGGGAGCAGGAGGAAATGTGCCTGTTGTAAATTCTATTATTTTTGGAAATGCACTGTTACAACACCAAACTTCACCCTTTGGTTTTTGTAGAACCCTGAAATAAATCCAATAACTGTTTGTAATCTAACAGCAGTTCAAGATTCATAGCTTGCGCTTAGTGCACTTATTCTATTAATTTAAATTCCAAATTCAAAGGTAACTACTTTTGATTACAAAGTCCAATGTGCTGTTAAATTATTAGTGTTCTGTAGAATAGTGGGGCAAGGTATCCAGCCAGAGTATGGTGTGTGCGCTGGTATGGGAAAAGCGACGGTACTGCAACCATGTTTCTAAATATTTAATTAGTAATGAACGTTTATTACTAAAGGTCTAGGTTCAAATGTTTGTCATGGTTGGTCAATGAAAGAATTTAAACAAGGCAGCTGTCTTGTGTTTAGGCAGCGCATGGAGCACAGAAAAATCTGAAAGGGAGTAAACTTTGAATGTAATTAAAAATAGTATACAGAATACCTATTTCCTTTTGTTCGCACTGCTACTGTCAAAACTAGGTCAGAAGTCACATGACACCAAGTTATAGTCCAATGGATTTATTTGAAATCCCAAGCTTTCAGAGTACTGCTCCTTTGTCAGATGAAGTGAAGAGAAGCACACGGACACAGAATTTATAGGCAGAGAGCGAAAGATCATATAAATGTGTGAGTGGAGTGTCAACAGGCTGAATAAAAAGTCTCTGCGGGTGATCAAAAGTGTCAGATGTGAGAGTAAAGTGTCAGCAGCTGAATAGTAAGTGAAGGGATGACCTATGATCCGATTAATTGAAGCAGAGATAATTACAAAAAATAAGACGGTGCTGGAGACAAATCAAATGGCTGGAATAAGATGATAGGTATAAGAGTCACGTGGCGAAGGTTGAACCAAAGTAACAGGTAATCCAAAACTACAAACTAATTAAGGTAGAGAGATCATGATAATTTATCAATGTGGTATTGTCAAAATAGGACAGTAAGAAAGATTTTACAATAGAGAGTACAGTCTGGTTACCCCTAGTGCGACATGGACCCAAGATCACAGTTGAGGCCATCTTCATGGGTACGGAACTTGGCTATCAGTTTTGCTCGGCAATTCTGCATTGTTGTGTGTCTCTAAGGCTGCCTTCGAGGGTGCTTACCCGAAGATAGGAGGCCGAATACCCTTGACTGCTGAGGTGTTCCCCGACTGGGAGGGAGCATTCTTGACAGGCGATTGTTGTGCGGCGCCCATTTATCCATTGTAGTAACGCCTGCATGGTCTTGTCAATAAACCGTGCCTCAGGGCATCCTGGCCTGTAGTGACAGCATTGGCCGAGTCACATGAACATCTGCACTGTACGTATGGGTGGTGTTCCCATAGGTGATGAGTGTCAATGTCCATGATCTGCATGTCTTGCAAAGATTGCCGTGGCAGAATTGTGGTCGATGCTGTCCTGAAGGCTGGGTAGTTTGCTGGAAACGATGGTCTGTTTAAGGTTTGATGGTTGTTTGAAGGCGAAAGGTGGAGGCGTAGAGATGATCATGGCGAGATGTTCGTTGTCATTCTTGACGTATTGAAGGCTGCGAAGGACATGGTGTAGTGTTTCTGCTCCAGGTGAAGGGTACTGTATTGATCGTGTTCTGTGTCTTGTCTTCTGAGGCGGTTGTTGTGGCTTTTTGCTGTGGCACATGAGAACTGGTGATTAATCAGTTGAGCGTCATCGTACCCTGTTCTTATGAGCGGGATGCGATCTTCAATTCATCGATTGCCAGTTCCGATGTGCCACAGTGAAGAACTTCAACAACCTTCTCAGAAGACAGACACAGAACATGACCAATCGAGTACCCTCTGTCCAGTACTTCCCCAGAGCAGAGAAACTCTGCCGCGTTCTTTGCGAAGATCATCTCTACACCTCCACTTCTCGCCTTCAAACAACTGCCAAACCTTAAATAGACGATCATTAGCAGCAAACTGCCAAGCCTTCAGGACAGCATCAACCACAACACCACACAATCCTGCCACAGCAACCTCTGCAAAAAATACAGATCAGCGACATGGATACACTCATTACACGTGGGAACGCCACCCACGTTTACGTGGCAGATACTCCTGTGACTCGGCCAATGGTGCCAACCTCATACGCGTTCGGCAAGGATGCCCTGAGGCATGGTTTATTGGCAAGACCATGCAGGCACTACAACGGATGAATGGACACCGCACAACAATCGCCTGACAGGAATGTTCCCTCCCGGTCAAGGGCATTCGGCCTCTGATCTTCGGGTAAGTGTCCTCCAAGGCAGCCTTTGAGATACTCCACAACGCAGAATCACCAAGCAGAAACTGATCGCCAAGTTCTGTACCCATGAAGATGGCCTCAACTGTGATCTTGGGTTCATGTTGCACTCCATGTAACCCCACCATACTGTACTGTATTGTAAAATCTTCCTTATTGTCCTGTTTTGACGATACCACGTTGATAAATTGTTATGATCTCTCAACTTTAATTATTTTGTACAGTTTTGGGTTACTTGTTACTTTGATTTGACCTTCAGCATGCGACTCTTAGACCTATCATCATATTTGAGCCATTTGATTTGTCTCCAACACCATCTTTCTTTTAATTTTTTGTAATTATCTCTGCTTCAATTAATCGGATCATAAGTCATCCCTTCACTTGCTATTCAGCTGTTGACACTTGATCACCCGCAGAGACTTATTATTCAACCTGTTGACACTCCACTCACACTATTTGTATGATCTTTCAAACTGTCTGCCGATTTCTGTGTCTGTGCTTCTCTTCACTTCACCACCTGATAAGAGGAGCAGCACTCTCCTTTCAGAATGGCAGGCGGTGACCAGTGGGGTACCGCAGGGATCAGTGCTGGGACCGCAGCTTTTTACAATATATATTAATGATATAGAAAATGGTGTTAATAGTAACATTAGCAAATTTGCTGATGATACAAAGCTGGGTGGCAGGGTGAAATGTGAGGAGGATGTTAGGAGATTACAGGGTGACCTGGACAGGTTAGGTAAGTGGACAGATGCATGGCTGATGCAGTTTAATGTGGATAAATGTATGGTTATCCACTTTGGTGGCAAGAACAGGAAGGCAGATTACTACCTAAATGGAGTCAAATTAGGTGAAGGGGCAGTACAAAGTGATCTGGGTGTTCTTGTACACCAGTCAATGAAGGCAAGCTTGCAGGTACAGCAGGTAGTGAAGGAAACTAATAGCATGCTGGCCTTCATAACAAGAGGGATTGCGTATAGAAGCAAAGAGGTTCTTCTGCAGCTGTACAGGGCCCTGGTGAGACCGCACCTGAATATTGTGTGCAGTTCTGGTCTCCAAATTTGAGGAAAGACATTCTGGCTACTGAGGGAGTGCAGCGTAGGTTGACTAGGTCAATTCCTGGAATGGCGGGACTATCTTATGTTGAAAGATTGGAGCGACTGGGCTTGTATACCCTTGAGTTTAGAAGACTGAGAGAGGATCTGATTGAGACATATAAGATTATTAAAGGTTTGGACACTCTGGAGGCAGGACACATATTTCCACTGATGGGTGAGTGCCGAACCAGAGGACACAACTTAAAAATAAGGGGTAGGCCATTTAGGACAGAGATGACGAGAAACTTCTTCACCCAGAGAGTGGTGGCTGTGTGGAATGCTCTGCCCCAGAAGGCAGTGGAGGCCAAGTCTCTGGATTCGTTTAAGAAAGAGTTGGATAGAGCTCTCAAGGATAGTAGAATCAAGGGTTATGGAGATAAGGCAGGAACAGGATACTGATTGAGGATGATCAGCCATGATCATAACGAATGGTGCAGGCTCGAAGGGCAGAATGGCCTACTCCTGCACCTATTGTCTATTGTCACTCTGAAAGCTGATTTCAAATAAGCCTGTTGGTCTATAACCTGGTGTCCTGTGACTTCTGACTTTGTCCACCCCAGTCCAACACCAGCACCTCCACATCACTGTCGAAACTACAAATTGTGTCCTGTTTTTTAAATAGAAGTACAAATAAATCAAATGCAAGTCTTTATGTACAAGTTTTTCCAGCAGTTAAAAATAGCTTAGTTAATGGAGACCTAATGAACCTTACAAATCATGTAACCTACAGCTTAAAGAGCAATTTAAAGTTTAAGCCAAGAAATGTTTACTTGACAATATTTAGACCTTTTGGCCTTGAAGGAAAGCATCTTAACCTTTTGAGTAATACATTGTGACTTGCGTCACAGGACGCTGCTTTTATAAAATGTTGTAGCATCCAACTGAATAAACAGTGGAATATTAAGTGATGTTCTGTAGTGAGCTGCACTATTGAATGCAGTTATACTCTTGCCCTTGTGCACACTTGGAGGTTGGCTCTGCCAATCTGTGCCCAGCTTTCTGAACTTGGGTAAGTGGGATGTACCCCTGCAGGAACTGTACATACAGAAACCCTGCAGGTAGCTCTAGAGTTTCAGCCGTATAATTTGAGTGAAATTTCTGCTGAGCAAAAAAGAAGTTTCTGTAGTTTCAATCCTGTTCCTGGTGGGCCTGATTCACAAAAAGTTACAGATAATTATGAATGACTTTGATGTAGAAGATTCCTTCACTTTGACTTTTCCAGGAATCTCATGGGCAACCCTACAACCACAGTCTCTCAAGGCACAACAGATATAGGTACTTTCACAAATGAAAAATTAAAAGCTCCCTGACCCGCAACTGGTCATGTAGAACAGACCCAGGCAACAGAAATGACTGACTGAGTGAGTGCGTGACTCATAAATATGAAAGAGGCAACTTAGCAGCATTCCCTTCTACTGATGCAATTGTCTGGCTTAACTACCTGAATATAAAATTATTGTTGCTGTACAAATCCATCCGCCGTAGTAAGCCAAACTGAATTTAGCACTTACTGACAGTGTCACGTAGGCAATCTTACAGATGGTTAGTGTGGAGGGTGACAGGCAGTAGAGTGCCCAACTGGCGCAGTCTTGTGAAGTAAGAGTTGAGGCACATATGGAGTAGTACGAAGGAAGTTTAGTTCTGCTTATGCCTATGCTATTTTCATGGGAGTGCATGATGCTGACATTGGGCGTCTGAAATGACAATTACTCTGTTCTGCATTAGTACCATCACTTGCCTTGAACACAAAAAAAATGTCATTTAGTTTATCCATTTGGCTTGCTTTCCATGTTGTAATTACACTGATTCGCTTCGCTTGCCTCTCATTAGGTCTTCACTTTTAGTTTCTGTTAGGTTGTGTTTTTGTATAGTTAGTTTTGAGATGTCTCTCATCAGTTTACTCAACTGCTACCACTCCAACCATTGTTCCCCCCCCCTCCACTACCTCCATCATCCCTTGCTAGCTGTGCTGAGAGATGTGCAGAAGGGTGAAGGAGAGAAGCTGATGCGTAAATAGTTATCATGGATGATGCTGCAGATGGGTAAAGGATTTTTGATTGGTGGGACGAACAGGGTGAGGGAATGAGGAAGCCAGAAGGGAGTTGTACAATTTGGTGTGTTCATGAGAAACTACAACATCTCTGTGAAAAACGACCTTCTACTGAAACACTTACCCCAACTTGCTGCTTCATGCCCTCATCCACTGTTGATACTCCTCGTAAAAGTGGCCACTTCTCTGTGTATATATATCTTTACCCACCAACTATCAGACCCCTATTATGAAAACTATATCTCTCTAGTGCACTCTAGTGCTCTTTTCTATTGATTACACTTCCCATGCTCCTATTTTCACTGGCTTTATCTTTCTTTCATTTGGGCATGTTTGCTCAGATGCACACCAAAATTAACAGCAACATTTCTTCAATATGCACTGACATTTTTCAGAAATGTAAATGTTACATATATAAAGAGATTCTCCAATTGAAATCGTGAAAATATTTAAATTGGAATTGTATTTTTTTAATAAGCTAAAAACCTTTCAATTTGCGTTCATTTTTCAACTAAGTTAAATTGATTGCTCAATTTTGCTCCATTGCATTCTCAATTGCAGCATGTGAAAATAGCATTCAATTGTGGATTTGTGGACGAAAGATACCATTGACAGTACTTTACAATAAAGACGCCATTTGATGTATTCAATTAATGTCGATTATTGATTCTTATACTGTATTGTGCATTACTAGAGATAAAACAGCGTATCCTCAGACTCAACATGAGCAACGTAACAAGAAGGGGGTGTATGCTAGCAAATTGTCAAATTCTCCTCATGATTCAGCTCTTGTAAATGATTAGCTGAGGTACAGTTTAGATTAAAGAACCAGGGAGAAGTGAGGATTTTTTTTTCTGCAGCTCATTGTGAGCTGAAATGCCCTGCTTGAAAGAATGGTGGAAGCAGATATAATCGTACTTACAATGGGAAAATGGGTATATACTTGAAAAGTTTTGGAGAGCTATGGGAAAAGAGCAGGAGTGTGACTAAGTAACTGTGGCTTGCATAGAGACTTAGCAAGTTGGACGAGAGGGCTGCCCCGTGTTACATTCTTTTATAAAAATCTCGGTCTCACAACTGGATTGGAACTTACATTCCAGATTGTCATAAATATGCTACAAATGATTTCTTCAGCTGCTCTGTTTTTTGTATTAAAAAGAGATTAGTGGAAATTACTGTAACCCCTTTTAGGTTGCCAACTTTTTCACTCAACCAGTAAACATATACAGGGTAGCAAATGTGAGAAGTGCTTTTAAAAATATATTTACATTGACAATTGTGAGCTCTGTTGGAAGTACACCACTGTTTTATGTGAGGCCTAAAGTCAGTTTGTTACCTGTGTTTTTAGTCTGGTTTTGAGTTACAGTCTGCCTTTGATGCATTTGTGACTGGTGTTGTGAGCGAAGCCACAGTAGATGTATTTTTATGGGATGGGTACAGTGGAAAGAAGCTTCTCCCTGCTGCCTATTGTCTTGTTAATTGTGTGCTTGCCCGTCTCCAATCCACATATGCTGATTTCTGTCCTATCTCTTTCTGCTTCTGGTGTGCTTATGCTGATTTGTCTGCCCTTTTAATAAAATGCTTGATCGGTCTCTAATATTTTGCCTTGCGCAGATTCCTAAAGTGTGTTGGCTTTGTGGTACTTAGTACCCATGTCATTGTCAGAATTAGTGACTGACTAGATAAACAGCAAAATAGAATCCAGGAATGTTGAGGGCTTTTTGTTTTAATACCTTGTAATAACCAGATCTGGAAAAGCTTTCCAAGTTTTTCTTTGTAACCCAACCCTCTCTAAGGTTGGATGAGCCAATCGATTTAAAGCAATAAATGAAGAAGGTTCAGAGGAATTAATGAAATATAATGCCATCTAGGCCATGCCTATCCTGCAAAATACTGTATTCTTGTTTTATAAAATACAATTCTTTTAAAACCAGGAAAGCAAGCCAGTCACATCTTTCTGGGAGTTCCTGCCCTGGAACAATAATTTAGAAGCAACTGTAACTGTTCTATAATTGACTTCCAAGAATTTACCTATTTGCCCGTTTTGCCCAATTCCTCACAGTATTTGAGGGCAATCCTGTGGGTAAGCTATATTAACAACAGCTCCACCTTAGCAGTTAACCATCACAACTGTGCTCTAGATTAGGAGGTGATCTCCTATGGCACTGCTTTAATTTGTTTAAGCCACTGGAATACTATATCATATGTATGCCTCTGCTAATTCACATTTTCTGAGAAATGCTGAATTAGTGTATTTAGAAATACAGAAATTGTGATTGAGGAAAAAATTAGAGTTACCTAGTTTTTTTCCCCCAAATTTCATAAAATGTAGCATGAAACTTAAAAGATATGAAACTACAGATTCATGCAGTAATCTAACTAGAGGTGACTGTTGGAGAATAATAGATATTTAATTTGATTGTTGCAAGCCTGCTTCCTCTTTGTGTTGGCGCATCCATATTTGGGACATTGCAAGAGATAATGGGTCATGTTTTTTTCCTCCCTTTTTAATGTTATTTAACTTAGGTTTCACCACAAACTTGTGCACTTTTCCAACTATCAAAGTCCCTGTTCCTTCCATAATGGCACTGCCCCAATGGTGAGCTGAGTTGAAAATTTAATGCACCAATTGAATTTGAGTGAAAGCAAAATACTGCAGATGCTGGAAATCCAAAACAATCAGAATGCTGGAGAAACTCGGCAGGCCTGGCACCATCTGTCGAGCGAGAAAGAGCTAATGTTTAAAGTCCAAAATGACACCGCTTAAGAATTGAATTTGAGTAATTGGTTGGAATATGTACCACCTCAGTAATAGTTTGAAGTCAGTAGGTTGAAACAGTAATATTATACAGTGGAAAAAGGTAATATTAATTGCATCTCCCCATTCTCATTTTCTGTTCATGCTTGAACTTCGGTTTGTTTAGAAACAGTATTCTAGTCGATATTTACTTCAATCTGTCGTATATCTCTTTCACTTCTTTACGCACAAATGTTTTACATTTGTTTTAACCTTCTTTCCTTGTGTGAATTTTTCCAGAATTGTTTCAAGTTACCAAGCTACCTTGCTGTCTTTTTGATTGTAAAAGCTAGGCTACCTTTCTTTGTTTGTGAAACGCAGGGCTTTTGTGACTGCGTTCTTAACTGATTATTTGGTTAGGAGCTATTTACATAGTCCATTTAATGTGTCCTTTACAGATATATCTGTGGTTTTGGTCCACACTATTTAGTCAGTCCACTGCACTGACCACCCAACTAATTTTTAGAATCCAGGCTTTCTGGCTAACCTGATATCTGTAGAGACCCTGAAATATTACAGGTCACTTTGAATTTTGACACAATTCTTATTTGCTTTGAGCCATGCACAGTGATTGGGCTGTGTTATTATGCTGTAGAGATGGTTGTGGACATTTTAGGTTGGAAAGGCTTAAATGGCTTTTGCTTGCCACTGTTCAATTTTTTCCCTTTTTGTTTTTATTGTACTTTTGGGTTTTTAGGTTTCGATCTCAGTCCTTTCCACGCAGACAGCTCCCTCTCTCCCTTTGGTAAGCAGTCAGACCCTCTCGCCACTCTTTGCGTGTTCACATGTTAACATCAGTAGTTTGTACCTGGGTGCTTGTATGTCTGCTTGCGTTTTCATAGAGGATCTTCACATGATATCACCAGTCTATTCAGTGGGTTGCTGGACAAGTACTAAAATTTGTTTTAGCAATTGTGAACGTAAAAGCCAATCAAGATTTTTCTGCTTTCCTGCCTTTCAATTCTTTTGAAACTTTATCTGTAAAATGCATGTGAAAATCAGTTTGCATTCACAAACTATCTCAGAAGTAACAATTGTGATCTTGGATTGTCCTGCATCATATTTTATACCTAATCAAATATTTGTATTGTTGTAAAGGTATGATAACTTGAATAAAATATGTTGAGGCGCGGGAATTTTTCCAATGACTACTGGTAATCTAAGCATGTGTAAGTTATGTCACTGATTCTTGGTTCAAATTCCACCTATGGTAATAAACCAAGATTTGAAAAAGATGAATTTTGTTTGCACCGCCACGTTTATTTGACAAATGATTTGACAATTTGTTCAAAGATTTCCAGTCTGTTTTAAATGGAATTTATAGGAGCTCTCGATATCCAAATTGATAAGTCAACCATGCAGTACATACCTTAGCCTTAACAGCTGAAAGGGTCCCAGATTTGATTTCTGGCCTGCATATAGACTAAGTTGACCCTCGCTTTGTTACAAGATGATGTCACATTATTCTCACTCCTAATCACCATCCATTGTCCCCAGCTCCCCACCCCCAGTGTCAAGAATGCGCTTGCAGATTTTGAATGAGGTCAGCATTGGGTTTGGCTATAATCTACAATGTCAAATACCCTGCAGAACTTCAGTGTGGCAAATGGCTACGTGGAATGAATTACTGTAGGGTTGTCAGCACCCAGGTAGCTATCTCAGCAGCTGTAATTTTCCATTAACAGAGGAGGGTGAAGTACAGAATTAAGTATGTTAATGTGTTTGGAGACTTGATGCAGTCACAGTTCAGCCAAGCCGTGTACAAGGAACTGAATTGGTTCCTGTTAATTGAAATAGTTGACATTCAGCTAATGATCTGTTTATTTTGTTATCTCCTGCAGTATTGAGCCATGAGATGTCATCACGATTGTAAAAGTAAATCTGGAACTCTACTAATTTTGATTACTGCAGACCTTTAATAGAATTTGTGTTGACTGTTGCCTGATACATGTATTCCACACTATGGTGGGACAGTGCATATTTTCTATTTAAATCTTCGTCGTGGTTCAGTGCAAGTGGAATTTAGCTTTACAAATTATTGCCCATCAGAGGAACCTGTAAAATCTTGAATAGTTCATACAAAGGTTTCCCAGCCTATACAAAACAACTGGGTGGGATGAACTGTTGAACACTGACAGTTAAGTATATGCACAAAGAATTGGACATCATGATGTACTTATAATTCTAATCCTGAGGAGAGTTTGGAACACAATTTTTAAAAAAAATTAAAATCATGAGATATTATTTGTTTTGCAGTCTAGCAGGTTTAGAACAGCCCTATGTCTTGGGTCTGCTAAATTCAGTTGGAGATAACTCCTGCGTAAGGTATATCGCAGAATGCAACCCCAGCCAGCCAATGTGGAATCGTGTAGCTATAATTCTCTGCGCTCCAAGCTTGAAGAGGATGTATGAAGCTCAAGCGTTATGTAGGGAAGGAAGTGGAGGAAAACCAAAGTTAAGCTGATTATTTGCTTGCAGTTTATGCTTATCTTTGCTGCTTGCCTTGAGAAAAAAATTCCTTTCACTTATGTGGGCAGGTTGTGTCCAAATCTACTTGTATAGTGCCTGTATCTTTCATCACAATAAATTTGATTTTACCTATATCGCGACTAATGATGCACCCCTCCATGTACTGTTTTCCTGTTGTAACCACAAGGCAGCTTTGCCCACAAAATTGACTCTGATTTATTACTTCATCTGAAAGTTGACAAGATTTGTGCTGAGCTTATTCAGAGATATTGAATTCCTGCTTCAGAAAGTATATTAAGATTTGCACACCAAACACAAGTTCCAGAGGCAAGCAGGGCTGTGTGAAACTGCTGGTAGGCTGCAGACATTTTAGATTAAGTCAGAATGTTGACATGCCACATTGCCAGTGTGGTCAAGCTCAACTTTGTGACATGCATCATTCATTAGCTTTTTGTAGATGCATTTTCACTGATCCGGTTTGAGTACTAGCTCTTCATGCTCTCTGGTGGTCTCTCTTGTTATATATGTTACACCAAATACATTCTCCCTCCTTTATAATTTCTCCCTGTCACTGGCATGTGCAAGATAATCCAATTCAATTGTTAAAGTTAAATTTAAATCTAAGATTTTTGAGAGATATGGGCCCATTGCAGACATATGGAGTTAGGCCACAGATCAACCATGATCTGATTTGAATGGCAGAGCAGGTTTGAGGGGCTGAATAGCCTACTCCTGTTCCTATGTTCTTTTCCTTGATAGTGTTAGAATTTGGTAAAATGTTCTCTTTCAGTGCCCAAATATTCCTTAAATTTAATTTGTTCTTTCCAAGAGAATTGAAAATGTTTAGCTTTGATTTATCACCATTTAGAAAATGGACAGATCATTATTGAAATAAGACTCCTCCTTGAAATCTACATTTCCAATGATTTTGCTTTGGTGTTGAAAGCTCACTAAAATTAAGACCATAATTTTAAATAGAATCCTCAACTAATTTTAGTGTTTTTGTTTTCTCCTGAAGTCGGTGTTTGAAATGTTTTCCAATATTTAATCCAAGTGACCTTCATTAATTTGGGAGCATGGTTTTGTTGGCATTAGCAGTAAATTCTACTGATTGTCAGTGCCTCCAGACACTGACATCAATTATAACACTATCAGACCAGGAATAATGTTTAGGACCTCTGATCTGCAAAGTGGTTACCCACTGCCTTTACCAACTAAGCCATTGACAGAAGCTTTAGCTCACTCTCTTTAGATTGACCTTTTAGAATCACAAATGACAATAACTTATGAAGCTTGAGTTTGTTTCTTGTGGGCTGACAATAAAATTCAGAAGCAACTAAGCCATCAAATATCAGTGTATCTAACCAGAAGCAGTGCTTATTGCAATGTGATTTGGGCATGGTCTATGTTTTGTTCAACAGTAAATAAAAGATGCCTCACTATTGTGTTGTGCTCCACTTTGCATTTGAGTAGGAGTAAAGCTCCAATCTTTGGTTGAATTTGATCAGTGGGTTGAGGATGGAAATCTGCCTATACTCGTGTATCTTGGTATTACTTGGTTGTGAATGTTCTCACTACCAGTCATGTTGGACTGCTTTGAGTTTGTATTTGTTATTTTATTAATTTCCTGCCAATAGATATTTCTTTAAAATTGTTTTCTGTCTTTTCTTTGAGAATGGAAAGGAAGTTGGTCATGTAGACCTAAAGTTTGAGTAGGCAATCTGCAAAATTTTTTCCATTTCCTTGCTGTTTTGTGTTGTTGAATTCAGCTCCATTTTTCACAACTTCGCAACTGCTGGAAAAAAAAATTTGTTCAGTAACTTATCACGGTGCTCCTTTCTTTAAGCTGGGATTGACATCTCATCCGTTACGGATGAGCTTTCAGCCAATCATCCAAATGAGAGCTCAAAGCGAAATCAGCCTTTCAATGATGTTCCAGTGGAGGGTGCCCTCAGCTCAGATCTTGACAAGATTGTAACAGAAGGTAGGTCGAAAAGTGTTGTGTGAAAAGATCATGGAGGGTAAATAGTGATAGTTGTTTTTGGGGCTTGGTAGAGCTGCGATTCAAAAATGGTGTAGAATTTTAGGGTAGTGTCTCAACTGCAGTTTGCTTTTTGGTGTATGTCTGGATAACGTTGGGATATAGCTGTGTGTTGTGGAGTTCACAAAGAGGAGTTTTTTTTGGGTACTCAGTGATGTAAAATCTTCCCTAAGTCATCTAAAGTTGCACTTCAAAGCTGGTGATTTCCTTTTCTCCCTAGTCATGTTGCTGCAAAGTGGTTTTCTCTGGGTCAGTCCCTCGACATTGTTCCCTTATCTCCAAGACTGACTTGACCATGTTTGACTATCTTATCATTGGATATGGCTGGGCGATATAAACACGATCAGCTAAAGCCACTCATTAGTCCAGGATCATACCAAAGAGTGAACAACCCACGTGCACATATGCAGCTTATTTGCTTTATTTCCAACTGTCTTCTGAAGCTACTTTATTCCTTCAAGTGCAAGAAGCTCATGGATTCTAATCTCAGTATTGTGTATCCATTCAGCCAGGAACCTACATATTTAATTTGTCTGTCTGTCTTTTCCTGTGTCCTCTCTGCACAAGTGGGCACACAGACCCATGCATGCACAGCCTGAGATCCACCACCTGCACCTCAATTGTTTCTACTAAGTTACTACTCACTCAACTTCTTTTGCTGGTTCCCAAGCTGACAGATGGTTTCCTTTCCTCTAGTTACTGTGTACACCCTCTCCTTCAAAGCTATTGCTGTCAAATACAAACCTGCTTCTAAATCGTCTCTCAGAAAACTACTGTTTCAGCTCTAATCTACCTCTTTCCCCTTGAAGTTTTGAAAGTGTTATTACTTCCCAATCTGTCTTTTGCACATGCTTGAATCTTAACAAATTGTTTGTCTCATAAAAGCACTAAAAGGCTCTAACCAAAGTGTAAGTAACATCCTGTCACTGTGATGTATTCTCATTCCATATCCCCCTCATCCTTGTGTGTTAAATATTGGGAAGTCTGAAGTTTTTTGTCTTGTCCTCCTACCGCAAATTCCATCCCCTTTTCCATTAACTGTTTTTGCCTCAACGTAACTGTTTGTTTTTAGCCTTGGCTCCAGAATCAACCCCAGTTTAAGTACCAACCCCACACACACTCTCCCATCACAAAAAGACTGCCTACTTCCATCTGCATGACATCACCTCTCTCTCTCCTTCTGTCTCTGTCTCAGTCCACCTGCTACTGAAGCCCTCATCCATATCTTTGTACTGTATATTCAATTATTCTGATTCTGTCCTACCATTCTCAGTACTTTGTAAACTTTAGTTCATGCGCGCCTCTGCCCAAATTTTATTCTGTGCTGTTTGTTTGTTAACTTCCAGTGGTTCCTTGTTCAACAATGCCTCTGTTCTCTTAACCTTGTGTTTAAGCCTATTTATGGCCTCCCTCCTCTCTGGCTTTGTAAACATGGCTGTGCCTTCAGCCACCTAGATCCTTTGCTTTGCAATTTCTTCCTTAAACTCCTCTGTCTTCCTACTTCCCTTACTCCATTTTTAAGGCCTTGCTTAAAGCCACCTCGTTGTCTTTGCTTGTACTTCCTTCTCCGTGTGGTGTGCATGTTTGATGGCACCTCTGTAAAGGGCTTTGGATGCTTTTCTTTTGGTGAAAGTCATATTTCTATTGTTACTTTACTTGGCATTGTAATTTTATTTTGGCAAGTCATCTCTCTCAAGGCTGCTAACACTGTTTGCGATATTCTGAAGTGGTCTTCCCCATCATTTGAGAGGGTTTCACAGCTTTGTGTTTCCAATCAACTGAATGTAGATCGTGTATGCCCATGTGATTGTGTTCTTGAAAACTTTGCGCGTCAAGTTGTTGCACTTTATCACTTTCTCATGAAAATTAAATGTAAGTGTTGTAGTTGGTTTCTGTAGGACTTTTCTCATCAGAAAAAAAGCATGAAACTGTTGAAACTTTTTTTGTTGAAGTACTTCACGTGACCTAATTTCTATATTAGTAAATGCATCAATTTTTAAAATGAAGTAAGCTTAAAAATGTAAGTGAAATGTGGTCATTTTCAATTTCCAAAACCACCCACTTGCCACATATCCTGATCTCTCACTCTGCTGCCAGCCCTTCCCCTACCTACCATCTGGTTGAGCCCCTCCCATCTTGCTGCTGACTCTCCTGGCTCCTGTTCCCTGACTGTTCGTGTGTGTGTGTGTGTGTGTGTCCTGAACCCTTAGTGTGAGCCTTTTTAACCAGTCAACTCTAGCCCAATGTCTTCAGCGTTCTCAATCTGTTGAGTTGATTGTCCTGTAGGATATGTTACCAGGAGAATTCTGAGCAAAACTAGACCAAGCTCATCACAAACCCAGTAAAAAGAGCATGCCTCCTTCATATCAAAGCAGCTGCTCCTGCTCATCTCTAGAGCACTCATTCACACTAAAGGTTTACAAGATCTCGGGAGCAGGCGGTTCAATGGGATAGCCAGTGTGGCAGAAGTCAGAAGGTAGGCAACTAGAGAAGGAGCCCACAAGTCAGATGGTCAGCATGAGGGAAAGAAATGTCAGAAGCAGTGGAAACCACTCTTAAATGGAGGCAATCAGGTGTCATGGCCCTGCACTCAGACTGGTAAGAAACAACACTACAAAAACTTTGAGTCGTCCCTAAATGAGAATACAGGACCCATTAATTTAGTGTTAAAGAAGAACAGTGGAAAACGAGGGCTTCCTGTATAGGAACTTCAAGGGAATAACTGGTTTATGTCCACCGACATGTGGTTAAACACAATTAAAATACAGTTAACATAAGATTTGTTAGGAAGAGCCTCTGGGAGCATGCAATATGGATAACCTGACTGCTAGTTGGGCTCGGAGGTCAAATTACCAGGAGCTATTACGCAATCCAATGTTCCTCTCCCTGGAATGTAGAAGATTTAAGTAGTGATTTGGTCCAAGATTTCAAAAACTTCAGGTTGGGATTGTTGGACTAGAGAACGCATAGTCTGAGTGAGAACCAGACCTTTCAAGAATTTATTTAGGAAGCACCTCTACACATGCGTATCTCTTTTACAAATGGCGATTGATGCTGGACCAGTTGTATTAAGGGGCATGGGGAAAAGGTGGGTTTATGGAGTTCGTTCTCAGACCAGTCATGTTCATTGATTGATGGAACTGGCTTGAGGATTTTGTTTAGATTACTTGGTGTGGAAACAGGCCCTTCAGCCCAACAAGTCCACACCGACCCTCCGAAGAGCAACCCACCCAGACCCATTCCCCTACATTTACCCCTTCACCTAACACTATGGGCAATTTAGCATGGCCAATTCACCTAACCTGCACATTTTTGGACTGTGGGAGGAAACCTGAGCACCCAGGGGAAACCCACGCAGACACTGGGAGAATGTGCAAACTCCACGCAGAGAGTTGCCTGAGGCGGGAATTGAACCCGGGTCTTGGGTGGCACAGTGGTTAGCACTGCTGCCTCACAGCGCCAAAGTGGCTTACCTCATTCCTCTGTGTCTCAATAAACTTGTGGTGTGCCGATGTTGAAAATTAGTTTTATTGTTTTAGCAATAACAAGTTTGTTCTTCTTTTAGAACTAGCACAAATGGAGAGTAAAGATGTACAACAGCTCTTCACTGATGTTTTGGGATCACAGGGAAATCCTCCACTTTCAGAATCAACATTAGGTGGTATTCGAACTGCCTCCGAAAGCCATCTACTCACTTCTCATGGCTTGGGAGAGCTTATCAGACCTTCAGTATGCCAGCGGGGTCTCCTTCCTGGTAAGAGAATATACACTTTTTACATTTCAACAGTTTATCAGTCTGTTCAACAAGAATGCATGGCTGAAGCTTAAATTATTGGGTTGGGCTTTGCTGTCCTTTGTTCCTTTCATAAAATGGCTTGGCTTCTTCCAGTTATCTACTATTAATGTAAATTGTGGCAGAGCCCACATCTGCAATTCTTTCGTCTGACCACTGGTTTGGATGATGTGGGATAGGTACATGTAGATGATTTCAGGTGGGCTGGACCAGGGAGGGGGGAGTTTGGGCTGACTGAGTTGGGTTGCAAGGTTCCACTGAATACCACTTTGCCTGCCTTGATCCAAAACTGATGCCCATATTTTAGGCCAAATTATATCCCCTTACATTCCTGTGCTGCTAGATTGCAGTTTTAAAAAAAAGCCTTTATTTTAAAATTTCCATCCATGTTCCCTCACTTCTCTGTGGCATTACCTCCAGCCCCAACTCTGTCGTCTTCTCCACAGCCTTCAGATAACTGCTCAACTAATCCTTGAGTATCCCCAATTTTAGTTGCTCCAGCATTGGTGGCTATACTTGTGGTTGCTTTGGCTCTGAGCTCTGAATTTTCTCTTTGTGTCTCTGTCTTTGATCTGAACTGAATTGAATTGAATTTATTGTCATGTGTACCGAGGCACAGTGAAAAGCTTTGTCTCGAGAGCAATACAGGCAGATCACACAGTTAAGTAGCATAGATAAGTAAATAATACGTAGACAGTGGCAAAAACCAAAACACAGGTATAGGCGAATGCTAAGAGTTTGAGAGTCCATTCAGTATTCTAACAACAGTAGGGTAGAAACTGTTTCGAAACCGATTGGTGCGTGTGTCCAGGCAGCTGTACCTTTTCCCCGATGGTAGAGGTTGTAGAAAAGCATTGCCAGGGTGAGATGGATCTTTAAGAATGCTGGTGGCCTTTCCTTGACAGTGGGCCTGGTAGACGGATTCTATAGATGGGAGGTTGGCCTTAGTGATTGCCCAGGCCGAGTTCACCACTCTCTGTAATCATCTCCGATCTTGAATGGTACAGTTGCCATACCAGGTAGTGATACATCCAGACAGAATGCTCTCGATGGCGCACCTATAAAAGTTGGCAAGGGTATTTGCCGTCATGCCAAATTTTCTCAGCTGCCTGAGGAAGAGAAGACATTGTTGGGCCTTTGTAACCAGTGCATCCACATGAAGAATCCAAGAAAGCTTGTTGCTGATGACCACTCCCAGGAGCTTGACACACTCCATTCATTCCACCTCTGTGCTGTTAATGTGTAGGGGGCATGAGTAACATCCTGCCGAATTTCAGCAGTAATGAATTCCTTGGTGTTGCCAGCATTGAGAGCTTCTGCTTTAAGGCCCTCCTGAAAACCTACCAAACATTTGATCATCTGATGTAATGTCTTCCTATGTGGCTTGGTGTGATGTTTTACAATGCTCTATTGCAGTGTTTTGGGATTTCTAATTTACTTATGGAGCACTTCCAACATGAGTTGTTGTTGGACTGCCAATGCCGCTTGTATAGTTTGCATGAATGCTTCCTCATCTAACAGGATGTGAAGCAGGAGAACTGTTGTAGTGATTTAAGGAAAAATTTAAGTGAGGGGAAAAAGAACTACACAGGAGAAGCATTTCGGGGACAAAAGGGATTGCTTTGCATTTATCGATGCCAGTCATTTCAGTTTGAATGGTACAAGAGAGTCTCTTACTCTTTTGCGCTGATGTCCATCGCAGACAAAGTACAGAATTAAATAAGTTTTGGCTATTATCAAGTGTAGACCGGCAGAATGGAAACTCAAAATCAAACAAAAATAGTTTCCTCCACATTTAGCCCTCCCAAGAAGAATGGTGGCAATACCTTCATGCTTCCTCTAATCTTGCACACTTGTCTGTTCCTAATTGATGTTTTCCACAGCAATTGAAGAGCATCACCAGTGAGAAACCTGTCCTTCTGTTCAATGCCTTTTGTCTACTATTGTTTCTAGGGTCTTTTACTGGACTGTGGATTATGTTTTTGCCTCTGTTTTAGCCACCAAGTCCCCTCACTCATTGCTCTTGGATGTCTCATCCCCCATTTACTTAATATTCCAAGACACCAACCCCCACCTCTTTGATTTGATTTATTATTGTCACATGTACCAAGATACAGTGAAAAGTATTGTTTTAAGTGCTAACCAGTTATATCATACTTTATGTAAGTACATCAGGTAAATAGAACAGCATGCAGATTTTCTCCTACGTACAATCCATTAAGGAATTCCATAACCATGAATGTTTCTCAGAGATCATCACCAGTCATACACCACAAATGAGAGATTGGTCCTGTAGGACTACAGTGACTTTTTATGCCCAAAATCCTCACTGAGTGCACTACCAAAGTGTTATTACTAGATACTGTTCAAGTATGCAAAAGCCAGAATGGCATATGGGAGTAAGACTTAAATGGGGACCGGCATAAGGTATTTTTGAGTCCGTGGTACACACAAAATAGCTTATGCAAAAAAAGAGTGATTCAAAAGACTGTTGAGATACTGGACTCCATCCTTGCTTTTATATTTTAAACACTAATGAACTATTGGTGTGGTTACTTAAAGCTCTACTGAGACCTTAGGTAGAATATTGTATTCTGTGTTGAGTGACCCAATTTAGTGTGGATATGCTGACCTTACAAAAGGTCTCGTGGTAATTCATCAGGATGTTACTGAGGGTGAGGAAACCGATTTTATAATGTGCTTAAGAAAAAAGTGAGTTATTTCCTTTTCGTGATGCTGAGGTTGAGGGATGATCTGAATCCTGCAGGTACTAGAATTCTGGAACAAATTGGCAATCTTGGGATTCAAGCCAAAGAGGTTAAAAGTGAGTGTGAACTGTTGTTATAGCCTGTCGTAGTAACCAAAACCTGCCGCTTCATTGTTCATGATAGGCGAGGGAATGAAAGTAAAATCTGAACAGTGGTCGTGCAAACTGCATTCTAATCAAGGCATTTGATTCGTATTTCCTGACGTGAGTTGTGGACCTTGGAAGCAAAAAAAGTGTTTTGTTTTGTTTCCTTTCCTTTCATTCTATAGGAGGGACGATGGCAGTTGGGCAACTTACTATTGGTGGTCCTCTGGCGCAGACATCAGGTGCAACCGGGGAGTCATTTCCCAATGTATGTCAGTCACCGTTTCTAGAAAACAGGTAAACGTTTTGTAATCTTTGTTTGGATTCAGGTTATTGTTGAAAGATTGAAGTTAATAAATGGTCTACCTTGTAAAAATGTTTTCCCTTCCTCTCAACCACACAGTATTTAGTCCTAATATTCGAAGTATTTAGGGTGGCACAGTGGCTGTGGCTCACACTGCTCCCTCAGTGCCAGAGGACCTGGGTTCAATTCCATCCTTGGGTAACTTGTCTATGTGGAGTTTGCATGTTCTCCCTGTGTCTGGGTGGGTTTCCTCTGGACACTCCAGCTTCCTCCCACAATCTAAATGTGTGCAGGTTAGGTTGAGTTGCTATGAGAAATGCAGAGTTACAGGAGGATAGGTCTGAGTGGGCTGCTCTTCGGGAGGTGGGGGGTGGATCAATGGGCTGAATGGCGTACTTCCACACTGTAGGGATTCTGTATGAATTAGGAATAGGAGTAGGCCATTCAATCCCTATAACCTGCTCTGCCAATCATGGCCTGAAAGCCAGAGTCATCCCAACATACTTTTTATGCCTTAGAGTGCTCCAAAGAGACTCAACTGTCTGAAAGAAAATCCATCTCATCTCTGTCTTGAATGGGAGGTGCATTATTTTTTAATGGTGTCTCTCAATCTCTTCCGCAAGAAGAGCGCATCCTTTCTGCATTCACCCTGTCAAGTCTCCTCAGGATCTTGCAACTTTAAGATACCTCTCATTCTTCTAAATTCCAATGGATGCAGGCCCAGCCAGGCCACAACTTTACAAATTATGCATTAACTATCTGGATGTAGGAACTGAGGGCATTGTTGCTAAGTTTGTAGATGGCGCAAAAATAGGTGACTGGGTAGTGTTGAGGAGGCGAAGAGACTGCAGAAGGACGTCGACAGGCTCAGGTTCAGCAAAGAAGTTGCCATTGGAATACAGTATGGGGACATGTCAGGTTATGCACTTTGGTAGGAAGAGTTGAGGCAGAGACTATTTTCTAAACTGGGAAAGGCATTAGGAATCTGAAGCACAAAGAATCTTGGGTGTCCTAATGCAGGATTCTCTTAAGGTTAGCATGCAGGTTCAGTTAGCAGTTAGGAAGGTAAATGCAATGTTAGCATTCATTTCAAGAGGGCTAGAATACAGAGAGGGATGTACTGTTGGGGCTACATAAGACTCTGGACCATGAATGGAATATTGTGAGCAATGTTTGGCCCAGTACCTAAGGAAGGATGTGCCGGTCTTTGAGGGGGGTCCGGAGGAGATTTACAAAAATGATCCCGAGAATGAAGATCTTGTCATGTGAGGAGCATTAGAGGATTCTGGGTCTGTACTCTGGAGTTTAGAATGATTGAGGGATTGATGTTATTGACATTTACATAATACTGAGAGACCTGGATAGCGTGGAAGTGGGGATGATTTCACTAGTAGGAGACTAGGGCCCAAGGTCACAGCCTCAGTGAATGGACAACTCTTTAGAACTGAGATGAGGAGGAATTTCTTCAGCTAGAGGGTGGGGAATCTGGAACTCATTGATGCAGAAGGCTGTGGAGGCTAAGTCATTGTGTGTATTTAAGACACACTTCAACCATGATCAAATGGCAGAGCAGATTTGATGGGCTGAATGACCTAATACTACTCCTATATCTTTTGGCTTTTTCTCCTGTTGGAAATCGGATCCTGCTATTCTTGGAGTCTTCACAAAAGCTTTTTTAAAAAGTATCAAAGTAGACAAAGTCCATAATATACATGTCTGAGGTTAACAGAAAACCCAGTTTCTGTACTTTACAAGAACTATTACTTATTACTTATCTCTCACCACAGATAAACAGCTATGACTGTCAACATATGATTATTCATTGAACCTCTTAACCCCTTTTAGACACACATGCAACTTCTTAAATAAATCATGTTATGTGCAGAAGGGGCAAAAACAAAACTGGGGAAACTCTTCAATGGCATCAGTTCTTGAGACTTAATAGAGGGGTTTGTATTGTTTCCCCAAGTCTTTCAGTTCTGAGTTCTTCCTGTGGGTTATTTCACTTTTCAGGCGTCAGAGTGACTGGTTCACAAATTATAAAAGCTCTCTGACTGCTTTGTTAAAAGCAACAACTGTTATGAGAAAAATATTGCTTTTTTAAAACTTCAGGTATTTTGTTGGAGAGATGAGCATAACACCTCCCTTCTCCAGGTCTGATGGCTTCTTACTGTATCAGTCACACCCACAAGCTGTTCAACTACCAAGGACCCATTTGTTAATAACCCTCGACATGTACAACTGGTCACAATTGTACAAACCAATCAGCTACTTGTTGTGGATTGATCGCAATTTGTACACGCTCTGATGCTGTGCCATCTATTTGCACTTACCTGCACTGCTTGCAAAGCAGCAGAGTAAGCATGCCTTATAATGAGTCCAGTAACTTGTTTTTTAAAAGTACCATAATTCCTTCCTCAGTCCTTCGTTGTAAAACAGTCCTTTTCCCAATTCAGTCCACAATCAAAAATAAAGCAAAATGAAAAAAATGCAGTCTTTATACTCCTAAGATAACCTGTGAAGAATTTGTCTTCTCAGATGCTGCCAGACCTGAATTTCTCCAGCACTTAGTTTTTGTTTCAGGTATCCAGCATCTGCAGTACTTTGTTCTGATTTCCTTGCTTTTATATTCCATTACACCTGCAATAAATTGCAACAGTCCACTTGCTGTACCTGCGTACCATCTTTGTGATTCATGTACCAGGGTACCCAAATCTCTCTCCTGCAGTTTTCTGCAAGCTCGATATTGAAATAATATTCTGCTTTCTGTACTCTTCCAAAGAGGGCAGACTCTAATTTTCCCACAGCAATTTTTTTGCTCCCTTACATTTTCTCTATATTTCTTTACAGGTTTGTGCCCTGTTCACAACTTATTTTCCCGCCTATACTTGTAACTTTCTTTCCTGGACTTTCTCCTCTTCGTGCTGTTCACTGTCAGCCTCTTCGTTGCTTTCTTTGAGCACCCTTCTTGGCGATTTGTTATTTCTGTTCCTCAACCATAATGACAGTCAACTTTAGACACACAGCAAATTTAGCAGCCATTCCTTCAATCCCTTCATCCAAATCATTTATGGATATTTTTATTCAACCTGTTCAGAAATGTTATGATACCTCTGGAGCAGGTGGGACTTGAACCCAGGCCATCTGACTTGAAGGTAGGGACAATGCCACTGTCACAAGGCCCTTCCAAGTCATTTATGTAATTGGTAAATAATTGAGGCCCCAGAACTGATTCTTGCAGCAACCATGCCCTGCCAGCCTGCAAATGACCCTTTTATGCACACCATCTGCTTCCTACTTGTCTCACTCTGTGCTGGTAGATGACCTCATTGATCCGCAAGCTGTTATTTTGTGTAGAAATCTACAATATTTCCATTGATTTCCCTCCTTCCTCAAAGAGCTCTAATAAATTTTTGAAACTTTAGTTCCTTTTCGCAAAATTATGTTGACTATGCATAAAGGTTTTCTGAATATTCTATTATAACCTCTTTAATAGTGGTTTCCAGCATTTGCCCATGACAGATGTTAGCCCATAACAACTTATGATTTCCTGCTTTCTGTCTCTCTCTCTCATGAATAGACTTAAGGGGTTAAGTTATGAGGACAGGTTATACAAATTAAGCCTGTTTTCTCTAGAATTTAGAAGTTTAAAGGGTGATCTGATTGAGGTCTTCAAAATATTAACAGGAATAGATAGGATAGACAAAGATAAACTATTTTCACTGGCTGGGGATTCTCGAACCGGGGGCATAGTCTGAGAATTACCATTCAGGAGATATGTTGGAAGCACTTCTATGCACAGAGGTTGATAAAGGATTGCAACTCTCTTCCGCAAACTGCAGTGGTTGCTGAATCAGTTATTGATTTTAAATCTCAGATAATTTTTTTTACTAAACAAAGGGATATGGGCCAAAGGCAGGTATATGGAGTTAGGCTACAGATCAGACATTGGAGAAAGTGAGGAATGCAGATGCTGGAGAGTAAAGTCGAGAGTGTGATGCTGGAAAAGCACAGCAGGTTAGGCGGCATCCGAGGAGCAGGAGAATTGATGTTTCAGGCATAAGCCCTTGATCTCTTTGAATAGTGGAAAGTTCAAAGAGCTAAATGGCCTATTTCTGTTCCTGTATTTTCGGGGGGGAAAGAAACTATGACTCCTAATCTGATGGGACCTCTTCAGAATTTATGGGGTTTAATAAAATTCAAACTTGTGTGTCTACTATCTGAGCAGCAAGTTTTTTTTTAAACAACCTAAGATGTGAGTCTTAGAAATGTGGTGATAGAAAGAGTTCCTGCAAGCTCTTGGTAAATTAATGGAAAGAATAAACTTGTTGCTGAACTTTTTTTCAGTCTTCTGTCTGTCATGTAAGTGTAAAAATACACTGCTATTTTGGAGTCTCCAAACCAAGCTATCAAGAAATCTCTCAGGCTGAATTTGGTTGCCCGATCCAAAGTGTACCTTCCTCCATAATGAGAGAAACATTATGTTGACCGAAACCAATTGAGCAATGAAATGAGATTCATTTTAATAACTACTTTTTTTGTTTTGCAGGATGCAATGTTACATATGTCTGCTTCTACCTACTACCCCAATGTCCCAGCAGTCTGTCTCTATAAATACTCTAAATATTTAATAAGCCCTTTAACTGTGTCTTAATATAATTTAATTGCTGATTTTCAAGAGCT
Source organism: Chiloscyllium plagiosum (assembly GCF_037043375.1). Taxonomy (NCBI): domain Eukaryota; kingdom Metazoa; phylum Chordata; class Chondrichthyes; order Orectolobiformes; family Hemiscylliidae; genus Chiloscyllium; species Chiloscyllium plagiosum. The sequence continues at coordinate 19,362,093 of NW_028270191.1, read as the reverse complement.
GAGGCAGCAGTACCACCACCAAGTGTGTGCAGGCCTACTGCTGGAAATTAACCATTCAAAATGGTGCATACTGATCACTTCCTGCTGTTCATTGTTTTACCTAACAGCACTGGCTTTAAAGATTGTTTTGAGCAGACTGGAAAAATGCAGATAACCAGTCTACCACTGTAGACTCCAAAAATTGAAATGCATGCTTGGTTAGTCAACAGTACTACCTTGGATTAGAATCTATTGCCAAGCATTGGATTGATTTTCCTTCTCCAATATGTTATCTTGGAACCATGTTGGCTCCAAACAGACTGTTCACCTCAACCCCTTCCTCTAGGAGGATAGTATCTACTCAGTCAGTTCACTGTAGATGTTTTGTCTTTGCAGGGTGTATTGCGCCACTTGGCGATCCTCCTGATTAGCATAATGAGAAATGTAACTGACCCAAGAACGTACATTGCTAGAAACGTATGATAACCCCATCTAACGATTGTTTCACCAATTGGCAATGTAGAGCTACAGCAATGACTGTTTACTAGTTAATGGCAAGTACTGAATCCTGGATGAAATGTTTTCTCATCATCTAGTTTTTCAGTAACTGTCATTTCTAAGTCGTTACAAGTTACATATTTGACTTATTCTTTTTCAGCAAGATGTAAGATGCATTTAGGGCAATTTGTAAAATACTAAACAATGAAAATGAGTTATGTTTGTGTTAGATATTTTTGATTGATTTACAGGGAAAGGAGTATACCTTTCAGCCCAGACAGTGGGGAGCAACAGAGCCCGTGGACAACCCCTGCCACCCCAGCTACCCCGACCACTCCAACGACCCCGACCACTCCTACAGAGGGAGAAGGAGATGGGCTGTCCTACAACCAGCGAAGTATACTTAGATGGGAAAAAGATGAGGCTTTGGGGGAATTATCAACCATATCACCTGTTCTCTACGCGAATATCAACTTCCCGAACCTGAAACATGATTACCCAGGTATGATGTTAGACATAAATTCCAATTTAAGGGCTACTTCATGAATAAAAGCATGCTACATAGTATTGGCCATCTTATAGATTGTGAATAAGTTGTTTTTAATCCTGCGATAGTTGGTGGTAATCTCAAGTGGCTATGTAGAAGTTTCCTTTATTTGTTTTTTTGTTTCTCCACCCTCCCCGCCCCCAAACCAGACTGGGCAAGTCGTTGTAAGCAGATCACTAAGATTTGGAGAAAGGTACCGGCAACTGACAAAGCACCATTTCTGGTAAGTGCTTACTTCCCTTTGATAAATTGTTGTCAGGTGAGATGTCAAAGTAAAGATTCATGGAATTTAAACTGAACTCAATCAGTAGGGAACTAGTGTTAAATTTTGCATGCATTTTACTCTCCACTGTAATTGAGCTAGGCAGTGATGGGATATTTTACAGTTAACTAAGTAGCTTGGTATTTTTGACCAAAACTATTAGAGTACATAGAATGGGTGTGGGACCTTGTGGTTTTTACATACATCCTAAAATTTGTTTTGATCAGAAACAAATCCACAGTGATACACGCTTAATTCCATTTATAGTGCATAATGCAAGAACGTTATCTTTCACCCATTAGGAGTTTAGCCAGTCTAAAGCCACAAGTGCTGTAAATTTGCCACCAATAATGAATGTGCTGGATCCAGATGAATGCTTGTATTTTGTGATGCTTCTACTGTAGAGACAGGTTTCTAATAAGTTACTACTAAAGATTTGTGAAATATTACATTCTGAAGTATGAGTTATCTTGTGTTTAAAGTCATAGAAACAAACTAATTTGCTCTTAAGGTCAGCACAAATGCATATGAACCTCTTGAAACAATATTTGCCAAAACAAAAAGTTGATTTTGAGAAGAATGTGACTCTAGAATCGTTTAATACAAATAACTTAAGATCTAGCAATTATAAAGTCATGTGAATTTGACCATGGGGCAAGCAAATTGAAATTTTCAGACTTTTTAAAAAAACAAACTTTAAAAAGTGACTTATCCATATGATGGCAAATGACTTGTTTGGAGACTTAGAAATTACACCACAGATGAAGGCAGTTCCATCCAGCTAGTCTGTTTTTAACGTTTGCACTCGATGCAAGCAAATTGTTTTACAACAACAATTCACATTTATGTAGCACCTTTTTACTGTCACAGGCCGATTGCAAGTTTTAAAAAAGAATTCTCTCCTATCCTCACTGCCTGTCTATTGTCAGATTGTATCTCAATTTCTTCCCCTTTTTTGAGCGTGTTTTAACCATTCACTCTGTTGTGGGCAATAACTTTGCAAGGAACATGACATGCCACCAAAAGTTGGGAAAAAACAGATATAGGATTTATTTCACATGGACTTAGATGCTTTGAAACACAAGCACAGAAAGAAACCTGTACAGAGTATAAAATCAGAAAGCATAAATGAGATTGTTCAATTAATAATAACTAAAATACCAAAAAAAGAGAAATCGGGGCTTAACAGTGTCCTTGTTTTTACAGATGGAACCCAAAAATCCAAAATTGGTATTAGTCCGGAATTTGTTTGTGGGGTTGGTTGATTAGCTGGCTAGCTGGTCAGCGTTTGAGAAGTTGTCGGCGGTCTCTTCTTTTCTTTTTAAAAATCTCTTGCAAAGTCCTCCTGAGCATTTGCCAGAATGTAACTTCTACTTAACTACTTTGATGAAAGAAACTTTACCAATACAGTGCAAATTCAGGTTGTTGGCTGCTTTCTACAGGCGAGATGCTTTTCTCTTGTAGCCAGAGTTAGCAATGTTGATATTCTGTACATGGTGTACAGAACAATGCTGACCCTTAAACTGTCTTCCATTTCAAAGTCTTAAACTAAAGAAGGCAGTTGGGCTTAATACAGTGGGACTGATGTGACCGAGACTCTTGCAGGAGGAACAGCACTTACCCTTGAGACAAATGCTTACATTGCAGATAACCCCAGGAGTTGATCACGGACAACCGACTAAGTGGAAAGCCATTAATACATCTTGTAAGATGGATGTGATTTGTGATTCAAGAGATGCTCTCGGAGGCAATTGTTATAATATGCTACAGAAATACAATAGTGACCATTCCAGTCTCATTAGGAGGTAGCTGCATCTTGATTGTTTGGATGACATTGACTTCGGGGAGAGTTCCGGAAGGTTATTGCCAGGTTCAGTCACGTGTAGCAGCCATGTTTGTTTGTTAGTTGTTGACGGTTTTGAAAACAGGCATTCAGTAAACATAGATATGTATTTAAAAATTTGGTTTTTACTCCATTTGTGGCAGTAGTTAAATATCCCAAGGCATTTCACAGAAATTTAATCAGACAGAGAAGGCTGACATTAAACAAATAAACCAAAGAACTGTAGGTGCTGGAAAGAAACAAAAACAAATAGAATCCCTACGCAGTGGAAGCAGGCCATTCAGCCTTTTGAGTGCACACTAACCCTCCAAAGAGCACCCCACCCAGACCCAATCCCCCACCTACCCCTGTAACCTTGCATTTCTTATGGCTAATCCACATAACCTGCATACTATGGGCAATTTAGCATGGCCAATCCACTTAATCAGCACATGTTTAGACATAATTAGAGAAACTATGGGCCTGGCAGCATCTGGAGAGAAAGCAGAGTTAACATTTTGGGTCCAGTGACCCTCATTCAGAACTGACGGTAGCTAGAAAAAGATTGGCATTTTTGTTGAAGGTGTAGTGTGGGGAGGAGTAAACAATAGGTGGAGATGGAATGCAGAGAGGGAGAGAGAGACAACAGCAGTTGGGTAGCCAAAGAAATGGGTAAACATCAGACTGAGAGAATCAATAGCTATTAATGAGGACAATTAATAGCTGAGACAGGATTGTTTGTGCTAGCAGCCCAAGTGGTATAATGTCCTAGTGTGTGTGGTTTCAGGTTAGGAAATGGGAGAAAGTGTTCAGGTCTTAAAATTATTGAACTTAATATGGAGTCCTAGAGGCCGCTGTGACCCCGAGTGGAAAATGAGATGTTGTTCTTCCAGTTTGTGCCGAGGCTCATCAGAGCACTGCATTAAGCCAGAGAAACAGATGTTGGCCTGGGAGCAAGGTGGTGTTCAGGTGGCAGGCTACCAGAAACTCAGGGTCATTTTTGCAGATATTCTGCAAAGCGGTTACCAAGTCTGTCATTTGTCTCCTGGGTGTAGAGGCGAACCACATTGTGAGCAGTAAATACAGTAGACTGGATTGAATGAAGTGCAAGTAAATCGCTGCTTCACTTGGAAGGTGTGTCAGGATCTTCGATGATGGGGAGGTGAACGGGCAAGTGTTACACCTTCTGTGATTACATGGGAAGTGCCTTAAGGGAATGGGGAGTCATTGAGAACGGCGGAAGAATGGATCACGGTATTCTGGAGGGAATAGTCCCTGTGGAAGGCTGACAAGGGAGGAGAGGGGAATGTATGTCTGGTGGTGCCATCCCGCTGGAGATTGCATGAATGTCAGCTAATGATCCTTTGCCTGGTGGATGCTGATGAGCTAGCACATGAGGGCAAGGGGGACTCTATTGGTGTTGTGGGAAGGAAGAGAGGGTTTGACGGCCAAAGTGCCCAAGATAGATGGGACATGGCTGAGGGCACAGTTGACCATGGTGGTGAGGAATCCTCAATTGTGGAAGAAAGGTGGTAATTTCAGAGGCCCCCTTGGAGAAGTTGGTATCCTTGGAACAGATGAGACTGAGAACCTGGGAGAATGAAATAGGCTTTTCAGGAAGCGGGGTGAGTGGATGTATAGCCTAAGTAACTGTGGAAGTCAGTGGGTTTGTAGTGGATATCAGTGGCCATTATCCCCATAAATGGAAACCTGTCAAGAAAGGGAAGGGAGGAGTCAGAGATGGGCCAGATGAAGGTGAGAGCAGGTTGGAAATTGGAAGCGCAATTGAATAATATATCCAATTCCAGACGAGTGAGGGAAGCAGTACCGAATGATGTTATTGGTGTACCAGAGAAACAGTTGTGGGTGAGGGCCAGCGTAGGACTGGAACAAGAAATGTTCCATGTACCCACAAAGGGGCAGGCGTACCTGGGGCCCATGCGGGTACCCATTGCCACACCTTGATCTGAAGGGTGTGACTGGAGTTAAAGGAGTTGTTCAAAGTGAGGTTGAGCTTGTCCAGGCATAGTGTGGTCCAAGATGAGGATAGTTCAGGCCTTTTGTCCATGAAGAAGCAGAGAGTTCTGAGACCATCTTAAGGGGGGGTGGACATGTAAAGGGATTGCACATCCATGGTGAAGAGAAGGCTGCTGGAGCCGGTAAATTGCAAATTCTGAAACTAATGTGAAGCATCATGGGTGTAAGTGGGAAGGGACTAGACAAGGGGAGAAAATAATCAAGGTAGAAAAGGATACATTCTGTGGGGCAGGAACAGGCAGAAACAGAAGGTCTGCCTAGGCGGACCTGTTTGTGGGTTTTGGGAAGGAGGTAGAAGTGGGCTATGTGGGTTTGGGGGACTGTGAGCATGGCGACAGTGGTAGGAGGATGGGTGGGAGAGATCCCCTGATGAAATGGGATTCGTAATTGTTGTGGATGCAGTAGCTTGATCCTCAATGGTAAAGTCCTGGTCCAGGGAGAGAGAGGAGGTGGTGTCAGAGAGCTGCTGCTCAGCCTCAGCAATGTAGAGGTCAGGATGCCAGGCAACAACAGCACCATCCTTGTCAGCAGGCTTGATTACCAAGCTGTTGTTGGATCTGAGAGCACAGAATGCAGTCAGTCAGAAGTAAAGGGAGTGCAGAGAAATCTGGCATTTGGACAGTTGGTTAAGTAAAGTGTGTGTGTTGGAGGTGGTTGAAGGGGCGTAAAATGAGTTTTACCCAAAGAAATGGGCTGGCAGGCGAAGGCGACAGAAGAGTCCAATGTCATGTGCCTCAAAATTCATTTGAAGTGGGATGCAGAAGGATCAAACTAAGACCTTCACCAAGTACAGAGGTTGACAACCTTCCAAAGATGGGGACAGTTAAAACAAATTACCCAAAAGCAGTTTAAGGAGGCAAGGCAATGGAGAATTTAGGGACAGAATTGCAATCTTGCAACTGAATGCTTGTCTATTAATTATGGGCAAAGGAAGGTGAGAGTGCGCAAGAGTAGAATTGATGAAATCCTATATTTTAGAGAGGTTGTATACCTGGAGGAAGTTACAAAGATGGGGAAGGGAGTAAGGTGATTTGAAGACTCTGTATTAGTTCAGTAATGTGACCATGATGCCACCATCTGGAGTAGTTCAAGATGATTGGAGGATGGCAAATGTTATTCCCTTGTTCAAGAAAGGGATTAAGGATAATGCTGGGAATTACAGACCAATCATGCTTACGTCTGTGGTCGGCAAAGTATTGGAGAGACAATATTTATGATTACTTGGAAAACCATTGTTTCATTAGAGATTGTCAGCATGGCCTTGAGAGGCATAGGTCATGCCTTATTGAATTCTTTGAGAATGACAAAGTGCGTTGTTGAAGGTAGAGCAGTGGACGTGGTATACATGGATTTTAGCAAGGTGTTTGATAAGGTTCCACATGGTTGGTTCATTCAGAAAGTAAGGCGGCATGGGATACAGGGAAATCTGGCTGTCTGTTTGCAGAATTGGGTGGCCCATAGAAGGCAGAGGATGGTGGTAGATGGAAAGTATTCTGCCTGGAGTTCAGTGACCTGTGGTGTTTCGCAGGGATCGTTTTGGGACCTCTGCTCTTTGTGATTTGATTTATAAATGACTTGGATGAGTAAGTGGAAGGGTGGATTTGTATGTTTGCCCATGACACAAAAGTTGGTGGAGTTGTCGATAACATGCAACGGGACATTGACAGGATGCAGAGCTGGGCTGAGAAGTGGCAGATGGAGTTTAACCTGTAAAAGTGTGAAGTGATTCAGTTTGGAAGGTCGAAATTGAATGCAGAATACAGGGTTAAAGGCAAGATTCTTGGCACTGTGAAGGAACAGAGGGATCTTGAGGTCCATCTCCATAGATCCCTCAAAGTTGCCACCCAAGTTGACAGGGTTGTTAAGAAGGCGTATGGTGTGTTGGCTTCCATTAGCAGGGGGATTGAGTTTAAAACCCACAAGGTTATGCTGCAGCTCCATAGAGCCCTGGTTAGACCACACTTGGAATATTGTGTTCAGTTCTGGTCGCCTCAATATAGGAAAAATGTGGAAGTTTTAGAGGGGGTGCAGAGGAGATGTACCAGGATGCTGCTGGACTGGAGGGCACATCTTGTGAAGTAAGGTTGAGGGAGCTTGGGCTTTTCTCATTGGAGTGAAGAAGGATGAGAGGTGACTTGATGGAGTTATCCAAGATGTTGAGAGGCATAAATAGTGGGTAGCCAGAGACATTTTCCCAGGGCGGAAATGTCTGTCATGAGGGGACACAATTTTAAGGTGATTGGAAGAAGGTTTAGGAGAGATGTCAGAGGTAGGTTCTTTATACAGAGTGGTGGGTGCATGGAATGCACTGCCAACGGTGGTAGCAGAGTCGGACACATAAGGGACATTTAAGCGACTCTTGGATAGGCATATGTAGGGTATGTAGGTTAGTCTGATCTTAGAGTAGGCTAAAAGGCTGGCACAACATTGAGGGCCGAAGGACCTGTACTGTGCTGTACTGTTTTATGTTCGATGTTCTATATTCTATACCTGCTGCATGTCTTGTTTCTAACTTCTGATAATGTACGTTTTTTTTAAAAAAAGTCACTTCACTACTTTCTTCCTTGAGCAGATGCCATTCTTACTGATGCATTAATGTGTTTGCTCAGAAATGCAAACCGCTCTATTAAAACAACGCTCTAATAACATTACATAAATTCACATCTCTTGCAAAAGATATGGTTTAAAAGATTAGTTGCTGCGCACCATCGGTGAAAGCTGAAGGAGGCTTGATACGGTGCCTGCAATTTTTGGATATTATGCATCATGACTTGTGCTAGCTTCGAAGTTGTGTTATGGATCCATTTTGTCTTTGAGATGAATTGATAATGGCCTGTTCATTCCACAGATCAGCTCAGAGGGCCCTGTGGCTGAAGTCATCTGCAGGTCACCTGTTCCATACAGATTTCTTTAGATGACAAATTGTTTTGATCTTCAACATGCTGTTTTATATCTAACTTCTTTCTTGCTTTTCAGCAAAAGGCCAAAGACAACAGGGCAGCTCAGCGCATCAACAAAGCACAGAAGGTAATTTAGCTTGGCTCTTTACCTGGAGCGTGCCTAAATTAATTGATTAGTTTAATTAGAGGGTGTTTGAAATTGTGTCTTGTGATTTTCAAGTGTTATTAAAGGCAGTATGTATATATTCGCAGCTTTAGATTGTCCCTTATACAGTATTAATATATGTATTTATATTATTGCCTTACATTGAAACTAGTTTGTAGTGCTTCACACTCTCTGAATTACTTTGAAGCGTCTTGATAGTCCTTTGTGCTCAAGGGTGACCTTTGTTGAAAGGTGAATTCATCCTTCATTTTTAAACTTTCATCAGGGTTCAAAAGATTGCTTCTGTGTATGCTTGCTCTGTTTTTGCCATTTAGAGGACAACAATGCATTAGTTCTTTTACCAACTGTCAACATCATGTAACCGTGATTACCTATTAGATTTTCACAATTATAGTGAAATTACATACTTTTAGCTTGTGTTTATATACTCTTGCATCTTTCTCATTATTCACTGTGACATCTTCATTTGCATTCAAGAGCCAAGTTGACTTGTCCTGATCAGCCCTCTCCCTTCTCCTGCACCTCTCTGAATAAATTAACCCAACATATAAGGAATTTTTCCTTTTGTTTTCACAGCAAGTTGATATGCAAGGTAACAGGCAGCCCAAAATTGAGAGACCAGATGTAAAACAGGATCGTAAACCACCCCGTCATCTGCAAACCTTGACTCAGAATACTGCAGTGAGCAATCTCACTTCTGCAACGTTAGTTGGGGGGAATTCCAGTTCGCCAGCAGAACTAAGGATTGAAGGTTTACGCCAGAATTCTTCTTTATACGGTAACAAATCATTTACTACCTCGGCCAATGAATTTGTGAAATTGCAGTCAGCAAGCCCATCGTCTACAGACTCCAACAGTGATTTGTTTCCAAAACTGCACATGCAGTCTCCAACTGGAATTGTAGCCCAGGATCCTTTTGGGCATTCACTCACACCATACCCTCAGGAACCAAACGTTCAGTCTTCCAGTAATCCAAGTCAAGCACCAGCATGGAACAGCTCCCATCACCAATCGGGTGTACCTCGTCCTGTTGTTCCAGGCCGACCACAGCTTGTTGGTTCTTCGGAGCTGCATTCTACAACAGCAGGCACGTCACACCATCAGCTCCCTTTAACTCCTGACTCTTACCTTCGATCTAGAGTGCTCGGTGAGTCGCATGATAGCCACACAGTTGATCAGCCTTTAGGAAGTCCAGGGTTTCGTTCATCGCAGGCAACAGATTGTTACGCGAAACCAACTGAAACTTTAGCATTACCATCATCAACTGGGGAACAGTTAAGGCGACTCTCAGATTCAGAAGTTGGAGCACAGCATACCAGAAATGAACAGTATACAGGAGTCATGAGGCAAGATTTGAGTGCAAATTCCTTGGCACTTTACAGAGCTGCAATGTTGGATCCAAGTATGAATGTACGGTCACTCTCTGATGGGAGGGACAGAGATATCTTCAAAGCACCTTTAACTCCCAGATCATCGTATATGGACCAAACGCCCATAGTACCTACTCAGCGTTCTCAGGAACTACACCCTCAGTCTCAGGGTGTCTCACCACAAACCCAGACAGATTTGTACAGGCAGTCTCCTTCTACACCATTTTCTGATCCATATCATCAACCTCCTTTGACACCACGGCCATCTTCTAGCGAAAGCTGCTCTCCGCTACCTCCTAAATCTCTCCCTTCTGATTCTCTTTCCAGGGTCCCCATGAGTCCACAGTCTCAGTGCAGTTCACCATTGACACCCAGGCCACATTCCAATGAGACATTTTCTCAGTCTCCCATTGCTTCTAGATTCCAATCACCAGATCCTTATTCTAGGCCACCTTCAAGAGATCCTTATGCTCAGCTTCACAAGCCACAGAGACCCCAAATGGTTGACACAGGATTTAAATCCTCACCAGTGCCTCATGGGCAGCCACCTGGTACAATTCCGCATTCAGCAATGTTTTCTCAACACACTGACAGCTTAAAAACAGCTTATGTAATGCAGCCTCAATCGCCAAGACCTCACTCTTTTGATGCATGTTCCAAGACGTTTACCAGTGCTCAGCCACAAAGTCCATTTCCATTCACTTCTTCACCAGGCGATATGGTGAAAGAAACCCATTCTCAGCAGTCAATATCTCAGATGCCGCGAGCAAATAATTTTCCACAAAGTCACCTGATGGGCAGCCAGCTCAATACAAATGATGCTCATTGTCCTCCGCTCAATGCCAATAATCAGTCAGGACTTCCAGATTCAGCATCTATCACGAGAGATGAAACTTTCACCAATATGCCTTTACGGCCATCCTTGATCAAGCAAGATACACTACCTTTGCAGCAAGATTGTTCGTACCAAACTTCAAGCAGCCGTTCAGTGACTGATTCATCTCCATCAGAGAGAAGCAGTGAGAGTTCCACACCGGTGCATCCCCCGGCATCTCCCAGCAGAGATTTGCATGAGCTTCCATTTAACAGGGGAGCACAAACTGGCAATCTCAGTCAGACAGAGCTGGAGAAACAGAGACAGGTTAGAATCTGTAGTATTCCATGAAACTGATTACATACACTTGCCAACTGTTATTTTAAGTTAGAATTATCACACTTGGTTATAGTTAACTGTTGCAATCACAGGTCACTGGGAAGCAAGAAGATAATGAAACGTTATTAGTGTCAGTTGTGGCTAAATGGCTGTGATTCTGTCCTGTTTCATTTTAGAAGGATGTATGTTCATGTTATATCCCAGACAAAATTGTTACACTACCTGAGTTATATATTGATTATGAATGTTAAACCAAGGCCCTGGTTTCCCTGTCTGGATATAAAAGATCTCGTGGCACTATTTTGAAGAACAGACATACTTCCCCAGTGTTTTAATCAGCAGTTACCCCATAACCTCTGCTGCTTTGTCCCCCAGCAATTATGTCAATTGTTTGAATGTGAGGGTTAAACATAAGATTTGCAAGTTCGCTGGTGCCACCAAACTAGGTGGAACTTGAGTTGAGAATACAACAAGGCCCCCAAGAAGATTTAAACAGGCTTACTGAGTAGACAAAAATTTGGCAGATGGAATATATGGAAAAATCTGAAGTTTTCTACTTTAGAATTCTTTACTACAGTGTGCTGTGGAGGTTCAGTAATTGAGTATATTCAAACATATTTCTGTTTATTTCTGGATATTGAAGATGTAGAAGGAAATGGGAATAGTATGGGGCAAAGGCATTGAGGAAGATGATCAGCCATGATCTCATTGAAGGACTGAGTAGCTTATTCCTGCACCTATTTCCTATGTTCCTTTCACTAAAGCAGATCATCTGTCATGATTAGACTCTTTTTTTTAAATTGGTGAGACCTTGCTCTGCATGAATTAACTGCCAAGTTTCCTACCTTACAGTAGTGACTAGACTTAAAAAGATTTATTTCTGAATAGCCGTGGGGGATATCCTGAGATCTCAAAATCCGGTATATAAAAGAAAAGTGTTTTTCTCCCCCCATTTGAATATCTTTTCAGTTAACTGATGCTGGATCCTTGTTTGGGGAGTTCTTAATATACCTTTGTGCAGTCTGTTATGGGTTGAGGTGATCCAAGTGATCTGTTTTTTAAGCATTGACCAAACTTGCCAGTTGCTTTGAAAGATAGTATTACTGGACAGCTTAGAATTTAACTTCCATCATCTCTGGACTATAAACAATTGCTATAATTGCTGCAGTTTAGATCTCTATTTAATGAAAAAATTACAACTTTTGTTGAAATGCAATTCCTTTAAGTATCTTTGTCTTTTCAGCGGCAGAGATTGCGTCAGCTTTTGATCCGTCAGCAAATACAACGGAATAACTTGCGACAGGAGAAAGAACAGGCTGCTGCATGCGGGGGAGGCACTACTACAACTAGTTGGTCGCAAGAAAGTTCAAACCAGCCCCATGAGCTACAGACAAGAGCACCACCTCCATACCCCCTCTCCCAGGTACCTACTGATATTGGTTGTCTGGTATTTTAAACAACTTCCCGTACTGTCTCCTTTTCATCAATTAATATCTGGGCTAATTGATAACATGAATTGTACTTAGTTGAACAGTTACGCTTAGGTTTTTCATGTGTAGGAGCTTGAAAAAACTAATGGTTCTCCCATTCCCCTCCAATGTGTGTTCTGCTGCTTCATTTTAGAAGGTAAAATCTTCCACATATGTGAATATTCATTGCAGATCCTTCTGAAGCCACCTCTGTCCCAAACCTGACCACTTGGCTATAGTTAGTCAAATCATTTCCAGATCTCAGATGTACTAAGGTGGAGTTTGAAGTTTGATATTCTGTCATATTGCAGTTATTGAGACAGCGCAGCATTTGCAGTTTATCTTGGATTTATCAACCATCGTATCACAACTCCGAAACATCATGTTTCAAAAGAGCAAATTTGCAGGACTTCAAAGTTCATCGCTCCTGAAGTACTCAAGAACAATTGAGACAGTCATTATGTGGATCTTATGGCCCTCCAAGTAACGATGAGGCAACTTGCTCGTTATTCTATTTTGGTAGTGATAGTTGAGGGAAAATATAAGCGAGGTCATAATCTAACATTTCTGGATTGCTGTAAGAGCTTTTTACTGTAAAGGATCTGACAACTTAAACTGCTTTAATTTACTTTTGCAGTACACAAGTTAATTTTTTTTAAGAAATATAAATCTTGATTTTTGCTTATTGTAGGATCGGTCTGGCCTGAGAGGGCTAATCCCTGGCTCAGGAAATGGAAGACTAATAAATCCGGTGGTCATAGATAAACAGCGATTGTTTCCTCAGGATGAGAATCTGTGTAGGCCTCCACAGCCAGGCAGTACCCCTACTGGTGAAGTAAACACGTCCAGGTACTTGCAATCTAACTAATATCTATTTGTATTTAAATAGTCGTATGTACTGGTTAACTTGGTAGAGCAGTCTGTTAAAGCATAAGGAGCTAGCTGAAAGTTTAAAAACTATCTTTGTCGCCATGTTATTGGCCCAATTAGAAAGAAGGCATTGCTGGAAAATGAAATGGATTAAAGGTCTGTGGGGTTGCATTTGGATGAGATCTTGACTTTTCAATTCGGAATGAAAAAGAGCAAGAAACAATTCAAATAGTTCTAAGTTGGAAGAGGGTTATTTCAATGTGATGAAAAGAAAGCCGATTAGGGTAAAATGGAGCTGGAGATTGCTTCATAATTCTTTCCTGTCAGTGGGTAATGTTTAAGGAACAGATGCTTCAAATGCAAGCTAGTTCATTCCAACAATTGTAAAGGAACCAAAGCAGGGGTCCTTGGATGGTGAGGGGGGTAGAGATTATGATGAAGCAAAAGTGGAAATCATGTTCCACAAATTTGATTGACCTTTGAATAGGTGACCAAGAAGATAGGTGAAGGCAGAGTAATAGACGTTATCTACAACGACTTTAGGAAGACCTTCAACAAGGTTCCGCACGGTAGACTAGTTAGTAAGGTTAGATCACATGGGAATCGAGGGAGAGCTAGCCATTTAGATACAAAATTGACTTGATGGTAGGAGAGATGGAGAGGATAGTAGTAGAGGGTTATTTTTCAGATTGGAGGCCTGTGACTAGCAGTGTGCCGCAAGAAACAGTATTGGATCCATTGTTGTTTGTCATTTATATAATTGATTTTGATGAGAATATTAGAGGCATGATTAATAAGTTTGCAGATGACATCAAAATTAGTATAGTGGATAGTGAAGAAAGTTATCTAACAGTACAACGGGTCCTTGATCAACTCGGCCAATGGGCTGAGGAATGGCAGCTGGATTTTAATTCAGATAAATGTGAGGTGTTGCATCTTGATAAGAAACCAGGGCAGGACTTGCAGAGTTAATGGGTTCTTGGGGAGTGTTATCGAACAGAGACACCTAGGGGTGCAGTTATATAGCTCTTTGAAAGTGGTGTCACAAGTAGACAGTGTGACAAAGAAGACATTTGACACGCTCACCTTCATCGGTTAGGACATTGTGTATTGGAGTTGGGACAGATACAGCTGTACAAGACATTGATAAGGCCACATTTGGAGTACTGCATACAGTTCTCGTCGCCCTGCTATAGGAAGGATGTTATCAAACTGGAAAGCATGCAAAAAGAATTTACGAGGATATTACACTGACTAAAAGGTTTGAGTTATAAAGGAGAGACTGGATAAGCTGGGACCTTTTTCCCTGGAGCATAAGAGGCTGAGGTGTGACCTTTTATAGAGGTATATCAAATCATGAGGAGTGTAGATAAGGTGAGTAGCCAGGGTTTTTTCCTCAGGGTAGGGTAGTCCAAAAGTAGAGGGCATAAGTTTTAGGTGAGAGGAGTAAGATTGAAAAGGGACTTGAGGGGGATGTTTTTCTCACAGCAATGAGCTGCCAGAGGAAGTGAAAAAGGCTGGTACAATTACAACATTTAAAAGACATTTGGACAGGTGCATGGATGGAAAAGGTTGAGAGGGATATGGGCCAAATGAGATTAGTTTAGTTTAGGAAACCTGGTCAGCATGGATGAGTTGGGCTGTTTCGTTGCTGTATGACTCTACAGACTCTGTAACAAAGGAGGATGGGTGCTGAATGTCAGCCGAGTTCTTCAGGTGAAAAATCTGATCAAGCACAATCTGTCGACTTGAGAGATGGAGGAAAATAAGGCAGGCAAAGTGAAAGCATGCAAATACTGGAAATGCCCAGCAGTGAAATGTCCACATCTGGAGTTCAGAGGATGGTTCATATTTCAGGTTGATCTTTTCGTGAGCATGGGATATAATCTAAATGCCCAGTTCTGTTGATATTTTGCATTGTTGGATTTTTTTTTAAATCATTGGAGATCAGATTGAAGGTTTTTGGAATGATAATATTAGATTGCAGGGAATTATATCCTTAATATTAAATCATAGGGAAATTGGAATAATTTCAGTGTGCCAATAAGGGATCCAGTCAAGGTAAAATGGAACTGAAGATTTGCAGGAAGGAAATATGGGGTAAGAGTGCAATCCCAACTGGTGACTGCAACAAACCTTCTGTATTGCTAAGGACACTTGCACTTTCTAAAGATGTTGAGGTTGGATGAATTTTTTTCCATGTTCCCTGAAGTTGTTAGTCACTAATTCTTTTAAACAAGTTGAGTGAGATGTTATTGCTAGGATCTGTTCATTAATAATGTCTTAAAAGTATTCCCATTTTAAAGGGAACTCTGACTAAAGATTGCTGCTTTCCATTATTTATATCCACAGTTGCATATTTTTTTCTAGACAATCAGGAGTTGGTAACCCGCAAGGATTTCACCCAAGAAGCTTACCAGCTGCTCAACAACAACAGTGGCAGCAGCAGTTAGCACAAAGACTTCCTGGACAGACTCGTTTCCAGCAACCTGAGGCTTTGCATGTTAGCAGGCCTGCAATGACCATGCAAATGAACAACACAACTGGACTTAACCCTCGACTTGCCACTCAAATCACTTTTCAAAATGCACAGCAACAAATTGTGGCTTCACCAATTCCTGTGAGCCCTCAGTACATAGAACTGAGACACAATTCCCAACGTTTACCCATTGCTGCCCAATTGACACAGCGTGCTCCCCAGCCAAGACCGCGTCTTCCACTACCAAATCAAGAAATCAATCAGTATGTGCACCAAATGCAAGGATGCAAGGTCATGTCAAGGGGTCCAGGTACACCTTTGTCGCAGTCACCAGTTGGGATTGCACTCTTGCCCCAGCAGAATATCTCTGCTCAGTTGCCGCCATCTCCTCAATCAGTGGAAGTATCAAATGCCCAACAGCATATCCAAACAAAAGAGCCTTTAGAATCTACTGCACAAGTTCAATCACAACAGGTGTTTCAAACTACTTCATCGACATCATCCTCTCCTAGTTGCTGCTCAGACAGTTTGAAAGATAGCTCTGTATCCTTTCCACTTAACTCTGTCCCATCGATGTCCAGTGTAGTTACAGAGCATGCAGATTTAGATCCTCGGAAAATCCCTTGTGATGATTCAGTAGAAAAAGCCTTAGATGAAGAACTTGACTCGCCTAAAGACCTAGATGAAGAAGATGACCTTGCCAATCTGAGTCTTGACCCAGACAGTAAGACAGATGATGAGCTTGGTAACCTTGATAACCTAGAAACCAATGACCCCCATCTAGATGATCTCTTGAAGTGTGAAGAGTTTGATCTACTGGCCTATACTGACCCTGAGCTAGACACAGGTGACAAAAAGGACATTTTTACAGAGCAGTTACGTTTAGTAGAATCTGCAAATGAGAAGGCAGAGGAAGGTCAGGATATTCTAGCTCATCAAGATGCTGTAAACCCTGCAATTAAAGGTACACTCAATAAAGTTAACAAATCTGATTTGGAAAAAACGGCAAAGGGAGATGAGCGTGAAAAAACATTGCCTAAATCCAATGTTGTTGCAGATACACTGTCTACATCCGATAGGGTTATGTGTGGATCAGTGAATAATGTCACTTCAGAGACAAACAGTAACAATCAGTGCAGTGATCCAGTTAACAGGTCCCCATCTACTGACGATCCTCCCAAACCTACTCTTGATCTAGTACTGAAGGTTGAGGAGAATATCTCCAAAAATTCACCCTGCCAATTTGTAGCAAATACATCTGACGCACAGACAGTTTTGATAAAATCAGAAAGTCAGTCAAAGGGAAATGGTGAGAGAGGGGCAGCATCAGTGCTACTCAGTATTGGAACTGGCCTTAGTGTTAACGTAAGTGTAGCGCAATGTCATAGCACTGAATGTACTACCAGTGGAACACAAACTACTGCTCAAAGTGGTACAGTTGCTTCAAGTGGTCATGGGACTACACATATTTCCAGCAATGGTCATTCTAACTTGGATTTAGAAAGTAAACCTTGTACATCTTCGGCTCAGTTAGTATCAAAGATACCACTAGCTGCCCAGTCTAGACCAACAATAGATAAACTTGGACTAGACGAGATGTGCCATCACGTGTCCAGTATGGAACCAAAACGTCGATCTGTGGATGACCTTGTTAAGGTAGAGAGTTCCCTGGAAGCAAGTGAGCTTCCACTACTCCTCCATGACTTACTTGAGCAAGAGAAAATGGAATTGCAGCAGCAACAATTGGGAGGATCACAGTGTATACCACCGCAACAACCGCAGCAACATTCAACACCAAAGGCTCTCCAAGTTCTGCAACAACTTGAGGTTTCACATCAACAGAGTCATCCAGGACTTTCTCAACACCTTTCAACAACACAGCAATCTCAGCACCTTGAGGGGCCATCACAAAATTTAAACCTACCACAACAACATATCCTGGGAGTGATACAGCATCATCACTTGGGGATCCCAAGATCTCTTCCATCTTCCCAGCAGCAACAGTTGACAGCGTCACAGCAACGGCTTGGAACCTCACCACATGTCGTCATGTCGCAGCAGCAGCATGTGGCAACAGGACAACACGCACCGCAGCAGTTGGTGGCTACGCAACAGAATCAGCATATGACCTCACCACAATTGCTGCCAACTCAGCAGTTGGCTGTTTCGCAGTTGGGCATCATGCAGCAGACGCAGCAAGTTGTGATGCAACAGCAGCAACAATTAGCCAATGCTTTCTTCCCAGATACAGGTACAGTAGGTAATGAGCAAACTTGCAAATAATTTCTTTTTGGTTGTCTGGAATTGGCTGATGCACTAAATTAGCAATATAATTGTTTGAATGCTGCTTTGTGTAGTTCATGTGGGTAGTAATAGGTTTTCTATGTATCTTGGCCATTGTTCCTGCTGCACGCAGCACCAAAGAAAAACAAGATATACCAAGTCATAGATCTTGTTGTTTATGGAATCTTGGTGTCGCAAAATGACTGTTGCATTTACTGTCACTGTGCTTCAAAGTAATTCATAATGTGTGAAGTGCTTTGAGACTTTTGAGAGAAGTGATTATGCACTACATGAGTGCAAGTCACTTTGTTTTTTCCCATTATTTTCAATTGTGTTCCATTCGGGTGGTGGTCTTGTGTTCATTATAAAGTTCATTTTATCTTTCCACCATTGCAATTTCCGATATTTAATTTATTCAAACTGAATTTCTGCTTTGCACTACTGTTTAGTCAAGCTTCATTTTTTTTTAGTGATGAAAATTATGTAATTCAATAAGAATTTGAGCAAGTTGCCATGAACAAATGGCTGTCGTTGTTACAATTACCATCACGCTGTAGAAATAAAAAAGGGAAACTGTAATTATTAGATAATATGCAAGGCAACATTTAACATTGTAAATAAATCTGTGTCCTTCTCGAATAACTAGGGCTAACTGCTGATGGTCAACTGGTTCAATTCTTGTTTCCTTGTATTCTGGACCCATCACAGTTCAGTCATAGTTCATTTTGTTCGGTCACCATAATTCTTTCCATTCCTCATCCTCGACTAGCTGTAGGAACGTTGTCCGTTTGTGATATTCAAAGGAAAGCATACACTGTCGTCTTGTGAAAAATGTCGTGATATTGTGGCTAGGTGATGCTGCATGTGATCTCCTCTTGCAACATATGGACTCCGGGATCTCTGATACTGTACTAATGCAACATTTTCCAGGAAATCTTTGGTGTTTGTATCATATCCTGTCAACAAAAGTTTTGAGTTATCCTTTGTTCAGGTGTAGGTTTGACGCAATAGCAATGTATATTCCATTAATCAGTTGCATCCAGATTTTTGTATCACTTTTCAGGAAGATTTATACTAAGAGATAAAACACAAAACGAGTTAAACTAGTGCTATTCCCTTTCAAGTGGAGCATTCAGAAGAAAGAAAAGGTATGATGTTTAGTTTGTTTTTATAGAAGGAAAGTTTTTACATGTTGATTGTAAAAGTTGTTCAATCAGCTGTAATGTTGCTCTCATGACTGTAACAATTTTTATGTTAGTTGATAGAGTGGTTAGTCCTGTATAATGGGTGTTATGGGTTCCTGCATCTAATGACTGTGGACTCCCTGCACCAACTAGCCGAGACTATCCTGCTGCATGCATACTCTGAATTCAGGAACTGGAACTGCTTAGAGTTGAGTGTGAACCTTGCACCCTACTCAGAGGCAGGGATATGAGCACAGCTGAAGTCGTGCTCCCTGTTTTTTATATCTCTGAAATCTGAACAATGATCAATCCAATCTCTCTCTGTTGATCATGTGTGTTCTCTCCCACATGCAGACATTCTTGTCCCTCTCAAGTCATTGTGAGTGTATGCCTGTACCAATACCTACAACAGGCTTTAAAATCTTTATTTTATTCACTCATGGGATGTGATTGATTCTGTCTGGGCCAGCATTTATTACCCTTGAGACAGTGGTTATGAGCAACTTTCTTGAGCCACTGCAAATCATTTGGTGTCAGTACACCCACAGTGCTCTTAGGGAGGGAGTTCCAGGATTTTGACCCAGCAACACTGAAGAAATGGTTATATATTTCCAAATCAGGATGATGAGCATTTTGGATGGTAACTTGCAGGGGGTGGTGTTCCCATGTATTTGCTGCCCTGTTGTGACACTTAATGGTCGTGGTTTTGAAAGGAAAACAAAATCAGAAATTACTGGGAAAAACTCAGCAGATCTGGCAGCATTTGTGCAGAGAAATCAGAGTTAATTTTTCAGGTCCAATGACCCTTCATCATTTGTTTCTGATTTTTGGTATCCGCAGTTTCTTTTTTTGTTGTTGTGTGGGTTTGGAAGGAGTTGTTTTGAATTTTTGCAGTACATCTTAAGGTACAATGTTTCTGTTGAGTGTCGGTGGTGGAGAGAGTGAACCTTGTTGAATGTGGTGCAAATTAAGTGGATGCTTGCGTGTTGGAACTGCACTTGTCTCAGCAAGTGGGGAGTATTCCATCACTTTACTGACTTGTGCCTTTCAGATGGTGGGCAGGCTCCGTCAGTCTTGAGGCCACTTACCAACCCATACCTGGATATTGTCCAAGTTTTGCTTCATTTGCATGTGGACTGTTTCAGTACCTGAGGAGACCTGTATGGTTCTGAAGATTGTACAGTCATGAGCTAGCATCCCCAGTCCTGACCTTAAGATGGAAGGAAGGTCATTGAAGCAGTTGAAGAAGGTTGAGCCTCAGACACTATCCTGACGAACTCCTGCAGCAATGTCCTGGAGCTGAGGTGACTGATCTACAACAACTATGGCCATCTTCTTGTGTGCCAGTTATAACTCCAACCATTGAAGAACTTTTCCCTTGGCTTGTGTGCTGTGTGGTAATCACCAGGAGATCTCCATGCCTATGTTTGACCTGATACCATGAGACTTCATGGGGCCCAGGATTCATGTTTAGGACTCAGAGCACCTCCCTCCTAACTCTATACCACTGTGCCTCCACATCTACTGCGTTGTCATGACTGTCCAGTTTCATTCTTTTTAAACTCTGTTGTGGGCTCTGCAACTGTGTGCTTTGCTTGGTAACTTCAGCAGGCAGTTAAGAGTCAACCACGTTTCTGTGGGCCTGGAGTCACGTGGAGGCCAGGCAAAGGTGACCACCTTAAAAGACATTAATGAGCCAGATGAGTTTTTCCATCGATCAACAATGGTTTCATGGTCATCACTAGACATTTAATTTCAGGATTTTAAAATTTCAAATTCCTAAATCCTCCAGAACCTGGGCCTCTGAATTATTAGGCTAGTAATAAAACTGAGGCTATCGCCACCCCTCAAATTATTATCTCTGCAAAATAGCATTTGTAATTGCAGACCTTTTTAGTCACTGTATAGATAAGTGAGAGTTCTCTTTTCCATTGTTTTGTGCAATCATGCACACTTAAAAGGATGTCTTATTTATGTATGACTTACATGAAGGCTTTCAGTTTGCAGTGCGCTAGTGCACGGAGCAAACATTGAATGGGGTATCATGATAAATGGTATTGCTTGAGTTGAATTGCCTTCAAGTTGGCTAACTGCAAAAGGAAGATTAGAATCCAGTTGATCCACTTCGGTAGACTTCGTAATTTATTACCTGTGACATGCAGGTCTAGAGTATTCCAGACTATTATGAGTGATTACCCAGCCAGTTTGGTTTATTAATGGGAATTGGAGAATTGACCTGTCGTGGGAGGTTATGCTTTGCTCTCAATATCTCTGCAAACTACCCACCTAATGGCTTGGAGGATTCTACATTGACATGCAGCAAGGACCTTACCAGTATGCTCTGCTGGTAGGTTGAAAGATTTTGACTGATTGGGGTCCAAATATGCTCCTGCTTAGATTTGGAAATTCCTAAGACTTGACTGTTGTCAATGTGGGTACAAGCAGTTTGGACTGAGTTGTGCAGCACAGAAACCAACCCTTCGGTCCAACTTGGCCATGCAACCAGATATCCTAAATTAATCTTGTCTCATTTGCCAGCATTTGGCCCATATCCCTCTAAACCCTTCCTATTCATGTACCCATCCAGATGCCTTTTAAATGTTGTAATTGTAACAGCCTCCACCACTTCCTCTGGCAACTTATTCATGATGCACATCATCCTCTGTGTGAAAATGTTGCCCCTCAGGTCCTTTTAAATCTTTGTGTCAACTTACACCAATGTCCTCTAAGTTTGGACTCTCCTATCCTGGGAAAAATACCTTGTCTATTTTCCCTATCCATGCCTGTCATGATTTTATAAATCTCTAATAAGGTCACCCCCTTCAGCTTATGACACTCCAGGGAAAACAGCCCTAGCCTATTCAACCTCTCCCTGTAGCTCAAGCCCTCCACCCCTGTCAACATCCTTGTAAATCTTTTCTGAACCCTTTCAAATTTCACAACATCCTTCAGGAGGGAGACCAGATTCGCACAATATACTACAAACGTGGCCTAACCAATGTCCTGTTCAGCCACAAGTGAAGTTCCAACTCCTAATCTCAATACCCTGACTAATAAAGGGAAGTGTACCAAATATTGCCTTCACTACTCTATCTACCTGTGACACCACTTTCAAGGAACTATGAACCTGTACCCCAAGGTCTCTTTGTTCAGCAACACTCCCTAGGGCCTTACCATTAAGTGTATACTTTCTGCCCTGATTTACCTTTCCAAAATGCATCTCCCATTTGTCTAAATTAAACTCCACCTGCCACTCCATGGCCCAATGGCCCATCTGATGAAGGTCCCATTGTTCTCTGACGTAACTTTCTTCGCTGTCCACTACACCTCCAATTTTGGTGTCATCTCCAAGTTTACTAGCCATACTTCTATATTGACATCCAAATCGTGTACATAAATTAGAAAAAGCAGTGGACCCAGCACTGATCCTTGTGGCACACCACTGGTCACAGGCTTCCAGTCATCCTCTGTCTCTTACCTTCAAGCCAATTTTGTATCCAAATGGCTAGGTCTCCCTGATTTCCATGTGATCTAACCTTGCTAACCATGTGGAACCTTGTTGTTCGCCTTGCTGAAGCCTATGTAGGCAACATCCACTGCTCTAATTTCTTCAGTCTTTGTCACTTTAAAAAAACTCAAGTTAGTGAGACACTATTTTGCGCGCACACAGCCATACTGATTACCCTAATCAGGCCTTTCCTTTCCAAATGCATGTGAATCATGTTTCTCAGAATCTCCTCCAACAACTTGTCCACCAATGATGTCAGATTCACCAGTCTGTAGTTCCCTGACTTTTCTTTTATAATAGCACACGCCAGCCAATCCCCAGTCTTCCGGCACCTCACCTGCGGATGGAGATGGTCCAAATATCTCAGCAAAGAGCCCAGCAATTACTTCCCTAGTTTCTCAGAGTTCTCTGGTACATCTGATCAGATCCTGGGGATTTATCCACCTTTGAGTTTTAAGACATCCAGCACCACTTCTAATATGGAGGATTTTCAAGACATCACTATGCATTTCTCCAAGTTCTCTAGCTTTTATATCCTTCTCCACAGTAAATATTGATGTGAAATACTTATTTAGTATCTCACCCATCTGCAGTTCCATACACAGGCTGCCCTTTTGATCTTCAAGGAGCCCTATTCTCTCCGTAGTCACTCTTTTGTCCTTAATATATTTGTGGAATCACTTTGGATTTTTCTTAACCCTATTTGCCAAAGCTATCTCATGTGCCCTTTTTTCCCTCCTGATTTCCCTTGAGTATATTACTACTGCTGTTGTATTCCTCTAGTTGACCATGCAGTATTAATAGAAACACAATCTTTTGCTGTCTGTTTACTCTGACTTGTTTTGCAGACTATGCAAACGCAGTGCTGGGTACGCCAGTAAAATAGGGAGATTAATGTGTCAAATCTGCAGAAATTACTCCTATTTAAAAAAAACAATATTTCTCATTACTCAGAACAACATGCTAAAATAGGAAAACCTAATCAAAAATGGCGATAAGGGTCTTTCATTTATCAGTCCAGAGATCATTGGCATAATGATCTCTGGACTGCAATAATTTGCAATAATGAGCAAAAAACTTAATTTACATAAAATAACGATATTCTGCATTGGCTCTCCTATATTTGTATGACATGTTCTCTGATTCCACTATTATCACTTTTTTTTTCTTTGAGACACATACAAATGCTTGTTGGCAAAGGCTGGTTTGAGGGTGTATCTCGCATATTCTGGAGGCAGTATACTAGGGAATTGGACCATGCAGTATTACCAGTTTAACTATTTAAATAAGCCATTCAATGAGTTGCCATAAAAAGGCAGACAGTCCCTCCTCGGCCTCTTGATCTACTGGCAACTAGAAATATTGATTTTAAGACATGGAAGATGACATCATTTGGATACTTTGGGCCAGACCATCATAAAAACAGTGGTATTCACTAAGTTGTCTAATGATGGTGTGTACTAGCTCCAGGCAACTTGACCCAGCATTGGAAGCTTTCCTCTGGATCTCATGTCAATCTTACCATGAATTCTTCTTGGCTGTATTCTTATGGAGTATATCTGAAGGAGGAGCAAGAACAAGCCATTCAGCCCCTCAAACCTGTTCTGCAAATCAATGGGTGATCAGATTGCTTCACATTCTTGCCTGTCCTCATTAATCTTTCATTCCCTTATTTATCAAGAATCCACCCACCTCTACCAAAGGTACTCAAATTTCTGAGGGAAGAAGTAGTTCTCAACTATCCTAAACCGATGACCCCTTAATTTAAAGCAGTGCTTCTCTTCCCCCCCCCCCCCCCCCCACCTCAGTTCTAGGTCTTCCCACAAAAGGAACCATCCTTTTCATAATCACCCTGTCAAGACTTCTCATGATCTTGTATGCTTCAGTCAAGATACATTGTATTCTCCTAAACTCCAGATACAAGCCTAGTCTGTCAAACTTTTCCTCCTAAAGCAACCTGCCTCTTCCAGATATTAGTCTAGTAAACAGTCTCTGACTTGCTTCCAATGCATTGCATTCTATCTTACACCAGGTGACCAATAATGTCTCACCACCCTGTTTAACTGAAACATAATGTCCATTATGTTTCCTGAGCCTGAAGGCTCACTGACGATGTTACCTAGTATGGTGGTGAAACATCTGAAAACGAACCTTGCAGCTCAGCGAGCAAACCTACATCTAGAACTTCAACCTGAGCTACAAATCTTCTCAAAACTCGCTAACACCTATGAGTACAATACGCTAAAACTGGCCCAAAAGTGGGAAAGGCTCACCGAAGACGTTACCTAGTATGGTGATGACACGTCAGAAAATGAACCTTGCAGCTCAGTGAGCAAACCTACATCCAAAACATAATGTCCATACTTTGGTATTCAACTCCCCTCACTGCAAATTATAACATGCTGTTAGCTTTCATAATTACTTGTACCTGCAGGCTGACCATTTGAGATTCATGCACTTGGAAACCCAGGACCCTGTGCATTCACAGAATTCTGGAATCTCACCATTTAGATAATATGCTTTTTATTCTTCCTGCCAAAATGGACATTTTCCCATTTTCCTTTATGGTACTGTATTTGCTAGATCTTTTCCCATTCACTTAGCTGCATCCCTTTGTAGTCTTGTGCTTTTCTACTTATCTTTGTCATCAGCAAATTTAGCAACCATGCCTTCCACCTTTTCTTCCATCATTTATGCAAGTTGTAAGGAGTTGAGACCCCCACACTGATCCCTGTACCATATGATTTGTTGCACCTTACCAACCAGAAAATTACTCACTTAATATCTTCTGTTAGCTTGCCAATCTTCTCTTCATGCCGACATGGTAACCCCTACACCAAGAGCCTTTTTCTCTACAATAATCTTTGACATGCTTTTGAGAAATCCAAGCATAATACATCAACCAATTTCTCCTATTTCCACAGCATTTGGTACTTCCTCAACAACTGCAAAAATTTGGTTCAACGTGATTTCCATTTCACAAAACTATATTGACTATACCTGATTACCTCAAACTTGTCCAAGTGTTCCTGCTATAACATCTTTAATTATACTTTCTCACATTTTCCCTGTGCGAGATGTTAAGATAATAGGCCTATAGTTTTTGCTTTCTGTCTCCCTTTGTGAATAAAGGAGTTAAATTGCTAATTTTTTAATCTAATGGAACCTTCCTTGAATCTAGGGAATCTTGGAAAATGGGGACCGAGGCATCTACTCGCTCTTGGGGCCCGTTTTGTAGGATCATAACAGATTTGGCCTTGAAAGCAAATTTATCGACATGGATCTAATTCAATTAGGAGGACATACAGCTATGCCCGTTGGACTAAATCTAACTTTGTAGCTGTCCACAATCTCTTGAGATAAGACACAGCATTTTTATGTCCACTGCACCTGATTGAGGACAAAATGTGGGCTGCTGTGCCACGGAGAGGTGGTAATCTGCCCTGTCTCAACAGCAAAATTTATGACTGATTTATTGCTCCACAGACTGGCACATCCCATTTGATGACATTTCCACTAATTATAGTAACTGCAGTACACATTACAGTCATGACTTTTGAGTTGCTCGTAGAAGATGTACTGGAATATGTATAATAGCAAAAGTTGACAGCATGGGTGCTATTCCAGGATAGCTTCTAACTTGTAAGCAATGTCAGAATTGCCAACGGTGCTATGAGCTAGTCTCTTTTGAAAAAGAAAGATGAGGGCAGAGTATATTGGTGGATAAGCACTACTGCTGTTAGGCGGTAGTGTGGGGAGAAGAAAAAAAGAAAAAAAAAGTACATTGGTGGAAGGCATTTTGCAGGAGGGGACGTGTTCAAATTGTAAGAGTGAAGTGACCTGGCAGACCATTAGAGGCCTGGACCAATATTTTGTGTGATTAGCTCGAACTGTGGTTGGTATAAACTAAAAGGAAAAGCTTGGGAGTAATCTGCCTTTGCAAGGGAAATCAAACCTAAGCTGAAGAGAAGGTAGAAGAGTTTTTTTAAAAAAGAGACCGGTTGAAACAGCAGGATTTGAGCAAAAGAATTTAGGACATGGAAAGGAGGTAAAATTGCAGATTCAAGGAATTCATTTTTCTAAATGTGATATGACTCCAGTTTGTCCTGGTTTTAGGTCATGAAATAGATCAAGTTAGTTTAAGTGTAGGCAGGTTTTAGAAAATGTGGTAAATTCCTGATGAAGGGCTTATGCCCGAAATGGCTCTCCTGCTCCTTGGATGCTGTTTGACCAGCTGTGCTTTTCCAGTACTGCACTTCTGGACTCTGATCTCCAGCATCTGCAGTCCTCACTTTCTCCTATGTTTAGAAAACAATAACTGCAATATTACTTAATGTAAGAAAAACCAAGGAAAGATATTCTTGACTGGAAAATAGCAAATTATAATATGATGAATATGTAAATTTATCCGTGATCAAGTGGAAGGGAAAGAAACCTGGATTACCAGTGAGGATTTTTTTGAAGTGAGTATTTGGAAAAGCACACACTAAGAACATGAATGTAGAACGCTACAGGTGCTGTATGTTTGAAATAAAAAGAAATACGGGAAATAATCAGGTCAGACAGTGTCTGTGGAGACGAATGCTTCAGATTGGTGGTAAGAAAACAAGGGAGGCTTCTGATTCCGTTGGCATTTCGTCCAAAAGTCAATTTTATCACATGTTACTAAGCACATGGGGGGAAAAAAAGAGTTAACTTGGGCCAGTCAGCATAGATTTCTAAAATGCAACTTAGCCTTGACAGAAATAAAAATTAAAAAAAGTTGAAAAAGCTCAAGTCTGGTAGCATCTGTAGAGAAACAGTTAACATTTCAGGCTGGATGTTCTTTCAGCAAATGCTACCAGGCTAGTTTAGTTTTTCCAGGACAATTCTTATTTCCCATCCCCAGCATCTACAATACTTTTTATAGTATTCTCTGAATACGTCTAAGGATAAAGAAAATTGTGGTTTCGTGGCATTCAAAAACATGCTCGTGCTGCTCCTTCGCTCGCGCACGCGCTCGCTGTTACTCGGGCGGGCACGCTCTCTCTCTCCCCCGCCCCCCGGCGCGGGCTCGCTGTCGCCCTCTCGACCTCGCCCCTCATCGTGTCTCGCTGTCGCTCGCGCGCGCCCTTGCCTCCGCGCGCTCTCGCTCTCCGCACCGCCTACTCGCGCACGCTCGCCCCCGCGCGCAGTTTTAGGCTTCCCGTATGAAGAGTATATAGAAGCAATAAGAGAGAGTGCAGTATAAATTTACTGGCTTGATTTTAAGTTTCTTACATGAAAAGTAGCACTCGTGATATTGTCAGTTTAATTGGTGAACTGCAAGGCTAATTTTGGATCAGTTGTAATATGATTTTACATTAAGGCAGGATGGTATTTCTTCTGCAATCGCTTTCCACTTTTGTCTAATAGTTTTATTTGTTGCTATGAGTCAGAGCGAAATATCGTCTCCAATCATACATATACTTGGGGTTGCAAGCAGATCTCATGCAATTTAGACTATTTTGACAGACACTACAGTCCATTAAGGCAATGTCTGGTGGTTGAGATGAACGATCCTACAAAGAGTAAGGAATCCTCTGATACCTTAGCAGCATTCCTCCCTTAATCAGCACCACTTAAAGCAGAATAACAATTTATTTGTGTTGATTGGTGCAAAATAGTTCTGTCATTTCTCATAGACATTCTTAGTTTATTTTACTTGAAAATGTTTGGGAGGTTTGAGAGACTTGACAAAGCACAGTGTAACTACAAGTTATTTTGCCAGAAAGAACACCATGTGGCTAGTTAAATGCCATTTTCTCCGGTTTATAGTTGCTTTCTGTTTATTTCTCAATTTTCAAATTATGCACATGCAAGGCTATTATTTGTAGCAAAAACAAGTTACTGGGGGCACTCAGCTGGTCTGGCAGCATCTGTGGGAAGAAAGCAGATAACATTTAAGGTCCAGTGATATTCAATGTTCAACTCCCTGGCGAGGCAGCACCTTTTGATAGACTGATGCTATACCACAGTTGGTATTCTGGCCCTTTTGCAGGGGCTACCCTTATCCTAAATCGCTTGCACTGTGGTAACCTTCTGGAGAGTGGATGAGTGCAATGAGGAAGATGGATTGTTTGTCTGATAGGGCCGCCTTTATTTTTTACGTGACTTCCAAGCCCTCAGGCAAAATTATATTTGGTGATGGGAGGGAAGTTAGTTTTTTAAAAAATTTGGCTTCATATTTAAATTAATTGAAGTTGTGCAAGCCCTAGTGTTTTATGGAATTAAGAGGTAGCCTGCAGCATCACCTATCTACAATATTATAACAGCATTTTCACATGATTGTTCAGAATGTCGTTTCCTCAGAACTTATCGAGGTAGGCTATGCTCCTATGAGCTGTGAAGGATGAGCATTTTTTAATGGTGATCTAACCAGGGAGGTAACATGTCTTGATCTTGACCACTATTTTCCCCTGTCTGTCTCTGTGCTATGGCTGGTTTCCTTTTTAAAAGACTCATTTTGCATGTAAACCTTAATAGCAGTATTTAATCTCCATTTTAGGGCAATTATATGTATTTTCATTTTTGACCAAAGTCCTTAACTTGGTAGGAAATTGACTGGTCACTACCATGTCATATGGATGTCTTGAAGCATCTTTAAACTTGATGTATTATACAGTTTGAAACAATTTTGACTACTAAAATTGGTTGATTTTTGTCAGAATTAATATCCAGAGTGAGAATTCTGTTGTTGAGCCTTTTTTTGAAAGGGTCTATTATCTTGAAAGGCTTTTCAACCATAAAAAACAACCAAATATACCAATTTCAAATCTGCTTTTCACCTGAGTAAGTTGAAACTCCAGGCCAGAGTTCAACAATATTATACTTTCATGGTACTTGATTCTCCCCTCCACCCCCAGCCCTCTCCTCTTGTGGTAGGTATTCCTTTTGAGATCTTGCAAATTGTGCAAAACACCAAGTTTCACAACACAACATCTACAATTTTGTACCTGTTTTTAAGGATTGTTTCTCATTTGAAATGCTCAGTTTTGTAATCAGAGTTCTAAAATGCAGCATTTTGAACAGTTTTACCAGATTCTTTTTCTTTGTAGATTTGGATAAATTTGCAGCTGATGATATCATGGACCCTATTGCCAAGGCAAAAATGGTGGCTTTGAAGGGAATTAAAAAAGTCATGGCACAAGGAAACATCACTGTAGCACCAGGGATGAATAGGTAGATTTTACTGTCATTTGTTTTTATTGATTTCATGCAGAATGATTTGTATTTGTCAAAAAAAACCTTTGGCAAAAGTAATAAGGACAAATGAAAATATCCACGACCCAACATGGGAATTGAGTTGGTGAAAATCAGGTTTAAACTTGAAAACATTTTGCATTTTTAATTTTAAAATTTACAATTGTAGCAAATGAAAAGTCGCTTGATAGATGTTCATGATTAATGTTTTTTAAAACGAATTTTTAGGCAGCAGGTTTCATTGTTGGCACAGAGGTTGGCTGGGGCTCCAGGAACAAACGAGACGCAGACAAAATTGACACCTGGAAACAGTCAGGTACTTTAAACTCTTTAAAACTGAAGTAAGGTGATATCTCACGTGTTTACAAAGAATAAGTATTCTGGAATGTTATTTCTGGAGCAGCACTGACCTCTGAGCCTTGGAACTGTTTAAAAGGGCTTGAGGGTCTTATTGTTATGCTTTCGGTAAGTTCTACTGACCGAGACCATTCCTTTCATTGGCAGTTCCATCCCACCCAGAGTATAGCAGTTCAGCCTTCCCCAACCCATCTGTCATCAGTTCACAAAACATCTTCAAATTACTCAAGTTCTTCCAACAACAGATGTTTAAGCTGCTGTTTCTCTTCCATATATTTTCTAACTGTATGCCACATGCAGTTTGAAGAGCCACAACTAACAGCTCATGATAAAACATTGTTGAGGAAGGACCTTTGACAGTGACAATTCAGGATGAAGGTGAACAAAGGGAAGAAAATAAAGCACGGGGTTTGGAAGAGGTGGGCAATGGTACAAGCGAGAGCAACAGTAGCAGGTGAGAAAAGAGGCAGGTTTAGAGGCCAAAAGGGTGGGAAAGCTGTGGTTTGGGGAAAGAAAGACTGGAGTGATACATCAGACTGAAAAATATTTTGCTGCAGAGCTTCCAGGGGTTTCATTCAGCTAGTGGAGTGTTTCCAGCAGCAGCAGCCTCTTGTAGGATATGCAAGAGTTCTTCATGGTATTGTCTCCCCTCCTGAACTTCTGTCATCATTTAAAAGCATTTTTACAACCTATGCAACTGTTTTCTTTGTGGGCTGCTTGGAATGATTAATGCCCTGACTGAATTAAAATGTCTTGCCTTGCCAAGATCTGGTTTAGTGTGTGTAGTTTACCAAGTGGCCCTGGTCAATTTTCAACATCCATTTTTCTGCATTGGTGCTCCAACTTTCCGTTTCCTCAGTAAGTGCTCTCACAACCAGTTCTGTTCCAGCGTACATACCTCCAGACCTCCACACGTCAGCCTACTGGAATGGTTCCATTTCCCAATTCAGGTCTTTGCTTGCTCTCCTAAACTATCTACTCCATTGTCCACTGTTTTCCTCACCCAGGTCACCCAGCTTCATTGTGGTTTCACAGAAGGAGGCATTTTAGTCTGTTGTGTCTGTGTCATCTCCCTTCTTGAACTTTCCCATTCTTCAGACTCTCCCCTTTTGACTGCAATCATCATTTGTCATTCCTTGAATTGCCTCATGCCCCAGGACACTCGCACTTCCAGTCAGAATCACATAGATTCCAAGACTTCATTCTCTTGACCTTTAAATCCTTATTTCTTTGAAGGCTCAGTCATTGTTATGCTTGCTATTAGACCACAGTTCACCTGTTCCCTTTCATTATCCATTCTCAGTATCTATATTCCTTCATACTGAAGTGCATGTCTGTCTACCCCCTTGCCTGCCCCTCTCCTCTGCATTCTCTCTCAACAACCCGTCATCCAGTACCTCTTCCACAACGTCTCTTCATCCCCAGTCCAAACTTCAAATGTTACTTTGCATATTCCGACGTCCCCTGACCTTTTTCTATTTAAAAGGGAAAAAAGTGGTTTTAGTGGATGTCGAATATGTCTATTTAAAACAAATTCAGGACTTTGACAAGAAATTATTGATAGGACAGTCAAAAAGCAGCATGACATTTTTTAAAAATCAGTATAGTCAGTCACAGAGAGAAAGGGAAGGAAGGTGAAGGTAGTGCTAAGCAAAGAGAATGAAAGAACTGCATAGAGCAAATCCTTGACATACTATAGCAAGGTTTTATTGATTTGATTTCTGCGTAACAAGAAAATTTGCTGATTCAGTTTGTGGATGTACCTACTAGAGAAGGCGCAAAACTTGACCTACTCTTGAGAAATAAGGCAGGTGACTGAGTTGTCAGTGCGGGGAGCACTTTGGGGCCAGCGACCATCATTCTATTAGTTTTAAAATAGTGATGGAAAAGGATAGACCAGATCTAAAAGTTGAAGTTCTAAATTGGAGAAAGGGCAATTTTGGCGGTATTAGGCAAGAACTTCCAAAGACTGATTGGGGGCTGATGTTCGCAGGTAAAGGGACGGCTGGAAAATGGGAAGCCTTCAGCAATGAGATAACGCGAGTGCAGAGACAGTATGTTCCTGATAGGACGAAAGGAAAGTGTGATAGGTTTAGAGAATGCTGGATGACTGAAGAAATTGAGGGTTTGGTTAAGAAAAAGAAAGAAGCATACATCAGGTATAGACAGGATAGATCAAGTGAATCCTTAGAAGAGTATAAAGGCAGTAGGAGTATACTTAAGAAGGAAATCAGGAAGGAAAAAAGGGGACATGAGCGAGCTTTGGCAAGTAGAGTTAAGGAGAATCCAAAGGGTTTTTTACAAATACATTAAGGACAAAGGGTAACTAGGGAGAAAATAGGGCTCGTCAAAGATCAGCAAGGTGGCCTTTGTATGGAGCTGCAGGAGATGGGGGCGATACTAAACAAGCATTTTGTATCCGTATTTACTGTGGAAAAGGATATGGCAGATATAGAATGTAGGGAAATAGATGGTGACATCTTGAAAAATGTCCATATTACAGAGGAGGAAGTGCTGAATGTCTTGAAATGCATGAAAATGGATAAATCCCCAGGACCTGATCAGAATTCTGTGGGAAGCTAGGGAAGAGATTGCTGGGCCTCTTGCTGAGATATTTGTATCATCGATAGTCACAGGTGAGGTACTGGAAGACTGGAGGTTGACTAACGTGGTGTCAATATTTAAGAAAGGTGGTGAGGACAAGCCAGGCAACTATAGACCGGTGAGCCTGACGTCGGTGCTAGGCAAGTTGTTGGAGGGAATCCAGAGTGACAGGATGTATGTGTATTTGGAAAGGCAAGGACTGATTAGGGATAGTCAACATGGCTTTGTGCATGGGAAATCATGTGTCACGAATTTGAGTTTTTTGAAGAAGTAACAAAGAGGATTGATGAGGACAGAGCGGTAGATGTGATCTGTATGGACTTCAGTAAGGCGTTCGACAAGGTTCCCCATGGGAGACTGGTTAGCAAGGTTCGATCTTATGGAATACAGGGAGAACTAGCCATGTGGATACAGTGGAGAATTGTTTTTCAGATTGGAGGCCTGTGACCAGTGGAGTGCCACAAGGATCGGTGCTGGGTCCACCACTATTTGTCATTTTTATAAATGATTTGGTTGTGAACATAAGAGGTATAGCTAGTAACTTTGCAGATGACGCCAAAATTGGAGGTGTAGTGGACAGCGAAGAAGGTTTCCTCAGATTACAACAGGATCTTGACCAGATGGGCCAATGGGCTGAGAAGTGGCAGATGGATTTTAATTTAGATCAATGTGAGGTGCTGCATTTTGGGAAAGCAAATCTTAGCAGGACTGATACACTGAATGGTCAGGTCCCAGGGAGTGTTGCTGAACGAAGAGACCTTGGAGTACAGGTTCATAGCTCCTTGAAAGTAGAGTCGCGGGTAGTTAGGATAGTGAAGAAGGTGCTTGGTATGCTTTTCTTTATTGGTCAGAGTATTGAGTACAGGAGTTGGGAGGTCATGTTGCGGCTGTACAGGACATTGGTTAGGCCACTTTTGGAATATTGCATGCGATTTTGGTCTCCTTCCTATCGGAAAGATGTTGTGAAACTTGAAAGGGTTCAGAAACGATTTACAAGGATGTTGCCAGGGTTGGAGGATTTGAGCTATAGCGAGGGGTTGAATAGGTTGGGGCTGTTTCCCCTGGACCGTCGGAGGCTGAGAGGTGACCTTATAGAGGTTTGTAAAATCATGAGGGGCATGGATAGGATAAATGGACAAGGTCTTTTCCCCAGAGTAGGGGAGTCCAAAACTAGAGGGCCTAGGTTTAGGGTGAGAGGGGAAAAATTTAAAAGGGACCTAAGGGGCAACATTTTCATGCAGAGGGTGGTGCGTGTATGGAATGAGCTGCCAGAGGAAGTGGTGGAGGCTAGTACAATTGCAACATTTAAAAGGTATCTGAGTGGGTATATGAATAGGAAGGGTTTGGAGGGATATGGGTTGGGTGCTGGCGAATGGGAATAGATTAGTTTGGGATACCTGGTCGTCATGGACAAGTTGGACCAAAGGGTCTGTTTGTGTGCTGTACATCTCTATGACTGTATATGCTTGCTTGTGAACTTTTCACATCAGTCTGAATTCATTAGTGATTGTAATGTTTTCCATTTGCCAGCAGGAGGCTAATAGTGACCAAATGCAGGCTCGGCCAAATCCACCAACCTTTGTCCAAGGGTTTATCAGTAAGTCTTCAGCTTCTTTATTTGTGAACTGACTGTGATAATTGCAGGTTTTGTTGTTCAGACTTTTAAAATCTGGATTTAATGTCAATACAATACTGTATGAATAAGAATTTTCATTTGGAAACTGATAGCTTTGCAAGAAGCGTCGGAGCCCCATATTTAAGGACCTGATCCTCAGCGGTTAGCATTGCTGCCTCACTGTACCAGGGACCCGGGTTCAATTTCAGCCTCGGGCGACTGTGTGTGGAGTTTGCACATCCTCCCCGTGTCTGCGTAGGTTTCCTCGGAGTGCTCCGGTTTCCTGTCACAGTCCAAAGGTGTGCAGGTTAGGTAAATTGGCCATGCTAAATTGCCCATAGTGTTTGGGGATGTGACCCCAAATTTAAGAGTAGTAGGGTAGGGGAATGGGTCTAGGTGGGTTACTGTTCAGAGGGTCAGTGTGGACTTGTTGGGCTGAATGGCTTTTTTCCACACTGTAGGGATTCTGTGATTCTATAATACACCATATATTTTTGACTCAGTTGCAGTTTTTCTACTTTGTTTATTGCTTTAAGCCTGTTATAACTATTGCACATTCTTCTAACTTTTTCCACAAGTTAAAGTTTCATTTGTTAAAAACCTGTGCCTTAACTTTGGCTAGTTTCAAAAACGTGCTACTTTAAGTTTTTCTGGCCTTCTCTGTACTAAATTATTATTCTTTTAAATATACGTTACAACTACACAGCAATTCTTGTAATTGTTGCAATTGTGGAAGCTGAATCCTTTTGACTTAACTCGAAAGGGTTCTAAACACCTTCTCTCAACCTTATTTTACTGAATGCCATTTGAACACAAATGTGTTTCTTCAACAGTTGTAGATTTTTAACTGACAGCCAGATCAAAACTAATGCTTGTCATCAACGTAGTTGGATTGCTTTTGTTTTTTGAGACTGAAGTCCAAATGTCAGTTTGAGCCATCTTTGCAGCATTGAGAGTTTAGACTGGAATCAAGGACTTTAAGTGATGTTACTTTTTAAAATTGTATTGTGACTATATCTGCCATACGAGAGAAAAAAAACTCTTTGCTGTAGGTTTCTTCCCAGCATCTATATAAGTTGCGAACTGTCCTTTTATATAAAAGTCAATGAAGTTAAATCTTTTTAGAGCTTTTATTCATAGGTGTGTTCAGTAGTAACCCCAAGCTGAGAAGTTCTGCACACTATCAGTTGAGCTAATTGGTAATTCATTGGCAAGTGTTTGCTGTTGATTTCATGGCATGGGTCTTTGGTCCTTGCCCAAAGATTGCTAATCATTTCAGCATGGGAGTTTGTTCGATTTTATGGTATGCTTACTCTGCAAATTCAGCAAATTTTCGGACAAAGCTGAAATTTGTTTGCCAAATTGGCTATGACTTATTACCATTGCTGTCTTTTGTTCAGTGAGTTATTTGTTCAGTGCTGGGATAAATGTAATCTTAGTTTGATTTCCCTTTTGGGCTGTCGACATGCAACCTGATTACATTTTCTTTTGATTATGGTAATAACGCTTAGACTGTGAAAGTTAAATCTATGTAAATAGCCAAGAAAATTCCCTACTCCATTTTCATCTGGATTAAATATGCAGTAGTGTGCTTTACTAAATTTTAATTCTACCAGGTGGCACAGTGAATAGGCAAACTGCCTTGCTTTTCTGGGTTCGTATCCAGTCCAAAATTATGGGATTAATCCCTCCACTCTGCTATCATCAAGAGTCTGATGAAATTTCAATCAAGTAAAAGTCTAATACCAGCATGTAAAAATTGCTGTTCATTATAAATAGCCTTCTGGTTCACTAATGTCCTTTAAGGAAGGAAATATGCCACCCTTATTTGGTCTGGCTGACATGAGATTCCAGGCACACAGCAGGGTGGATGACTCACAGTCACCTTCTGAAATGGGTCTAGCAAGCCACTTATTTCAAGAGCAATCAGGGCTGGGCAATACATGCTGGCCCAACCAATAATGTCCATATCCAAAGGGAAACTGCATTAGAAAAATGATTAATTTACATGGTTAAATGCCCAAGAGGTGTGAGTTTTATCGAGACCATGTGTTTGACATCCTGGTTCTAGGATTTATTCACAAAATTACAAAAGGACCATTTATTTTGAAGTGCGAAGAGGAAAATAATTGCAGAAACGTTGTTCCATTTTTCATGTCAATCTCATTTATATGTTGATGCATAGCACATTAAAAATAATTTACATTTTAACAGCATTTTGACACTCTTAAATTAAGCAGCCAAGTAGATGTTTGCGTGTTTCAACCTCCACTGTGACTTCTGGTTTATTTTTTTTTTGAAAAGTTATGAACAAATTTTCAACTTTTGTAAATGTGTAAAGAACTAAACCTCTGTCTTGTAGAATTACTTTCAAGACATTGTCATAAAATTGCACTCTAGATAATTTTAGTCTTTTGGATAAATCAATTGAATTATTTGCCAGTTTGTGTTTGGTTCTTGTATTGTAGATGAGGCAGAGCACCGTCAATATGAAGAATGGCTGCTCCATACACAGCAGCTGCTTCAAATGCAGCTGAAGTTTTTAGAAGAACAAATTGGCGTCCATAGGAAGTCCAGGAAAGCATTATGTGCCAAGCAACGAACTGCTAAGAAGGCAGGGCGTGAGTTCCCCGAAGCAGATGCAGAAAAACTTAAACGGGTGACAGAGCAACAAAGTAAAATCCAGAAACAACTTGATCAGGTAGGAATTGCAGAATAAATCTTGAATTTCAAAACCGAAGCTTGTTGGGTTTTGACTAATGAAGCCACTCCTCACCTTGATTTTTAAAATAATCTTGGGCAGCAGTGCCACGAGCATGGTAATATATTACAAATAGGATTCTGGACTTAGCCATCCAATTATCCCTGTTGTGCCTAATAATACAGCTCTATGCATTTGTTTGCATGTATGTTTGGAAGCCAGGAACTTGCCTCTTAACTTTAAGGTGTTTCAAAAATATTCTTTCCAAGAAATGAAACAACCTCCAGCTTTCTGAAGGAATGTTGTCTGGGTTTCCTTTTTACTTTCAGTTTAACCTTTACTGATGAATTCTGCATACCTCCTGGTTGCAATTCTGAATATATTAAAAACTTATTTTTCCAACTTATTGGACTGCTAAAACAATTTTGGCTGCACAAAAAGAAAGTCCCTGTTTCTAAAACTGCCTTCCTGATGAAACAAATTGACTAAACTTGGTTTCGAATGAGTCGTGTCAATGTTGTGTTCTGGTCACATGGCTTGTTATGAAATTGTGCTGGCTAATTAAGTTTCATGATGTTTAGTTCGAAGTTTCATATTTTGTTTCAGGTCCGTAAACAACAAAAGGAGCATACAAATCTGATGACAGAATATCGGAATAAACAGCAACAGAAATGCTCTTTATCTCCTTCGGGGATGATGCCAACAACCTCATCACAGAATCCGAGAGTAATGCCCAAACTTTCAACACCCATGTTATCAGCAGCATTAGCCCAGCAAGGAGGCGCAATCCTTGGATCTCCAGCAATAGCTCAACAACCAAGTACACTAATAGGGCACACAGGAAATCTAAGAGTGCCACAAATTGGGGCTACAGTACCACTGCAGCAGGGCCCAGCATTCTTAACGTCAGCTGTGACCCAGCAACCAGAATATCCCCCTTCCTCAGGAACTGTATCTTCTGCTCCTTCAACCAGTTTTTTTTCTGGAAATTCTGCTGCTCAAACGCTTACAAATGAAAGCAGACTCCTGCAGGAGAGACAGCTTCAACTGCAACAAAGAATGCAACTTATTCAACAGCAAGGACTTGTTGGGCCATCTCAGCAGCAAAGCATCATGGGGAAGTTACAGCAGCAAGGTATCATTGGGCAGCTTCAGCCAACAACGCAACAAAGTATTGTGGGTAATAAACCAACACAGCAGGGTATCATGGGTCAACAGCAGCAAGCCTTCATTGGCCAACAGCAAGGGATTGTTGTCCAGTCACAACATCAACCTGCTCAGCAGCAGCAAGTTCTTGCAGGGCAGCAGCTACCACAACAGCACAATAACATTGGTCAAACACAGCAACAGTCAGCAACACAGCACCAACAGAATCTGGCACCTCAACAGCAGCATTTGAGATTGCTGAGTCAACAGCAAGGCCTCCTTGTGCATCAGCAACCCCACCAACAGGGTCTTGCAAGTCATCCAAAACCTCAACGACCCCAGCAAGGTCTTATGGCTCAGCAGTTGACGCATCAGCAAGGTCTTGCAGTTCAACAACAAGTGCTCACTTCCCAGCAGCAGCAACAGAATCTGGTTTTACAGCAGCAGACATCCAATGCTCCTTTGCAACAGCAAGGGCTCATAGGGCATCAACAAGGAGTTGTATCCCAGAATCAGCAATTGGGAACAATACCACTACAGCAGCATCACCTTCAGGCTGTATCAGGACAACTCCATCCACAAAGTGTTATAAGACCAAACAATATCCTGAGACTTTCCACATCCTTCCAACAGCAAAGCACAATGGGGCATCAAGCTCGAATGCAGGGTATAATGAGGCAGCAATCTCAGGATGTTTTAGGCCAACATCTTGCAACACAAGGCATAATGGGACAGCAGACTCCTCTGCAAGTCATCAGGCACCAATTGCCAGGCATGATAGGGCAGGGCATGAGGCAACAGCATCCACCCCAGGTCTCAGTGGAGCAAGGACAGCAGCCTCCAGGAACAATGGGACAGGGACAGCAGCATCAGCCCCAGAGCACAATTGGACAGGGACAGGAAAATCAGCCCCATGCTGTTTTGGGAATCGGACAGCAACCACAGCCTTCTCTCCAGCCGCAGGGAACAATGGGGATGGAGCAGCAGCAGCAACCTCTTCAAACCCAGGGAAGGATGGGGCAGCAGTCACAGCCACTATCCCAGCCCCAAGGTATGGTGGAGCAAGGAGTTGGACAGCAGAACTCAATGGGTCAGCAGCCTCCTCAGGGTCCACTAGGGCAAGGAATGCCACAACAACAGTCATCCCAAGGGACAGTGGGGATGGGACAGCAACAGCAGTCACCCCAGAGTACAGTGGGGCTGGGACAGCAGCAAACGCAGCCTCAGGTCACAATGGGGATGGGAAAGCAGCAGCCCCACCATCAGACTGCAATGGTGGTGGGACAGCAACATGCCCAGCCTCAGGTTGGGGTGGGCATGGGGCAGCAACAAGCCCAGCCTCAGGGCGTGGTGGGCATGGGACAGCAGCAGGCCCATCCTCAGGGCGTGGTGAGAATGGGGCAGCAACAGGCCCAGCCTCAGGGCGCATTGGGGATGGGGCAGCAGCAGGTCCAGCCTCCGGGCACAGTGGGAATGGGACAGCAACAAGCCCAGCCTCAGGGCATGGTGGGAATGGGACAGCAACAGGCCCAGCCTCAGGCCTCAGTGGGAATGGGACAGCAACAGGCCCAGCCTCAGGCCTCGGTGGGAATGGGGCAGCAACAGGCCCAGCCTCAGGCCTCGGTGGGAATGGGGCAGCAACAGGCCCAGCCTCAGGCCTCGGTGGGAATGGGGCAGCAACAGGCCCAGCCTCTCGTCTTGGGAATGGGGCAGCAGCAAGCCCAGCCTCAGGGTGCAGTGGGGATGGGGCAGCAACAGGCCCAGCCTCAGGGTGGGGCGGGGATGGGACAGCAACAGGCCCAGTCTCAGGGCGGGCTGGACATGGGACAACAACAGGCCCAGCCTCACAGCACATTGGGGATGGGACAGCAACAGGCCCAGTCTCACAGCACATTGGGGATGGGACAGCAACAGGCCCAGTCTCACAGCACATTGGGGATGGGACAGCAACAGGCCCAGCCTCAGGGCGCGGTGGGGATGGGACAGCAACAGGCCCAGCCTCAGGGCGCGGTGGGGATGGGACAGCAACCGGCCCAGCCTCAGGGCGCGGTGGGGATGGGACAGCAACCGGCCCAGCCTCAGGGCGCGGTGGGGATGGGACAGCAGCAGGCCCAGCCTCAAGGCGCGGTGGGGATGGGGCAGCAACAGGGTCAGCCTCCAGGCGCTGTTGGGATGGGACAGCAACAGGGTCAGCCTCAGGGCGCGGTGGGGATGGGACAGCAACAGGGTCAGCCTCAGGGCGCGGTGGGGATGGGACAGCAACAGGCCCAGTCTCAGAGCATGGTGGGACTGGGGCAGAAACAGGCCCAGCCTCAGGGTGCAGTGGGAATGGGACAGCAACAGGCCCAGCCTCAGGGTGCAGTGGGAATGGGACAGCAGCAGGCTCAGTCTCAGGGCGCATTGGGAATGGGGCAGCCACAGGCCCGGCCTCTCAGCGCAGTGGGGATGGGACAACAACAGTGTCAGCCTCAGAGCATGGTGGGGACAGGACAGCAAAAGGCGCAGCCTCAGGGCGCAGTGGGAATGGGACAGCAGCAGGCCCAGCCTCCAGGCGGGGTGAGCATGGGACAGCAGCAGGCCCAGCCTCCAGGCGGGGTGAGCATGGGACAGCAGCAGGCCCAGCCTCCAGGCGGGGTGAGCATGGGACAGCAGCAGGCCCAGCCTCCGGGCGGGGTGAGCATGGGACAGCAGCAGGCCCAGCCTCAGGGCGCGGTGGGAATGGGGCAGCAACAGCCCCAGCCTCAGGGCACATTGGAAATGGGGCAGCAACAGGCCCAGCCCCCCAGTACAGTGGGGATGGAACAGCAACAGATGCAGTCTCAGGCCGCAGTGGGAATGGGACGTCAACAGCCCCAGCCTCGTGGCACATTGGGGATGGGACAGCACCAGGCCCAGCCTCTGGGAACACTGGGGATGGAGCAGGTGCAGACCCAGCTTCAGGGCACGGTGGGGATGGGACAGCAACAGGCCCAGTCTCAGGGCACAGTGGGGATGGAGCAGGTGCAGGCCCAGCCTCTGGGCACTGTGGGGATGGGACAGCAGCAGGCCCATTATCAGGGTGCAGTGGGGTTGGAGCAGCAACAAGCCCAATCTCAGGTCACACTCGGAATAGGACACCAACAGCAATCGTCCCAGAATACGGTGGGGCTGGGACAGCCTCCGGGTACGTTGGGGGTGGTGCAGCAGCAGCAGCACTTATCTCAGGATGCACTGGGAATGGGGCAGCAACAGCCTCAGCTTCAAGGCACAGTGGGGATGGAACTGCAGCAGGTTCCGCCTCAGGGCACAGTGGGGATGGGACAGCAGCAGGCCCAGCCTCAGGGTACAATAGGAATGGGACAGCAACAGGTCCAGTCTCAGGGCACGGTGGGAATGGGGCAGCAACAAGCCCAGCCTCCGGGCACGGTGGGGGTGGGACAGCAACAGCAGTCATCCCAGGGCCTAGTGGGTCAACAACGCCAGCCTCCGGGCATGGCAGGCGTTGTTCAGCAGCAGCCCCAGCCTCAGGGCACAATGGGGATGGGACATTCCCAGCTTCGGGGCACAGTGGGGATTGGACAGCAATCTCAGCCTGAGGGTCAGATGGGGCAGGTAAAGCAACAGCCTCGAGGTTTGATTGGGATGAGACAAGGACAGCAGCAACAACTACTGCAGGGCCTGATGGGGCAGTGGCAACTTCAGCCTCAGGCTGGAATTCGGCAGGGGCAACCACAAAGCCTGATAGGGCAAGGGCAGTTGCCACAGAGCTTAATAGGTCAAGAACAGGGACAGCAACAGCCATGTCCACAGAGTATTTTGGTGCAGGGTCAGGGACAGCAACAATTGCAGAATCTGATAGGACAGAGACAGTCACCAAGTACTATGGGGCAAGGACAGCGCATGCAGAGCTTAGTTACAGTTGGCGGGCAACAATCCCTCCAGGCTTCCGGTATGATGGGGCAGGAGAAAGAGCAGGAACAACAACCCACAAGCACAGTGAGGCAAGGGCAACAGCAAGGCAAAATTGTAATGGAACAAGAGCCTTTGCTGCCTTCCCAGTGCATAATGGGGCAGGACCGTAACCAGCCATCAACTCAGAATATGGTGAGGCAGCAACAGCTATCCAAGAATGCAGCAGGACTTGTGCACACTCAGGGTATGATCTATCAGAATTTACAAACACGAGCAGTGACATCAGTGCAGCAACCAACGCAGCAAGGTGTTGCAGGGCAGCCGCGGCTTGTGAGTCAGCATGGTCAATTAATGAGACGTGTGCAACAACAAACTGTAGCAGGTCTACAACAAAACAATGGTCTCAGTTTGCAAGGAGTGGTGCGAGTCACAACATCTCAGCAGCATGGAACTTTGGGAGATCCAAGACATGGGGTACAAAACATCGTAACTTCACAGTCATTGCAACAGCATGCAGGTCTGCGTTCAGTTCATATAACTGGTCAGCAGATTGGTTTAGGCCATTTTCGTCCAGGCATGGTCTATGTTCAGCAGGTTAAAGCAGAACATGGCGGGAAGCCACAAGAGATGGCTCACCTACTTCAAAGCAAGCGCGCAAGGCAGAATGTGGGATCAGGAAGTGAATTAGTGTCTGGCCAGGCTCATTCCAATCATTCGCAAATGTCACGTCCAGAATTAAATCAAACTAATTTGGGAGATGTACCTCCACAAGGTGAAACTATGGAAACAGTAATACAGCTGCAACCAGAATTGCTTAAAGACAATGAGTCTGAAGAAAGTAGTGTTTGCGTGACAGACCCAGTAGCAATTATGCCTCAAAAGGTACCTGATTCAAACTCTGCTACGTCAGCAGTAAAACCACATGGGATTATTGGAAAAGCAAGTTCAGGTACTGAGGTGCAAACCAGTATTAATGTTGAGATCCATGAACAAAGTGACTTGAAGACCGCTTGTGCATTTGACTTCCCAATATCGCCTCAAAGCCATGCAGCAAAAGAGGAATGTGCTGGACTGAGATCAGAATCATCGCTGTTGAATCAATCCAACGGGCAAGAGGAATATGCACAGAAAGTCACAGGAAAGCAAGACAATTGTTCTAAATTACAGGAATGTGTTGCTAAGGACACCAACACAGGGGGTAAAGGTCACACAGTGAAACAGGAAAGCATTGATGCAATTCGCTGTGGATTTCCAGAAGGAACTGTGAAGCGAGAGTCAAATACTGACTGTATCAGTGCTTTGAATGCAGGGGATCATTCTTTTCTTGCTCCAAGGTCTGAGGCTGGACAGCTGCTGCTTCAGAAATTGTTACGCACTAAGAACTTGCAGCTTGTTGCACAGCGCTCTGGAGATGGAACACACTTGACTGTGAAAAGTCACATTGAAAGCAAAGCTGTGATGATTGATCGAAAACTACAAGGTGCAACTACAAATTCAGAGGTTAGTTAAAAGACATGGTTTTCAGCGTTATCTCAATCTTTGTGTAGAAAAGGTCAGACTTTACATGAGTTGTATAATAATATCCATAGGCAAACGCTTGCTTTAAGTTTAATTGCTTAATGGAATTATGCTAGTCCAATGCTGCTTCCCGACTTCTATTTTAAATGTAATTACAAACCCAGAGTTCTTGCTGACTTTAGAACTAATTATACTATTGGGACACAAGAAAAATACTTAAATGCAGATTAATGTGATATTTTCATATTCTTAAGTATTTCGTACAGTTATTTGAAAAATTTTGTGTTCGTACGTCTTATGGAATTATAAGCAGGAGATGGTAGAAACAATTTTTTTTTATTCATTCATGGGATGAGGGCATCGTTGGCTAGGACAAGATTTATTGCCCATCCCTAATTGCCCAGTGGGCAGTTAAGAGTCAAGCACATTGCTGTGGATCTGGAGTCAAATGTAGGCCAGACCAGGTAAGGATGGCAGTTTCCTTCCCTAAAGGACATGAGTTAATCAGATGGGGTTTTTCCAAC
Organism: Chiloscyllium plagiosum; assembly: GCF_037043375.1. Taxonomy (NCBI): domain Eukaryota; kingdom Metazoa; phylum Chordata; class Chondrichthyes; order Orectolobiformes; family Hemiscylliidae; genus Chiloscyllium; species Chiloscyllium plagiosum. Next base: position 19,317,989 of record NW_028270191.1, on the reverse strand, counting down.
AACTGACAATGGATTTATGGTCATCATTAGACCCTTAATTCAAGATTTTTTTGTTGAATTCAAATTCCAACATCTGCCATGGCAGGATTCAAACCAGAATCCCCAGAACATGACTTTGGTCTCTGGATTAACAGTCCAGCAATAATACCACTAGGCCATCGCCTTCCCAAATGTGGGATGACCGGCTTGGGTGGAAGTTTAACATTTCAAACCAGATATTGTAAGAAGTCCACATTTAGTGGAGGACGATTCTTGTAACAATTGGAATCTCTTTTACTTAGAGCAAAAGTGTGCAAGCCTGTACATAGCAGTCAATAGAGGGGGTCTGAAGTGGTCACAAAGGCATTTGTGGCATTTTATTTAGTATGCTGACCTACTATGCTAATGCTTGGGATGTGGGGAAACCAGGCAGATGAAAGTGCCTATCTAGTTGAGACTTCAGTGTTCATTACCTGGGAGGAGTGGAATCCATGGGACTTGTGTAAGGAGCTGTAAATGTGGTATTATTTTTAATTAAAGCCATATGCATTCTACAGGTGATTTTTCTTCTCTCCAAACTTCAATTCAATTTAACTTCTAAATGAGATTATGCCTCCCAGGATTCCTGTTGTTTTCTAAGAAATGTTAGCCCAGTAGAATGGTCACATCAATGTTTATAGGCTCTTTGTGGTTTGCCAGGAACAATAAAGCTCCGATTGTGACCACATTGTGTTGATCAATGTTCCTCCAGGATGAATAGCAGTCTAAAGTTCCTCATGCACATATATCACATGCGCATAGCCAAGCAAACAAAAATACTAAAGGGACCATGCTGGTAAATTACATGTGCCAAACCCTTTGAATTTCATTTTTTTTTAACAAGATAAAGGAATTTCAGGAAATTAGCAAGAAAAACTTGGGCCCAAAAACAAAACGGACACAAAAATCAACTGATAGAGGCACCAACTCTCGAAAGAAGAATAAAAAGGATGAAGGAATAAAAACTACTGATGCCCTAATGAAGCAGTTACAACAGGTACCAGTGTGCATTTTGTTTTGAATAAATCGCGACAGAAATTAGAAACTCAGAACTGAGATTATATTGTAGAATCGCGTTCAGGATATTTTCTGATATTTGCATGAAAGGGGGAACAAGGGCAACAGGTCCTTTCCAAAAAAATGACTTGATTCCTGTGTCAGAGAGCAGGCGACTGCAAATCACCTAGAGTGTTAATGAAATGTCATTCTAAATCCAATGATATCAACAGGGAGTGTAAATATTGAAGGCATTAACTTTTGGTTTGGAATAATCGAGTACTGATTTTAGCTCAGAATTCCCAGAAATTGAATGCTTTTATGGCAGTTTTGGAGCAGACCTGACTAGAGTCAGAAGTAAATATAGTTTCTCACCTAGAAAAGCATAAAAGACAGTTCAGAAAAACCTAATGTCAAGGTTTAGCTTTTGAAACTTCCAGACCAAAGAGTGTTTGGTTAGAAATTGGCAGATCTGTAAAAGACTGAGAGTCTAAACTTGCACTTTCATTCATGTAAGAAGACTTCCTAGTTCATAGGACAAAACTAGAGAGAAGCAGTTGGATCAAACTTAAAAAAATTGATGTAGAAGGGTAATTTCTTCAGATTTGGGTCACTGAAATATTATGGTGTTGGGAATAAATGAGCCTTTGAATTTTAAAAAAATGAAAACATTCATGGAATGTGTGCATCACTGGCTGGGCCAACATGTGTTGCCCGTGAGAAGATGGTGGTAAGCTGACCTCTTCAACCCCTGCGATCATTTGGTGTAGGTACACCATCTTACTTTTGGGGAGGGAGCTTCAGGATGACCCAGGAGTATCAATATATTGCAAAGACAGGACGGTGAGTGGCTACTCATGTATCTACTCCCCTTGTCCTTCCAGATGGTACTGGTCTTTGGAAGGAGCCTTGGTGAATTTCTCCAGTGACTCTGTAGATAATACACACTGTTGCCTCTATGCATCAGTGGTGGAGAGAGTGAATGTTAACGGATGTGATGTCAATCAAATAGCAACTTTGTCTTGGATGGTATCAAGCCTGTTGAGTGCTGTTGAAGCTGCACACATCCAGGCAAGTGCAGAGTAGTCTGTCACATTTCTGGCTTATGTCTTGTCGATAGGGTGCAGACATCAGGGAGTCAGGAGGTGAGTTATTCACTGTAGTATTTCTCGTCTTTGATTTATTCTTGTAGCCACAGTATTCACATGGCTCATATAGTTCGGTTTCTAGTCAATAACAATCCCCAGAATTTTGATAATGCAGTTTTCTTCAATGGTAATTCTATTAAATGTCAAGGGGTGAAGGTTAAATTGTCTCTTGTTGGAGGTGGTCATTGCCTGGCACTTGTGTGACTTGAATATCATTTGCCACTTGTCAGCCCAAACCTGGATATTATACTGGTCTTGCTGCATGTGACATGGACTGCTTAAGAATCTGAAGTCTCAAATGGTGCTGACATTGTGCAATCATCAGTGAACATCCCTACTTCTGACCTTAGAATGGAGGGAAGGTCAATAATGAAGCAGCTGAAAATGGTTATGTCAAGGACACTATCCTGAGGAACTCTGGGTATAAATAACACATCTGACCAGGTTAAGTTTTTAAAAATCTACCTGAGGAACTCCTGCAGAGATGTCCTGTGAGCTGAGATGTCTGACATCCAACGATCACAACCATCTTTCGTGCTGGGTATGGCTCCAAACAGCAGCGTTTTCCCATGATTCTCATTGAAATTGTTGGGGCTCCTTGATGTCACATGTTGTTGAATGTAGCCTCGATGTCAAGAACAATCGCTCTCTCCTCACTTCTGGAATTCAATTCTTTTGTTGATAGGTTTAGGGTGAGAGGAGAAAGACTTAAAATGGACCGAAGAGGCAGCTTTTCATGCAGGGGGAGGTGCGTGTTTGGAACGAGCTGCCAGAGGTAGTGGTGGAGACTAGTACAATTGCAACATTTAAAAGGCATCTGGGTGGATACGTGAAGAGGAGGGGTTTAGAGGAATATAGGCCAGATGCTGGCAAATGGGACTAGATTAATTTAGGATATCTGGTTAGCATGGACGATTTGGACCGATGAGTGTGCTAATTATGGATGTGTGCTCATGCCCATTATTAACAGGATTGAGAGTTGCATTAGTCATTTTGTATAGGATCATTAATGCTAGAAAATAAGAGAGATTGATTCCATAATACTACAAATTTTATTTGGAACACCGTTGTAATGGATCTTGTGGCTTTTTGACTATATTAAAGGCACTATAAATGTATAATAAAAATAGAGAATGTTGAAGAAATGTAGGTTGGGCAGCATTAGTGGAGAGAGCAATAGTGTTAACTTTCAAGTTTGATAAAACTTCAGAACTGAAAGGGGCTGGGCAATGGTGCTATTTATGGTGTTGACCGAGGGGGAAGGAAAAGGTGAGTGGAGGTAAGGGTACCCAGAGGAGAAAATGAGGGCAGTATTAAGCTGGAAAAAGAGAAATAAAGATATAAAATAAGTGGGAAATGAGAAAATGGATCCTCTTTGCTGAGAGCAAAGTCAACAAAGCATAAGCTTTGAGTTAGTAAGTTGTTAAACTCCATTTTGAATCCTAGAAGCTGTCTCGTGTCTAAGCTGAAAATGAGGTGGTGGTCCTCCATTTTGTATTGAGTTTCAGTGAAACACTGCAGCAGGCCCGGGGTGGAAATGTAAGCTTGAGGGCAAGATGGTCAATTAAAATGGTAAGCAACTGTAATGTTCGGATCTTTCCTACAAACAAATCAGTCACTCAGTCTACATTTGCTCTCACCAGTTTAACAGAGAGTGCGTTGAGAGTAGTGAATACAGTGGACTAAATTTAAAGTATTACAAGGAAACCATTGCTTCACCTATAAGGTGTGTTTGGGATCTTGAATAGTGAGAGTGTGAAAGGGCAAATGTTCCACCTACAATTGCATGGGAAGGTCCCATGAGGAGATAAAGAAGTGTTCCAAGTGATGAAGGAATAGACCGGGGTGTCACGGAGGGAGCAGTCCCTGTGGATTCTGACAGTGGAGAGGGAGGGGATGGTTCATTTGGTGATATCCTGCGAGAGAGGCAGAACTGATGGATAGTGATGGGGTGCAAAGTGAGGACAAGGGGAACCCAATTGTCTGGGAAGGATGGCAAGGTATGAGGACAGAAATGCACGAAATAGGTTGGACATGGCTCAGGGTCCTGCCAACCTTGGTTGTGGGTCGGGGAGGCACGTTCCCATATTAGAATTAGAAACCCTACAGTTTGGAAACGGGCCCTTTGTCCCAACAAGTCCACACCGACCCTCCAAAGAGTAACCTACCCAAACCCATTCCCCTACCCTATATTTACCCCTGATTAATAACCTACACTATGGGCAATTTAGCATGGCCAGTTCACCTAACCTGAACATGTTTGGACTGTGGGAGGACAATGGAGCACCTGAAGGAAACCCATGCAGACACTGGGAGATTGTGCAAACTCCACACAGACAGTCAACTGAGGCTAGAATCGAACCTGGTTCCCTGGCGCTGTGAGGCAGCAGTGCTAACCACTGAGCCACCATGCCACTCTATTTGAGGATAAAGGACATGTCCAAAGCACTCTGATGGAAGGAGTTGTCATTGCAAAAGATGCAAAAGAGACTGGGAAAATGGAATGGAACCCTTGCAGGGAGGAGGTTGTGAAGTAGTGTAGTGAAGATAACTATGGGTTTGTAATGGATATTGCTGGACAGCGTATCTCCAGGAATGGGGACAGAAAAATTAAGGAAGGGAAGAATCAGAGAGGAACAAGAAATTCAGATGAAAACAGTTCAATGTTTAGAGCTGATAATAATCAGGATGTCAAACACAATCAGTGGAAGGCAAAAAACAGTCTCAATATTTCATCAGAAAAAAAGTTCTTGCAATGTTGTCATTTATATAAATGACTTAGATGAGCATATAGAAGGCATGGTTAGTAAGTTTGTGGGTGACACCAATTGGTATGGTGGATGGTGAAGAAGGTTAAGATTACAAAGAGATCTTGATCGTTTGGGTCAGTGGAATGGCAAATGGAGTTTAATTTGGATAAATGAGAGGTATTGCATTTGGTAACAATTGCAAGACTTATACAATTAATGGTGGGGTACTGGATAGTGCGTCACATTTCGACAGTAGCTAAGAAGGCATTTAGCACGCTTGCCTTCATTGCTCAGACCTTTGAGTATAGGAATTGGGACATCATGTTGAGGGTGTACAGGATATCTTCTGCAATACTGTGTCCAGTTCTTGTCGCCCTGTTATGGGAAGGGCATTAACAAGCTGGAGAGGGTTTAGAAGGATTTTACCAAGATGTTGCTGGGAATGGAAAGTTCGAGTTACAGGGATAGGCTGGGACTTTTTTCATTTGAACGGAAACTGTTGAGGGCTGATTTTGAAGAGCTTTTTAAAATCATTAGAGGTATAAGTAAGGTGAATGGCAAGTATCCTTTCCCTCGGGTGGAGGATTTCAAGAGTAGGGGGCATATTTTTAAGATGAGAGGAGAAAGATTTTAAAAGGACATGAGCAACTTTTTTTACACAGAGGGTGGTTCATGTGTGGAATGAACTTCCAAAGGAAGTAGTGGATGCAGGTATAGTTACAATGTTTAAAAGACATTTGGATAAGTACATGAATAGGAAAGGTTTGTAGGGATATGGACCAAGTGGCGGCAAATGGGGTGAGTTTAGTCTGGGATTATGGTTGGCATGGAGTGGTTGGACCAGAGGGTCTGTTTCTGTGCTGTATGTCTCTATGACCAGATAATGTTGAAAGAAGGATGAAAATTGAAAGCAAAATTGATTTTTTTTTAAAATTCCAAAATGCATAAATGAATTAACCTATAAATACATTTTTTTTTGTTCTTCAGTGAGAATGACTTGGATTAAACCTTGCCTCTTAGTCCCCAAAAGGAACATGCTTTATCCTGAGACCTTAGCCTGGAAAATTGTGTATGTATTTCTGTGAAGTGACCATTGCTTTATTGTCTTTTTTTGTTTTAGCAACTCTCCCTTCTTCCTTTGGTGGAACCTACCATTGAAGTGAACTTTGGTCTCTTTCCTCCATTTGGGAGCAGTCCATTCAACAGCAAAAATCAGCTGAAAGGGTCATTTGGGAATGCTGTGCTAGACAATGCACCAGATTACTACTCTCAGCTTCTCTACAAGGTAAAATGTAACTAAAGTATGAAGCATGTGTCTGGGTTCTGCATGGTCTTGCCTTTCGGTTATGTCATGTTATTATAAGGGATTAACAATGAGATTTATACACAGAAAATCATGTTCTTATTTATTCAGATTTGAAATGTTAGATTTTAACTGGATTGTCTCGAAGGAAAGCCAGTGAATTCACAAACAAATGTCTTGTGAGATTTGTTAAAATATTTGGTTCTGATCACTTTCCAGGAAGTAACTTTAAGATCTTGCTATTAAACTTTGGGTGTCTGTGATGCTTCAGAGAGCGATGAGCTAGAAATCTTCATTGGATGTTGAGAAAGGGGAAGAGCCATTTACTTAATACAATATTATATAGGATTACAAAGGTTAAAAGCACAGAAACCTACCATTCAGCCCAACCAGTCCTTTGTTGTTTATGCTCCATTTGAGCCCCCCCCCCCCCCCCCCCCTTTTTTCCTCTTACTCAATAATCATAACCATGTAGTCTTTTTCTATCTTCTGCTGATCTAGTTTCCCTTTAAATGTAACTATACCATTCTTTTCAACCATGCCCTGTGGAGCAGATTCCATACTATTGTTACTCTTGGGGTAAATAAGTTTCTTTTAATTTCCCAAATTAGTTTTCTTGGGGGCTTTCTTGTGTAATGACCTCTAGTTCTGTTATTTCCCACAAGTGTAAACATTCTTTCTGCCTAGTATGGTACATTTTGCTGTTTTCCAAAATTAAGAAAAACAATCATATATGTGAGTATCTGACAAAACCAGTAAATCAAAAGAATGAGCATAATTCTCTCTTTAATCCCTTTGTATGCTACTAATTTATTAATATCTGGACAAACGAAAATGCAAGTTGGTGAGTATTTGGAAGAAATGCAGTTTTTTCAGATCAGGTGGTCTCAACGTAATCATTTTGTTGTTCTGTACATTCTTGTATTATAGAATCCCTACAGTGTGGAAACAGGCCTTTCGGCCCAACAAGTCCACACTGACCCTCCGAAGAGAACCCACCCAGACCCATTCCCCTACCCTATTATTTACATTTACCCCTGATTAATGCGCCTAACCCCCTACACATCCCTGAACACTATGGGCAATGTAGCATGGCCAATCCACCTCACCTGCACATCTTTGGGCTGTTGGAGGAAACCGGAGCAGACACTGGGAGAATGTGCAAACTCCACACAGCCGCCCGAGGCTGTAATCAATCCCAGATCCCTGGTGCAGTGAGGCAGCAGTGCTAACCACTGAGCCACCATGCCAAAGAGAATTGTGAAAGACAATTTTGCAGAGATTTGCTGCTTTATATGTCAATTAAAAAAATTACACTTGCAAACGAGTTAATTACTTTATGTAGGTTTTTTCCCTTAATACTCAATTCAATGGATTAATTTTCTACCATTCTTTAGCAGAACAATCTGAGTAATCCACCGACCCCGCCTTCCTCATTGCCTCCTACCCCTCCTCCCTCTGTCCAGCAGAAACTTGTGAATGGATTGGCCACTTCTGAGGAGCTGACAGAAGGGCAGAAAGAACTCGAAGGTCAAAAAGGTATAAGAATTTGTTGGAGTTTTAATTGTTTGATACAATATATATGACTTGATACAATCTGGAATTCTTGGATTTAGGTCAATGCCTAACCTGATTGAAACTTGTAAGTGTGTATCCTGAATGCATACAATTATTGGAAAGGAACACAATTAGTTTTAAAACATTTGAATCCCAGTTATGAACAATTATCAATTACTTGCCCTTTTACAAGTGATGATGCTACAGTTCAGTAGAATTCTGCTTAGACTGCAGCTGAAAAAAATAGTTCCATTCAGAGTACTGCATCTCAGTCAGCATATGTTGGATTTGGAGAGGGTGCAGAACAGATCCATCCGAATAGTACCAGGGCTCAAAGTGTAAAATTCATGAGAAGAGGTTTCATAGGTTCAGCTTGTATTATCTTTAGCAGAGAAGATTACAAAGTAATCAAATTGAGATGCTGAAAATGGTCAAAGCAGTTGATAGAATTGTTGGACATTTACCATTTAATCTGGTGGAGTTATACAAAGCGCATCCTCTTTCTGTGATGAGCCTAGCTCTAATTTGGATATCAGGAAACAGTTTTGCACATGAAAGGTGGTAGAAGTAGAGAGCTCCATGGAAAAAAAGGATGCTGAGGCTCGGTCAATGGAAAATTTCAAGACAGATAAAGTTTTGTTAGTTGAGAGTATTAATGAGTATGGAACCAAGGTAGGTAACTCAAGATGCAAATCAGCCATGATCTAATATTATAAAAAGTCTTGATACGCTGAATGGCCCATACCCATTCTCCCCTTTAAGATGTGCTATACTGCCACTGATCCAAAATTATCAGTCTTTTGTTACAGTGAAATACCAGCAGGTATAACCTCTAGGAGATGTGATAGCAGAATTCTGGGATTAAAAAGCCCGAGAATTGTACTCATTCTTGAAAAAATATATAACTTGCAGGTTATTTTGTTTAAAATATTGTAAATCTAGTTTTGAAGAAGTAGTTAAAGCTCTTCCCTTTAATGAAATGCAAGTCCCCATATTTGAGAAAGGATGAAGGGTTTGACTTACGAAGAATGGCTAAACAATTTATGTCTTTAGTTATTGGAGCTTAGAAGTATTAGCAGAGATCTTATTAAAACATATAAGATTCTGAAGGAGAAAGTGAGGTCTGTAGATGCTGGAGATCAGAGCTGAAAATGTGTTGCTGGAAAAGCGCAGCAGGTCAGGCAGCATCCAGGGAACAGGAGAATCGACGTTTCGGGCATAAGCCCTTCTTCAGGGCTTATTCCTGAAGAAGGGCTTATGCCCGAAACGTCGATTCTCCTGTTCCCAAGATTCTGAAGGGGCTTGACAGAGTAGACGTTGAGAAGATGTTCCCAGTAGTTGGGGAATCTCAAACTAGAGGATGTAGTTCCAGAATGTGGAGAGAGATACAAAACTGAGATATGAAGGAATTTCTTGAAACTAGTGAATGTCTGGAATTTTCTCCCCGAGAGTTATACGGGCTAGATCACTGAAAGTATTTAGAGACCTGGGAGATTTTTGAAATATTGGCTGAATGGCCTACTCCTGCTCCTAATCCTTCTGTTCTTGGGTCTTGGGGCTAATATGCAAAACTTTAATGAAGGAAAGGTAGTTTGGATATTCCACCATGAGATGTTACAGGTGCATGTTCAACCATTTGCACAAAATCAGCCTGAATCAAAATGACGAGATGCCAGTTGCATTCTGTACTGGCTCAAATCTGAAATAACAACAGTTAATCTCTCCAGTGGCTCTTTTCTAATTTTGTTCATTTGAATCTAGGATTCCCTATTTGCATTCTAATTGCTGCAGCAAGTAAATGATTAGATCACAATGTCAAGTGCATATGACAGTTACTGCTGTGCACACATGTGAGGCAATGCCTCTGAAAGTCTGGCCAATAGCAGTGGTGGCACCCTGGTCAGATCATTACCATCCCTGCAGAAATCTCAAATTTGAAAAACTAATCAGCCATTGTTGCAAACAACAGTTATGCTTGAGACAGGTAACTACTGCTGAGCACCCTGCAGTAGTTCTTGTTTCCAAGTTCTGGTTGACCTATAATCAAAGATGAAGAAATTTAATAATTGTAAGAGTATTGGCTCCTGAAAAGCCTGTCATTGTACAAACAGGAGCAAGTTACTTTTTCTTTTGTGTAGAATCCCAACAACGTGGAAAGAGGTCATTCGGCCTGTTGAGTCCACACCGACCATCTGAAGAGCATCCTATCCAGATCCACACACACACCCCCCTGCATACATGCATTCACCCCCCCACACAGACACACATCCCACCCCACACACACAGACAGACGTGCGCGCACACACTCTCACTCACTCTCTCAGCCTGACCCCCCACTTCCCACAGCTAACCTGTACATCCCTGGACACTATGGGCAACTTAGCATGGCCAATCCACCTTAGCCTGCATATCTTTGGACTGTGGATCTTCTGGATGCTTTTCTGTTTACCAATTGTGTCACCTTGCCTGAAATTGGCTATGGTGGATTAATGGAGTTCTTTCAGTGGGAGATTGTCTGTTTTGAGAACTTAATGACATGCAAGGAATGCTCCCCTAGTATTTTGTCTTTTAAGCTGTGAAACTAGAGTGCAGAGTTATTAATAAACCAAACCAGTGTTTGGAAAAAGTATGTAATATTTTCTATTAGAAATTGCCCTGACTGAAATTCTACTTCAAAAAGGTTAATCTTTAAAATGGGAATGTAATACATGGTAAATGTACCGTTTGAGTCAAGTTGCAATGAAACTGAAATCTCTTTGGACAGGATTGTGCTTAATTGCAGAATAAAATGATTTTTTTTAAGAAGTAAGGAAGGTTCTAATGACCATCCTAGTATCAGTCAGAAGTATTGTTGAATTACCATAACTGAATTAATAACTGGGATGTTTTTCAGCTACATTTTAAAGTTGACATTTAATGGAATGTATCATATTGTCATGTTAAATTTAATTTCTAATCTGTAAGTGACATAATATATGGATCACTGATTTAATTTGAGAAACAGTTAAATGTCATGTACTTGCTTTATAGTACAATGCAAGGTAATGCTGTTTTTGCTGTACTTCTTCACAGATCTGCTAACAACAGAATTGAAGAATATGGATATGTTGGCTTCTTTGCCCACACCACCGCACAACCAAAATGAGGAGCTAAGGTTTTTATTCACAACTTTCACTTGTTCTTTCAACTATTTTCCTGAAAACCCTGCCCTGCGTTTGGTGGACCTCTTCTCACGTGTGACATTTTACTGCTTGGCACATAAAGATTACACTATTTCAACACAATAGAAGGTGGAAGACATAACTGTCAGTACGGTCCTAATAAAGGCATTTCACTTTTATTACCTCTAATAGACCCCTAAATTATTTTTGAGTAAATATCATTTTACTGAAAACTTGGAGACCAACAATAAGGCAACAGTTAGTTGGAAAATGCTGTTTTCGTAAGTTTTCAGTTTCCATTGTTTTTACCTGAGTAGAGATTGCTTATTTAAAAAGGGAAACAACTTTTACATCTTCTATTTTTTGTTTTCAAATTGAATCAAAACAAGTTAGATTGTTAAACTTTAAACTTCACTGTGAAACAGCCAGAACACATTGATCTTTAATGAATGTGAAGATGGACTAAAATTGAAAAATAAGTTCAGAGACAGGATCTAGTAAAAAAAAAAATTGCATTATAACATTTCTGCTTACAACCCAGAATATTACAGCAGTTTTAAATCCTCCCAAAAAAAAATTAAGTTGTAATTTCTTTCTCAACAGTAGAGCAGAGATAGAAGAGGACCGACGCACACCGGACAGCATTGTGCTCGCATCCTCACCGGAAAGTGTGTTTGGGCAAGAAACATCCAGGTTTCCCTTGCTGACTGAAATTAAGGAAGAGTCAATGGACCGTGCCCTTTCTCCTGTGATTCCCATAATTCCAGGAGCTTGTATTCCAGGTTAGTTCAAGAAATTAATCATTACCATTCAAGGAAGACTCACTCATGTAAAGCAGTGCTTGATGAAAGTGATGGATTGTCATCAGAGGGGTTTAGATTCTAATTTTGCTCTTTATAATGTTTAATTCAAGGAAGTTGCATGTCATCCAGACTAAATGTTTAAACAAGCAAGGCTGATAATATACAAATGGTGGCGGGTTCAAGAGAGGTGGTAAAGAGACAAAGTTTGCTGTCAGTGTACATGCGTTTGGTTAGTGTTAATAAGGGGCAACATGGAGATGAGAGATAAGAGAGGGCCAAAGATGGAAAGCTTGGATGTATTAGTGCAAGAATGCAATGAAAAGCCATTTCATGAGAGTCCGTGGCTTCGACTGGAGAGAGAGAGTGAACCATGCAAGGGCAGTCCACTCAGCTGGACAGGTGGACCAGATGTGCTGGATGCAGGGTGGTGTAATTAATTGTGTCAGAGGTTGCAGACAATTTGCAAAAGCTGAGCAATAATGCACCATGGACATAGAGGACATTGTTAGTGATTTTTGACCTGAGGCATCTGTGTTGTGGCAGGAGCAGGCAGTTGTCAAATATGATCAGAGAAAGATGGGGCATATGAAGTGACAAGGATAGTGGTGATGGGCTAGTAGTGTCAAAAGACAGAAGGCTAAGGTGGACTTTTTGAAGCTCTTATTTATTCCATGAAATGTTGACTTTGCTGTCTGGGCCAACATTTGTAGCCCATCTGGAATTTATCAGTGAGATGATGATGAGCTGCTGCTTTGAACCACTAGTCAATTTGCTGTAGGGACACCCACGATGCTAATAGGAAAGGAGTTCCAGCATTGTGCCTAGCAACAGTGAAGGAACTGGGATATATTTCCAAGTCAGAAAAGTGTGTGGCTTGGAGAAGAGCTTTCAGATGTTGTATTCCCATATATCTACAGCCCTGGTTCTTCTTGATGGTACTGGTCATGGGTTTGGAAGGTACTGTCTCAGGTGCCTTGTGAATTTCTGCACTGCATCTTGTAGTGCTGGTTGTTGAGGGAGCGAATGTTTGTGGATGCAGTGCTAGTCAAGCAGCTGCTTTGTCCTGGTTGGTGTCAAGCTGCTTGTATTGTTGAAGCTTCACTCATCCAGGCAAGCGGAGGGTATTCCATCATTCTCCTGATTTGTGCCTTGTACATGGTGGATGGGATTTGGGGAGACGAGAGGTGTTGCATGCTGCAGGATTCCTAGCCTCTGACCTGCTTTTGTAGTCACAGTTCTTATTCGGCTGGCCAAGTACAGTATCAGGTTGACGATGCACGTGCCAGAATGGCACTTGGGTGGTCAGCAGTTTCGGGAGGATAAGGTCAAAAAAGCAGGAGATGGCTCTCGTAGAAAAGATGGCTCCGGAGAGGCTATGGGGGAAGAGAGAAATTTAAAGAAGGATGTGTGTGAAGAGCAAAGGAAATGGAATTGTTAACTTGGAGGAGTATACATTTGGGAGAGGTGTGGCAGAGGCAGCCAAGCAGAGGGTCATGATGTTTGTCACTCATACGAGGATTAGGTGGGTTTGGAATGAGGAACTGAGATATGTGACTGTTGAAGGATATGGGCACGTTGTCAGGGATGAACTTGTATGTAATTGCGATAAAGAAAATAGAAAGAAAAGTGGTGGGATCAAGGAGATGACCTTTGGAATTTCTGAAGACCTTTGGACTTTCATGTTCCACAAAGGGAGAGTTGGTCATTGGGAGCACCCTAGTGCAAAATAAATTTCTACAGCATTTTTTCATCTTGACCCTTTATCATGACCATTTCTGTGTTTCAGGTTTTTCTGCAACAAAGTTGAGAGTCTAATCCTACTTGTTTGAAGGTCACTTTTTTCTTTGTAATCTAAATTTAGTGTTAAATTTATTTGCGCTCTGTTTGAACCTTTGTCCTTCTCTTGGAATTTATTGCATGAAGTACTACTATTACGACACAGACAGACAGCCAAATCAAATCAGCCTTTCCACCTCTGTATTCGCAATACAGTAAAAATAAAACCTTCAAAGACCCTCAGAATTGACCCCAGTGGTTTCTAACCAGACTTTTAAATAACTAATCCCAGACTCTGAAGTAGTCAATTCTAGCCACCAGTTCTGTAGTTTAAACACAGTACTGAACAATTTATTAGTAATACAGTAACTTCAGCAGGAAGAAAAATAATCTAATTGATCTGTGCTTTAAACCCAACAGCCTTACTTTTCAGTCACATTCTGACACAGGACAAACAGACAAACACAGTTAAGAGATAAATAGAAGACTGGCCAGATTATTTAAGTGGTTTTCACGAAGTGTTGTTCCATGGGCATAGATGGTTTCTTGGTTGAATTTCTGAAGCTGTCGATCAGGATCATCTTTTCAGTTCACTCAGATAAAGGCGGTAATATTTAGTTTACTACTGAGCTTCCAAGAGCTGCTCATGAGAGGTTAGACAGGGAGCTTTCAAACCTTCATGCTGTAGCGCCAACAGATTCCTTTTTTCACAGAAAACAGTCCAAAACTTAATTCAAACTCTGACCCTCCCTGACAGACTGACCGTCTCTTCCATGATATCCCAGTTAACATTCAACACCTGCTATCTTCTTGAGCATGAAGTCTTTTCCAGACATGCTGGAACCAATTCCCAGCTGCTGATCTTGTGAATAGCCGACTTCTGCTATCCGTTTAAATATAATGTTCTTCCCCAGTGACGAAGCATCTCCAGAACCTTTTGGTTAGGAACCAGCCTGCAATTAACTTCCAAGCCTTGCCTCATGAATGAATAAAAGCAATTTGATCTGTTTTCCTTTTCCATAGAAGCTGTTACCCAGTGTCTTAAAAATCATGTTTAGCTCACAGTTCCCAGTTCACAGCTCCAAACCAAAAATGAAAACAACACTAAAAACAATGGAAAAAATCAGCAAGGATTCCACTACTATTCTTATGGTCATCCTCATAGCAGTCAGAAGAGTTGTTGAATGACCAGAACTGAATTATAGGCTACATTTTAAATACCTATTGAAGTTGACGCCTGAATGACCAAACCCGTCCCGATTCTCACAATTTAATTGGAATTTAAATTATACTATAGCAATGATATAATGACCACTCTGTGGTGGATTTTTCTTGAGTTCTGGCCTTCCTTCACACAAGTCATCACCAAGCTAGGCCCCCTCTAGGGGATTACCATAATTAGTCTTGTTCCTTGGTCTGAGATAAAAATGTTGTTGACCAGCAAAAGTACCTCTGTACTGTGCAGGCAAAGGATGTCTTGTAGGTCACGTCCGAGCAACGTAACAATGTCTGATCAACACATCTTAAGTTTGGCCTTGCACTTATGATAATGAAGAATGCCAAAGGGCATGCCAGGAAGGGCACCAGGGGTACCTGAAAATGAGGTCTCAACCTGGTAAAGCTACAAAACAAGACTGCAATTTGTGCCAATAGCATTAGCGGCAAGTGATAGACAGGATGTGGAAGTTCTGTGGAACTCTGGAACCTATGGATTGGAGGGTAGCTAATTTAAACCCACTATTTTAAAAAGGAGGTAGAAAGAAAATAAGGAATTGTAGACCGGTTAACCTGACGTCAGTAGTGGGGAAAATGCTAGAATTCATTATAAAAGATTTAGAGCACTTGGGAAACAGTGACAGGATTAGACAGTCAGCATGGATTTACGAAAGGGAAATCATGCTTTACACATCTTCTGGAATTTTTCAAAAATGTGTCTAGAGTTGATCAGGGGAGCCAGTGGATGTGGTTTACTTGGAATTTCAGAACACTTTCAATGATGTCCCATATCAGAGATTAGCGTGTAAAATATAAGCACATGGGAGTGGGAGTAGTGTACTGACATGGATAGAGAACTAGCAGCAGACAGCAAACCGAATAGAAATAAATGTCTTTTTCCAAGTGGCAGGCAGTGAGTAGTAAGTGCCACAAGGATCAGTACTTGGACCCCAGCTATTCACAAAATATATTAATGATTTAGATGAGGGAACTAAATGGAGTGTCTGCAAGTTTGCAGATGACACAAAGTTGAGTGGGAGGGTGAGCTGTGAGGAGGATGCAGAGATGCTTCAGTGTGACTTGGACAAGTTGAGTGGGTAAATGCAACGTAGATGAAATATAATGTGGATAAATATGAGGTTATCCACTTTGGTCGCAAAATCAGGAAGGCAGATTATTATCCAAATGGTGATAGATTGGGAAAGTGGGAGGTGCATCAAGACCTGAATATCCTTGTACACCAGTCGCTGAAGGTAAACTTGTAAGTACAACAGGTGGTGAAGAAGGCAAGTGTATGTTGGCCTTCATAGCGAACAGATTCATGTACAGGAGTTGGGGTGTCTTGCTGCAATTGTGCAGGGCCTTGCTGAGACTACGCCTATCATATTGTGTGCAGTTTTGGTCTCCTTAGGAAGAAGATGGGCAATCTGGTTATGGAGGGAGTGAATGACGATTTACCAGACTGATTCCTGGGGTAATATGACTGATGGATGAAGATGGATGGATCAGTTAGGACTGCAATTTAGAAGAATGAGAGGGGATCTCATCGAAAGCTATAAAAGCCTAATGAGACTAGACAGGGTAAATGCAGGAAGGATGTTCCCCATGACTAGGAAGTCCAAAACTGGGGGCACAGTCCAAGAATAATGGGTAGGCTATTTAGGATTGAGTTGAGGAGAAATGTCTTCACCCAGAGAGTGGTGAGCTTATGGAATTCTCTGTTACAGACAGTAGCTGAGGTCAAGCTATTGAAAGTGTTCAAGAGTTAGATATCATTTTTTGGGCTAAAGGAGATGGGGTGAAAGCAGGAACAGGGTACTGAATGGATGATCAACCATGATCATCATGAATGACAGAACAGGCTTAAAGAGCCAAGTGGCCTGCTGCTGCTCCAGTTTTATTGCGTTTTTATTCCACAACCAATGGATAACATTGGCGTTCTGCAGTCCTGCCAAATTCAACAATTGGTGGTGCAGAATTAAACAAATCACCGGAGGAGTACACTCTACAAACATCCCCATCTTCCATGATTGGGAAGTCCAGCCCATCAGTAAAAGATGAGGCTGAAGTGTTTGTCACAATTTTTTGCCAACTTGATTCACTCCACATGAAATTTAAAAAGCAGCTGGTGTCAGAGTTCTGCAAAGGCTCTGGGCCCTGACAACATTCTGGCAATGGTACTGAAGATGTGTTCTCCCAAACTTTCTGTGCCCTAGCCCTTAACCAAGCTGTTACCAGCACAGTGACAACATTGGCACCTAGCAGGTAAAGTGGAAAATTGCCCAGTTATGCCCTGATCAAAAAGTAGACAAATCCAATGTGGCCAGGTGTTGCCCAATCTATCTCCTCTCAGTCAGTAAATTGATGAAAGGGGGCATCAACAGTATTATCGCACAGCACTTAACAATAACCTGTTCACTGCTTGGTTTGGGTTCTGCAAGGACTACTCTGCTTTTGACCTGATTACAGTCTTGGTTCAAACATGTACAAAAGAGCTGACCTCCAGAGGTGGTGAGAGTACTTTCCTTGACATCAAATTAGCATTTGTTTATATGTGTCATCAAGGGCCCCTATCAAAACTAGAATCAGTGGGAATTGGGTGGAAAATTATTTTGCTGGTTGGAATCATGACAGCACAGAGGAACATTGTTGTGGCTGTTGGAGGTCAGTCATCTCAGCTGCAGGACTTCTCTGATGTTCCTCAGGGAAGTGTGCTCAGACCAGTCATCCTCAACTGCTTCATCAATGATGTTCCTTCCATCATAAGGTCAGAAGTAGGAATGTTTGCTGATGATTGGACAATGTTCACCATTTGTGACTTCTCATGTACTGAAGCAGTCCATGCCCAAATGCAGCAAGACCTGGACAATATCCAGGTTTGGACTGGCAAGTTGCATTTGCGCCACACAAGTGCGTGGGTTGCCAGTCTCCAACAAGAGAATCTAACCATTGCATCTTGATACTCAGTGGCAATACCATCACTGAAACCCCCACAATCAAAATCCTGTGGGGTCAACATTTACCAGAAACTGAACTGGTCTATCTATATAAATACTATGACTATAAGAGCATGTCAGAGGCTGAGAATTTTGAAGCGAGTGCTTTGCCTTCTGATTCCCCAAAGCATGCCTGCCATCTACAAGGTACAAGTCAGGAATGTGGTGGAATTCACCCCACTTGCCTGGATGAGTGCCACTCCAACAACATTCAGGAAGCTTGACAAAACATCCACTTGATTGCCACCTTGTCTGCAAGAATTCATTCTCTCCACCACCCATGCACAGTGGCAGCAGTGTATTCGATCTATAAGATGCACTATAAGAATTCACAAAGTCTCCTCAGACAGCAGCTTCTAAACCCACAACCACTCGCATCTAGAAGGTCAAGGGCAACCAATATATGGGAATGCTATCACCTGCAAGTTGCCCTCCAAGCCATTCACCAACCTGACTTGGAAATGTATTGCATTGCCCAGATCCTGTTACTCCCTCCTTAGTGGCATTATGCAACTACCTAAAGCAAATGGACTGTTGCAGTTTAAGAAAGCAGCTTGCCACCATTTACTTGAGGGTAACTAGGGATGGGCAATAAATGCTGGCCCAGCCCGTAATGCGCATATTCCATGAATGAATTTTTTTTAAAGACGTGGAGTGCATCTCTGTTCAAATAAATAAATATAACCTTGTGAATGGAGTAATCTTTTACAATTTAACAAAACAAGCCATGTTATTTGATCCGTACACTCTTGAGTTAGTTTGAATTACTAATTTGCACTTTTTATTCATTGTTTTTTCCCTTAGTATTTCCGGATGCAAAGCCATTTGTAAATATAGAGCCACTTGTGGAAAATACTGAGAAGGGTGGGTCTTTGCCTGAGCCATGGAAGAGTGGTAAAGGAAACCAAGTTGCAGTCACACTGGATGTCTCAGGAGCAGCTGCCAAGGTAGCTATATCATATACTGTGAAAGTCCTGCCCTGGTTTGTCTTTCCAAAATGTAACACCTCGCATTTATCTAAATGAAACTCCCATCTTCCATTCTTCGGCCCACTGGCTTAGTTGATCAAGATCCGTTGTACTCTGAGATAACCTCCTTCACTGTCCAATGTGCAATCAATTTTAGTGTCATCTGCAAATTTGCTGACCATGCCTCCAATATTCTCATCCAAATTATTTATAGAAGTGATGACCAACAGTGGATGCAGCACATCGCTGGTCACAGGCCTTCAGTCTGAGCAACTCTCTCCTACCACCTCTGTCTCGTACCACCAAGCCAGTTTTGTATCCAGTTGGCAAGCTCTCCTTAAATCCCATGTGATCTAACCTTACTAACCAGTCTACCATGCAGAACTTCGTCGAAGGCCTTGCTAAAGTCCATGTAGACAATGTCTCCCGCTCTGCCTCCATCTGTCGTCTTGGTCACCTCTTCAAAACATTCCACATTTGTGCAACATGATTTCACACACACAAAATCATGCTGACTATCCTTAAACAATCCTGATTAGTAGAAAAACTAATGAGCTTGTTTTCAATAACAATGCATTTCTACTGTGTTTTTTTATATAGGACATAAACAGAATGATGACAACTTTTGCTCAGTTGCTTCAGATGAAGATCCCAACTTCTTATGAGGTTACATCTGTTCCTGACAGTCCACGTTCTTTTTTACCTGATGGGAAAAAAACCATCTTGGATGCTCCAGATCAAGGTAAGTGAAAGGTTGTACCTTTCTTGGAGGAAGTCATCTATACCAGTCACCAGGAATCCGTTTAAAATAGGTTGATGTGCCCTTTCAGAATGGTGTTCCTTGCAGACTATCTTGAATGCAGCACTCAACCTTTTAAGAATGAAATAAAAACAAAGTGCTAGCAATACTCAGGTGAGGCAGCATCCGTGAAGAGAGAAACAAAGTTAATGTTTAAGTCAATGGCCTTACATCAACATTTTCTGTTTTGACTTCAGGTTTTGAGCTTTTATTTCAGATTGAGATATTGTCTTTGGACGGTATGAGATCTAACTTGCCTATAAGTCAAAAGTAATGGTCCAAGGACATGATCCATGTTCTTCTTAGGTTTTTCCCTGATTTTGTCCCAGCACCTTGTAAGTTGAAGTGCTAATGTATACAAATTTGCCCTTTCCATTCTGTATTTTCACTAAGATTAGATCTTATTATGCCTCGGGATTCAAATGAAATTGCCATCTTGTAGCACTTTGTCCATCTGCAAGTATTCTCTCACGAATTCATGAAAAAATGCTATTTGCATCTTCGCAGGCAACATACAAATTTTACCGATTATGCATTTGACCTCAGTGCCCTCAAAAGAAAATTGTGGAGAATATTTTCCCAAGCTTTCCACATCCAAAAAGATGGTGAAACAAATATTTATTTCAGAATACAGCATTTTAAAAAAAAATATAGAAATTGTAGCACTGAAACAGACCTTTAAGCCCAGCCAGTCTTTGTTGCTGTTATCCTCCATGTAAACAGTAGCCTGAAACTCTCATGCTTGCTCAATCCCCATATGTCCATGCCACCTATTGAATTTGTTCTCTTTCAGGGATAATATCCTTGTGAAAGTTGTTAATTCCATATGTGTGGTGACTATATTGTGTGCCAGTGTGCAACTGATTCCTATCACTGATATTTGTATTGTCAAGTCTACAAACTAATGCATATTTTTTTCAAAACATTGGCTGATCTGCTGACCCCAGTAAGTGAGTGCCCTCAACTGTGCTGTTCACAAATTCTTTCAAGGTGGAAATGAGATAAATGAGGAAGAACATGCTTGCCCAAAGCTGTGATTGTAATTTTGATTCTTAACTGAATTTCAACATTAAACAAAAGAACTCTGCTGGAAATCCAAAACAAAATCACAAATTGCTGGAAAAACACGTCTGGCAGCATCTGTGGAGAGAAAGCAGAGTTAACATTTTTGTTCCTGTGACCCTTCTTTCAAACTAAAGCTCGTACATGAATGAGAGCTGGTGCAAGGCCACATGACACAGCAGCAACAACAGCAGCTCCCCCCCACGCCCCCCCCCCAAACAAAAGAAAGAGCCGCAAGAAAATGCGGTCCAACAATTATTCCATAGGGCCACCATTCCCTTTAAGATACATAGAGTCATAGAGATGTACAACATGGAAACAGACCCTTCGGTCCAACCCGTCCATGCCGACCAGATATCTGCATGCCTCACTGCAGCAATCTAATGCTGTATGCCGCACAGACAAAGAATAATTAGAAGGAACATTGGCTGTTAGTGTTGTGTAGTACAGTGTCCCAATTGCTGTCTCTTTGTGGGGTCGAGGATAGAACTTGTTGAAACAAAGACTTGCCAACATTTTCAACCAGTTTGGGATGTTAGTTGGTCATTACTACTTTCTGGATTTCTTGTAGTGGGTTCCAAAGAAGAACCAATGGATCTGGAGAAACTGGTGCTGGAAAAACATAATTGGTTCAAACAGTATGATGTCTCATTACCAGGCTCTACTGTTAAAGCATCAGGAAAAGAGCTTGCAACTGTCACGCCGGTATGTATGTATTCTTGGTCATGGTGCTCCCGCTACTTTGGGGAAAGGGAAATTAAGTAAGTCTAGTGATGCATCATTGATATCCATCATCTCTTGGAGCTTGCTTGTCTTCATTAGAGAAGCAATAAAGAATTTCCCAGTTTTCTTAAAATTGGGAACAGTGGTTAATTTTTTTTTTAGTCTTCCCCCAAGAGTTGACATTAGGAGGCTAGTAGGGAATCTGGTACATAATATCTGATCAATAGAACAACCATTAATGGGCTTTATGGTTTTACTTATCTTTAATTCTTCGTGAGCTTAGATAGCTACGATAGGTTTTTAACAGCTTGACTTTGGGTCAATTCATTGTTCTAAATCCAGAATTCTCCTCTGAAATGGAAAAGACCTGGAGTACCAAATCATGTGAGTAGCGATAGGAGTCATAAGCGACAGGTGGGTTTTACAGATCCTTCTGTCGGAAGGAGAACAGCAACACAGAAAGGATTAAGGAGAGTATTGAAGTATGGGCTCAATGCTGTGTTACCAATGAAGGAGCAGAGGGAATCAGGTAGGGAAATTAGGCCAGAGTTGGAAGAACTGAGGGTGCATGCTGAAACACACAGGTGAAGGTGGTGGCAGGGAAATGAAAAGACCAGGCATTGCAGGCAAGATCAAGAATTTGAAAGCAGTGCACTAGGAATTGGAAGCTGGTCCATACAAGATTGATTGAGATAGTGTTTTGGATGTGCAGTAGGGTGAGAGTGATGGAGTTTTAGATGATGCAATTTGCAAAGTTTTTTGATAGAGGACTTGATTATTGTTTTGACAATTATTTGGAAGAATTTATTGATAAGTAATGCTTTTGAGTCCATATATTATAATGGCCATTTTTTCTTTATCTTTTCAGGAAGCTTCCTCGGACTGTCCAATAAAGGAAAGAATTGTAGTGCATCATTATAGTAACAATATGTCTGTCCTAGATGTTCACCAGCTTCCCATATTACAACCAGAGAGCTCTCCACTCTCATCCCCCAGTGTATCGTCACCTGGGACTCCAGCAGAGTCAAATAAACCTGATCCACCAGTCGAGTCACCAAAAATCAAACATTCTCTTCCACTGGATGAAAAGCAGTTTGAGGAACCTCCGCCACAACTGAAGAGGTGGAGGGGAATCCGTTGGAAACGTTTGGAGTTTAAAGTCTTATTTCACAAGGGGAAGTTTAAGCATGTGTTTCAGCATGAAATTGAAGAACTTATTCAGAAACTGGGAACATCATTAAAACCAGACCCCCTGCCCAAGGACACTAGGAGATGCTGCTTCTGTCATGAAGAAGGTGATGGAATGACAGATGGGCCTGCAAGACTCTTGAACCTTGATTTGGATTTGTGGGTCCACCTAAACTGTGCATTGTGGTCCTCTGAAGTGTATGAGACTCAGGCAGGGGCACTGATAAATGTGGAAGTGGCTTTTCACCGAGGACTCACCACAAAGTGTGCTTTTTGTCAGAAGACTGGAGCCACTACTGGTTGTCATCGGGTGCGATGCCCAAACACCTATCATTTTGCTTGTGCTATTCGTGCCCGTTGTATGTTTTTTAAGGACAAGACGATGCTTTGCAGTCAACATAAACTGAAGGGAGCGAATGAGCAGGAAATTAGATGTTTTGCTGTTTACCGCCGTGTCTACATTCAGAGAGATGAAGTGAAGCAGATCGCTAGCATTGTACAGCGTGGCAAGCGCAGTCACATGTTTAGGGTTGGTGGACTGATTTTCCATACCATTGGTCAGTTGCTGCCCCATCAGATGCAGGAATTCCACAGTGTGACAGCTCTTTATCCCATTGGATATGAAGCAACACGGATTTATTGGAGCATGCGATACACTAACAAGCGTTGCTGCTACCACTGCACCATCAATGATACAAATGGGAAACCGGAGTTTGGCATCCAGGTTATTGAGCAAGGGCATGAGGATCTGATTGTTACTGATTGGACCCCACAAGGTAAGATCAGTTTGTGCTTGTCAGGGTAATTTTTTTTCACTGGACAATAGAATTATAATTATTTTCAACACTTTGTAATTCTGTGTAAATTTCACGTAGGTAATGCTGTTGCTTTGTCCTTCTAATATAATATTGAACTTTATGTAGACTAAGTACAATGGACACCCCACCGCCCCGCCCCAACCACCACCACTGCCGTTCCAGTAGTCAGTAGGAAATTGAGAAACTAAACTTGAGGAGATCTCAATTAACTGTCAAAATAATAGGGTGGTTATGGTGGGGGATTTTAATTTTCCGAACAGACTAGGACTGCCATTGTGTTAAAGGCTTGGATGGAGAGGAATTTAAGTGTGTACAAGAAACTTTTCTGATTCAGTATGTGGACGTACCTACTAGAGAAGGTGCAAAACTTGACCTACTCTTGGGAAATAAGGCAGGGCAGGTGTCAGTGGGGGAGAACTTTGGGACCAGCAACCATAATTCTACTAGTTTTAGAATAGTGATGGGACAGGATAGACCAGATCTAAAAGTTAAAAAGTTATAAATTGGAGGAAGCTCGATTTTGACGGTATTAGGCAAGAACTTTCAAAAGTTGATTGGGGACGGATGTTTGCAGGTAAAGGGACAGCTGAAAAATGGGAAGCCTTTAAAAATGAGATAAAGAGAGTCCAGGGACAGTGTGTTCCTGTTCGGGTGAAGGGCAAGACTGGATGACTCAAGAAATTGAGGGTTTGGTCAAGAAAAACAAGTAAGCATATGTCAGATATAGACAGCACACGTTGAGCAAATCCTCAGAGTATAAAGGCAATAGGAATATACTTGAGGGAAATCAGGAGGGCAAAAAGGGACACTAGATATCCTTAGCAAACTAGGTAAAGGAGAATCCAAAGGGATTTTGTTAGTACATTAAGGACAAAAGAGTAACTAGGGAGAGAATAGAACCCCTCAAAGATCAGCAAGTCCACCTATGTGTGGAATCACAAGAGATGGGGAAGATCCTACATGGGTATTTTGCATCAAGGTTAACTGGAGAAGGATGTGGAAGATACAGAATGTTGGGAAATAGATAGTGACATCTTGAAAAATGTCCATATTACAGAGGAGGTAGTGCTGGACAGCTTAAAATGCATAAAAGTGGATACCTGGGATCTGGTCAGGTGTACCTTAGAACTTTGTGGAACGCTAGGGGAATGATTGCTGGGTCCCTTGCTGAGATACTTGTATCATCAGCAGTCACAGGTGAGGTGCTGTAAGACTTGGAGGTTGGCTACCATGGTGCCACTATTTAAGGAAGGTGGTAAGGAAAAGCCAGGGAACTATAAACCAGTGAGCCTGACATCTGAGGTGTGCAAGTTGTTGGGGAGAATCCTGAGGGAACGTATTTACGTGTATTTGGAAAGGCAAGGACTGATTAAGGATAGTCAGCATGGTTTTGTGCATGAAAAGTTGTGTCTCACTAACTTGATTGAATTTTTTGAAGAAGTAACAAAGAGGATTGATGAGGACAGACTTCGTTTAAAAATTTTTTAGCTTTGTCTACCCCAGTCCAAGACCGGCACCTCCACACTATATGGACTTCAGTAAGACGTTCAACAAGGTTCCTCGTGGTAGACTGGTCAGCAAGGTTAGATTACATGGAATACAGGGAGAACTAGCCATTTAGATATAGAACTGGTTCGAAGGTAGAAGACAGGGTGATGATGGTTGCTTTTCAGACTGAAGAACATTGACCAGTGGTGTACCACAAGGATCGATGCTGAGTCCAGTGCTTTTTGACATTTATATAAATTATTTGGATGTGAGAAAATCATGAAGGGCATGGATAGGGTAAATTGACCAGGTCTTTTCCCCAGAGCACTGAGCAAGTCAAAAACTAGAGGGTATAGGTTTAAGGGGGGGTGAGAGGGTTTAAAAGGGACCTCGGGCAACTTCACACAGAGGGTGGTGCATGTATGGAATGAGCTGCCAGAGGAAGTGGTGGAGGTTGGTACAATTACAACATTTAAAAGGCATCTGGATGGGTTTGTGAATAGGAAGGGTTTAGAGGTATATGGGGGAAGTGCTGGCAAATGGGACGACGTTAATCTACAATATCTGTTCGACATGGACAAGTTGAACTGAAGGGTCTGTTTCTATACTGTCCATTTCTATGACTCTAACTGAATGGCTGCCTCCCGTGCTGTTCTATGATTTTAATGTTGCGAGCTAATTATTGTTCTGGTAATTTGGAAATATTATTCTTCCTCTTTAGTTATTTATGGAAATTAAACTAGTAATTTCAGTCATTACCCTGAATAGTCAGATATCTCTTCATATATCTCTATGCTTCACAATGCAGTTTTATTTTAGACTACACTATTAGTTCTGTTTCTCATATCATTGACAGTTTATACACAAAGTCTAAATTGTAATTTATGATTTGCTTTTGTCTTAAACTGAAGTCTTGCTGACTAATTACTATTGAAGCAAAACTTAAATGGATTTTTTGCTCTTGACAAGTCACCAAAGCTATCTTGAGTTTTGACAAACTATATCTTAACTTGGTCAAATGTGTTTGAGGTTACTTATCCCATTATCCAAGGTTTGGCAAAATGTTAGGTCTTCATTATATACTGCTGTAACCCCTCTCAATGGAATTCCAAAGCTAAGCACTTATCCAAAGGAACAAGCAGAGCCTTTTTATCGTGCTGAGTTCTTAATGATAATGTGTTTCAGAGGTTTCCCTTGGATGTCAGAAACCTAACTGTGTGTAGTTAAACACTATTCAAAGCATAAAGATGATCTCTGGTGTTACAGACCAGACTAAACCCCCTCGAAATATATTAAGATAATGTAGACCTTACATTTTTCTTATTTTAAAGATCAGTGTAAGGCATTCCGTTCCAGATGCAATTCAATTGATCAAACTATTTGACATTATGCATGACACTTTATTTTTGCACAACAGTTAAAATACAGACAAAATAAAAATAAAAGAATTGGCTTAACTGTAACTCTTCTGAAATTCTTAACAAAATAATAGATATATTGACGCCTACTAATTAACTGTTCCTTTATAGTAACGTCCCATAAACACGCCCTTCGTAAAGGCAAATTTAGTAAAACAGATTGAAGAGAACCCCAGCTTTTAGCTGTAACAGAGGTATACGAGCTTCCACATCCAGCTTCAAGACCCCAGCAACTGCAGAAAGCCTAAACTAAAAATCCTGGTTCTGCGGTAGCTCGACACGACCTATTTAGGTTGCTTCTA